>NW_028230438.1:15538118-15862397 GCF_043228905.1 Azolla caroliniana
GCATTGGGTCGGGATCAGAAGTCGGAGTCAATAGGGAGTACCAGGATGCCGATTCGTCGAACTCGACATCCCGGCTAACTCGGACTTCCTTCGTCCGGGGGTTATAACACTTATACCCCTTTTGCTCTTGAGCATAGCCGACTAGAATGCATTTTTCCGATTTTGCATCCAGCTTTCTCCGCTTCTGATCCGGCACATGCACATACGCTATGCTACCGAATATCCGAAGGTGTCTTAAGTTCGGCTTGCGCCCGAAATACAGCTCATGAGCTGACACCTTGTCACCAATGCGGTTTTGTATGTAGACGGCCGTCTGGACCGCCTCCGCCCAGTAGAACCGGGGCATGCTCTTGTCCTCCAGCATTGTCCTTGCCGCTTCGATGAGTGTCCGGTTCTTCCTTTCGGCCACACCGTTTTGCTCCGGTGTGTATCTGCAGCTGAACTCTTGCCGAATTCCCTTCTGTTGCAGATAACTAGTGAATTGGTCGGAAAAATATTCCTTTCCGCCATCCGACCGAAGGCATTTGATCTTCCTCTCCGATTCCCGTTTCACCATCTTCTGGAGGCTCCGGAAACAGTCGAAGACTTCGCTCTTCCGCTCAATGAGGTAGATCCAAGTATGTCGAGTATAGTCGTCGATGAAGGAGACGAAGTACCGACTCCCACCAAGGCTTACACTTTGTGCCGGTCCCCACACATCCGAATGGATGAGATCAAGCTTGTTACGGCTCCGGTTCCATTTGGTGGGGAATGGAAGCCCGTGTTGCTTCCCAAGTTGGCAGGCTTCACAAATTTCGGCTCTCCGGCCGCTGAACTTCGGCAAACCGAAAACGACTTGTTTCGTTTGCAGATCTTGAAGCCTCCGGTAGTTGACGTGGCCTATTTGCTTGTGCCACAGGTCGATGTCCAACTCGACCTTCTGTCGTTTCGCGAACAGAGCGGTGCCAAAGTCATTAGTGTCGAGGATAAACATCCTCCCGTCTCTGCGCCCTTGTGCAATGACTTCGCCCTCATATTCAATGAAGCACCCGAGGTGTGTAAACCGCACCTGCATCCCCTAGTCGACAATCTGACCGACGGACACTAGGTTCTTCGTGATCGTCGGAACGTGTAATACGTTCATCAGCTTCCCTTTCTGTCCGACGTGGCTTAGAGGGACTTCTCTGACGTGCACGATTGGGTGAGGAGTGTCGTCTCCGGTTTCGACTACCCCTGGTTGATCCGGTTTCTCCAAAAAGGAGAACCACTCTTTGTGGCTCGTCATGTGGTTCGACGCGCCGGAATCAACATACCACACTTCCTCCGTTTTGTAAGTGGTCTTCTTCATTGAGTTTGCCTTGTGATTCATCACCAAGGTTGGCCCCTTATCGGCCTTTCCGGTTCCGGATCCTCCTAATCCGTTTGCGTAGTGCGAGTTTTGCCGGCCATCCTTACTGGTCTTGCCGGATCCGGATTTGTCCGAATCGGCACGCTTTCTCCAGCACTCGCTTTCCCTGTGGTCTTTTTTGCCACAGTACCAGCATTCCGTAGCAGATTTGTCTTGCCGGCCTCCGGCACCGCCTTGACTCCCCCTACTTGTGGAAGTCCCGGAACTGCTGTCGGCACGTTCATAGTGCCTCCGTTCTTGCTCTTGCCGGCCGCCTCCATTGCGTGCCGACCCACCTCTTCCACCACGCCCACGGAACCGATCCATTCCCGTGTACAGCATTCGGCTATCCAGGGATGCACTGGTAGATGCAGCGGCGTGGTTCTCCTCTACAAGGAGCATCGACTGTAAGTCGAAGAATGAGGGGGTATTCTCCCTTGTACACACCGCAGTCCTGAACGCTCCGAACTTGGACGCCAGGCCTCTGAGCCATACCTGCACCATCTCGTCTTCCTCTACGGTAACATTGATAGAGGCTAGTGAGTCGCAGATCTCCTTCTACGGTAACATTGTAGTCTGCCACGGACATGTTCTTCTGTCGAACATTGCTCAACTCCTGTCTGAGTTGCAGCTTCCGGGCAGTGGTGCTTGCGGCGAAAACCTTTTTCAGGTTCCCCCAAGCATCCTTCGGGGTCTTGGCGTCACGGATGTGGCTGAGCAGCTGATCGCCGACACTGGACGCGAAGCAGTACATCACCCTGCTTGCCGCCTGTTCCCATACCGGGAAGTCCTTGTGTGCCGAGTCTGGCGCCGCATCATTCGCTCCCTCGACATAACTCCAGTACCCGTGTCCAAGCAGGTATTGGTGCATCTTGTAAGACCAGGATGCGTAGTTGCTCCTGTCGAGCTTCTCCACCGGAAGCGACGTAGCCATGCCTCTATCCATGTCTTCTACTGTGTCTGTTCTCGACCTGTTAGGGTTTTCTTCTCAAGAGTAAATGTCTGCAGCAGAGGTTCTCAACCCTCGCGCTCTGATACCATGTGAACATAAGTGTTTGCTGAAGCGTAAAACAGAGAACAACACACAAAGAGAGAGAGAGAGAGAGAGAGAGAGAGACAGAGAGCCAGAGAGAGCAGAACGCAATTTCAAAATTATATCAAAACTCTATATACACACTGTGCTAAGTAGCACTATTTATACAAGTCCTCTTGGGACTGAGAGAAGTACCATGTACTTCAATGCTCACATGAGCATTTGACACTTACTACGAGACTATAGCTACCTAGTAGTCTATCCTATACTAGGCTTCCGATTGGACTTCCGGTTACGGATTGCACCCGGCCTCCACTGCTTGCCGGTTCGGTTGCTCACCGTCATACCGATCCGTTTCGCCCGATCCGTCTCGCTTACCGGCTCCGGCTTATTCAGCCAATCCGGCTCCGGTTGAGCTTGCCGCTCAACACTTGGCGACATGTGCTCACAACCACATGCTCGGCTACATTCGAGAAATCGAAACGCCAAAGGAAGCATGGGAGAATCTACGACAGATTTTCGCCAACAACACAGTCGCGAGAAAGTGTCAACTACGCCAAGAGTTGAACAACATCCAACAAAGGGATATGTCCATCACAAGCTACACCTTGAAGATCAAGGAGCTTTGTGAAGCACTCGGCTCGATAAGCGTCAATGTGGACGATGATGAGATGGTGCAAATATGCCTCAGCAACCTTGGACCATGGTTTGGTGCGATGAGGATCGCCGTACTAGCACAGGAGAATCCACCCTCCTTCTTCGATCTTCAATCCATGTTGTTGGTCGAAGAAAACCATGTTCGAATAAGGAGCAATGCCTCAGAAGGCCACATTCTTTACTCACACTCGGATGGAGGAAGAGGACACGACCGTGCAAGGAAAGGTCGATTCGACCAAGGATGAGGCGGACGAGGCCCGACTTATGAAAACAACTCGCAATTTCGGCAACAAGACGGAAGACATCGGGAATCTTCGGAAGAAGGGGGAGCTTCCATTCTGGTCCGAGCTGACAAACCTCGATCGAATGTGGATATTGCGGAAAAATCGGCCACCATGACGAAGAGTGCCGAAAGAAGAAGCGTGAGTCAGCTTCCCCAAGTTGACAACTCACAAATTATGCCACCAACTCCAATTATGAAGACCATGGAAGAATGTTCGTGATGAGACATAGAGCAAATTCTATGTCGGCCTCTACTTCGGCCTCTACTTCGACTAATACCTCCAATCCGAAAAATGTATGGTTCGTCGACTCCTGTGCCTCAAACCATATGACGTCCCATCAAGAATGGTTCGTAGACTTACGAGAGCCGGATCAACCCGGTTATGTTGAGACCAAAGACAACACCACTCATCCGATTTGGCATGTCGGCAATGTCCCATTCGGGAAAGACGGTGAACAAACTTGCATAAAAAATGTCTTACATGTACCCACCATAATGAAGAATTTGGTCTCCATCAGCCAAATTGTGGAGCAAGGGATGCAAGTTCAATTCAACCAAGGTGGTTGCTTCATCAAGAAGGAAGGCCGACTAATTAGTCGTGGTCGAAGGGAAGGCTGAATGTTTATCCTTGAAGCAAACGAGGTAAAATCGCCCATGTTTGAAAAGGGCCTCAAACCCGACACCAACATAGAGCTATGGCATAAAAGAATTGGCCATATCAATCTCAACAAACTCAAGGCAATGCAATCGAAAGGAGTCGTCATTGGGCTCCCGACCTTCAAAGAGAAAGAGATTGAAGGAGTATGTGAAGCATGCCAATTCGGCAAGAACCATCAGCACCCGTTCCCGAAGGAGAGGAACGTGAGCAAAGGCCTCTTGGACGTAGTCCACTCGGATGTGTGGGGACTGGCACAAACGGCCACATTCGGAGGATGTCGGTACTATGTCACCTTCATCGATGACTTCTCTAGATACACATGGATCTTTCCCATGAGGATGAAGAGCGAAGTGTTTACACACTTCCAAAAATTCAAAAGCAAAGTCGAAAAAACAATTGGCCGCCATGTACGATGTCTTCAGTCAGACAGAGGAAAGGAATACTTCTTCGATGCGTTCACGGCATACCTTTGAGAAGGAATTCGGTAGGAATTCACTTGTAGACACACACTGCAACAAAATGGTGTAGCCGAACGCAAGAATCGGCACATCCTCGAAGTACCAAGGGCCATGTTAAATGAGAAGCATATGTCCAAGTCATATTGGGCAAAAGCTGCAAATACCGCCGTCTACCTCATAAATCGATGCACAACATCTGGAGTGCATGAGGTCATCCCGCATGAGAAGTATTATGGGAAGAAGCTGGATCTATCCTATATAAGGATATTCGGCTCCATTGCATACGTGCACATTCCCGATGAGAAGCGGCAAAAGCTTGACCAAAAATCAAAGAAGTGCATCCTCGTGGGGTACTCACTGGAGCAAAAGGGGTACAAGTGCTTCAACCCCTCTACTCGGAAGGCTCGTGTAAGTCAGGATGTCATCTTTGATGAATCGACATCATGGTACAAACCCGAGCCGACTCCTCCTAAACCATCAATGAACGACCTCGACAACACAAAAGACGATGATGAACTAAGGTCAATAATCAAAGAGAGACTGATCTCAACCAAATTGAGCTGACCACAAGAGCCTCCAAGCAACCAAAGCACATCTTGGCCAAGTCCAATGATGGACAAAGGGAAGGACAAAATGCCGGAATATGAAGACGATCACTTCGACGGCAACGAATCGACTCACTCACTCGATAGTGAGTTCGATGCCTTTGATGTGCCTCTTATGAGGTCACCCGGAGTTAAGAAAACACTCACATCGGCAAATGAAAAACTCAGTCGCTCCACTCGAGAGAAGAATCCGGTTAGCCGATTCGGCTACAACGAATATATGGCATACCACTATGCCTTTATGATGAATGTGGCAGAAGTTCGAGAACTGGAGAGCTTTGCCGAACCCGCTGTCATGTTGCTACGCGCGTGCGTGGTGAAAGGCGGGACCATGGGGGTCTTGGACTAGGGAGTGACAAAGCGTAGGAGGTCGTACTTCACCATTTTCGGGGCATCCCAGAAGCACACCGGAAGCAACTGAAGGGAGAGAGAGAAAGAGAGGGAGCGCGTGCTTGACACCGACTCATGCACACACAGGCTGACACGACTCACGCCCTTATGCACAGGAAACGCCGGAAAGGGGAACACCAAAAACACCCGCACAAACACCGGACCCCAACAGAGACATGAATACGCACAGACAGACACAAATGTATATATATGAATGGAAGAATACATTCCCGGCTTCGTGCCGGACCAAGGTAGGTTACAACAGTCGTCTGCTGTCAAGCCACCGTCGGGGAGCTCTCGGTTTGTCGCGCCGAGCGGGATCTTGCACAGGAGGCCGAGCCGAAGCAAACCCTAAGCAAAACATGAAGGGGGGGGGGGGAGAAGAAGAAGAGGAATAAGAGTAACTAACCCTAAATCTAACGGTATACCCTCTAACGCAAAATGGGCAACCCTTTCACAAAGGGCGCTCCCTTCCCTTTATAGAACAAGGAGAGGGATGCGCTACAATGTGGGATAAATCCTGATTTACATGGGATTCTTCGTCCCGACTTGACTCTTATTATTCACACAATTACATGAGGGTGAGTGCACATGGTGCACCCCGCCGATGTAGCCAATATTTCCCCGGTTTCCACCTCTGGACGAAATTCTTCACGACACCGCTAAAGATCCATGATGGGTCAAAGTGAGGAACGATGAAATGCAAGCTCTCAACAAGAATGAGACATGGGATCTCGTCCCTCACTCACCGCACAAGAAGGTAATTGGTTGCAGATGGATATACAAAGTGAAGTATACTGCTGACGGTTCCGTCAACCGCTACAAAGCTCGACTTGTAGCAAAGAGCTACGCACAAACACAAGGAGTTGACTATGAAGAGACCTTTGCCCCGGTGGCAAAGATGACAACCGTGCAGACCGTGATAGTGGTTGCTGCAGCGAAAGGGTGGCACCTCTTTCGAGCACAGAGGCCGAATACAGGGGTTGTTACCATACGAGACGTACGTGTGATTGATAAGTGTGATAAGTGAGGGTGAAAGATGTAATGCGTTGATATGTATGTGTAATGTTATATGATTATGAGTGTGAGTGTGGTAGATACAAGGAGGTGTGAGTGAGTGACTAGGTGTGAATGCCAAGGGGGCTTGCACCCTTGTGTATCTACCCTTTTGTACCTATTTAACCCCTTATGGGGAATGAATGAAAACAATGAACATTTCTCTCTCTCTCTCTCTTTGACATCTTTCTCTCCCTCTCCCTTTTAACGTTGAACCTTCTTGGAAGGGGGCTGGAGCCATTCTAGGCACCACCCCCCACCCCACAATGCTTCTCAATGCTTGTAGTCTCTCTCACCATCAATCCCATAACGCTCATCATCCTCATCAAACACATCATCTCCATCACCAATCATCATTACCATTAACCCTAACCCTATAACCTATAACAGGGGCGTGATAGTGGCTGCATGTGAAGCCGTATGGCTCAAGAGGATATTGAAGGATCTGGGTGTTCCCATCAAAGATCCAATTCCCCTTTACTGCAACCACATGAGCAATATTCATCTAGCTCGGAACCCGGTGTTCCACGCACGCACGAAGCATATCGAAGTGGACTATCACTTCATTCGAGAGCGCTTTTAGGCTGGAGATGTCGACCTTCAACACACACTAACAGACGGTTACAGAGTTACACACACTAAATCTCATTCTCTCTCTCTCTCTCTCTCCCTCTCCTGGTTACAGAGGAACCAACCTTCTGTAACCTTTCGACTATAATGATTCAACTACAGCTTAAGGTTTTCCCTAGTTGTTTATATACTAAGACAACTTTCTAGCTATTTACAAGTATAGCACACAAGGGCACATTAGGACTATTTATAAATATAGTCTTCTAAATCGGCTTATGAAATCGATTTTCGATTTTCGATCTTGGCCTCGGCCGAAATACTCATTGACTCCATCCGATTCGGTTCGTTCTCTTCTTCCCATGCAAAGGGACCTGTTTTTCCCAACAAACTCCCCCTTCACTCCGGCATGGGGTACTTCACCAATCCGACCCTCTGTCGGCACTCATTTAGCTTTTCTGCCGACAGCACCTTCGTTAGCATGTCCAACCCATTCTTCGTTTTATGTTTACTAGAGCAAACTCCTTCTCTTCTACTCTATGATATCTCCTCTGGATGTGCGAGGTCCTCAAGTGGTAGACGACATTTTTTGCAAGTTGGATGGCACTCTGGTTACCGCAATGGAGTCAGAATTCCTCTTGTCAAATTCCCAACTCTCCAATAAATTCCTCCATTGCGGCCATGTACTCGTCTTCCGTGGTCAATAACGCTAAGGGCTTCTGCAGCCTCGACTACCACGAAACGGCTCCCCCTGCATAAGTCATCACATACCCGGACATGGATCAGCTGGTATCCACTAGGGATCGGCAACGGTTCGGTTTAGGCTTAGCCGGTTTGGCCTGATCCAAGCCAAACCGGCTAAGCCTAAACCGTTTACGGGATCTCAAACCTGAACCGGTTTGGTAAATGGCTTGGAAACCTCCCTCTCTCTCTCTCTCCCTACCTCCCCCCCCTCTCTCTCTCAGATGATGCCCTATATACTAGATAGTATACATTGTACAAGCTCTCCCTCCCACTCTCTCTCTCTCACGTCTGTGGTCTCGACTCTCTCCCTCTCTGTCTCCCCCACCCCTCTGTGTAGTCTCTCTCTCTCTTTCGTAAATAATGGCTTTCATTACGAAAGAAAAAAAACCACCATGACTAACTTACTTCAAAGTATAGAACCCTTCTATCAAGGGATCTAAAGAATACTACGACACCGAACTCAATGCCACCCTACACACCAATTCAAATGGCAAGTATGATGATATGTGACCTTCCTGGTTGAGATTTCGTGACTTCTCTAGCATTGTCAATTGCCACAAAAGAAGTACTTTTAACTTTAGAACATATTTTCTCACCCCAACTTGCGAATAAAAAATGAAGGCATTCCACATATTCCAATTGAACCATAGCCCCCAATACCTCAAGAACTCAAAAATAATTTGAAAATGAGGCATCGGTTCATTGTTCTCCATATGTGCAAAAACCTAACTCAAGGAAGATAGACTTACTCTTGTTAGAGACATCCACACTAAACTGATACACCTCCAAACCATCCTTGCCATCGTGCATGAAATAAATCGATGCCTACTATGTTCCAATTCCACCGAACAAAAGAAACACAATCATTTAGTAAAGTTTTGTTTTTTTTAATGCATCCCCTAATGGTAAAGCTCCAACCATAACTCTCCAAAATAAATACCTTGGCTCCAATTGTGAACACCAACCTGCCTTGATCACATGAAACCACCAAGTAATGGGCTTATGAAAACCCCATATCTTTATAACCCTTTCTTCCAACCACTTATGTTTGTCAATCAACTTGTGATAAGCAACATTCGTTGAGATCATAGTCAATCTCTTATTTCCAACAAACCTCCAATCAAGCTCTTGAGATCGCCCATCTAAATCAAGAATTGGCTCATGCGAAGATAGTATTTGTTGTAACTTATCCCAAATAAAGTTATAACCTTTTGGCATACGAAATATTGATCTTATTATTCGAAAAGCCATTAATCTTCTTTGTGAAACCAACATAACATCCTTAACTGTTACCAAACACAATCTAGCCATCCGATTAAATTGAAGGTTAAGAATTTGTTTACCTTCCCACCTCAACAACCTTGATGTTGCCAAAACCTCCATTTGTAATGAATTGGCACATCCCCTTTCTTGTGGGGGATGCCATTCCACAAAATCCAACATACTTTGCCAAGATGTCAACAAATGATTAACTATCATAGACCCTGTACATTTGACATCCCTGTCAGAATTAATTACATTCCACCAATTCGCTTCAACCTTCATGTTTCCAAGCTTTATTCTATTCTTCTCTATAAAGTATGCCACCATTTCTGTCCAAGGTTGTACACCTTCAAACATGAATCGAATGAAAGTAAATCGATGAGCCACCATATGCTCATATAGATTCAATATTGATGCCCCACCAAGACGCTTCGGAGTACAAACATGATCCCATGCCAACCATGACAAGGCACTTTTCCCTTTTCTTTTCCATAACAACATTCACATCGAGCGTGACAACATTTCAAGAGCTTTCTTTGACCATGGGAGCAAAGGAAGATAATAAGATACCATAGAGACCATAATCGATTGGACCACCTTAATTCATACATGAAAAGGCCAAAATTGAGAGCTCCAATACATAAACTTATCCTCCAACCTTTTGGATACCCACTCAATAAGTTTCACATGAGAAACTTCCACCCCAATTGGATATCCAAGATGACGACAAATCATACCACGATGTACTATCCTTCCTGACCACCCCAACCCTAACACATCTTGTTGTATACATGAAATCAGGACAAATTTATGTATATTAATTCTCAACCCTGAAGCATTTGAAAACAATTCCCACACATCTCTTGTCTCACTAATATTTTCCTGATTAGGTGCCAAAAACATAATTTGGTCATCTGCAAGAGCTTGAACAATATGGCTTCCCTGATGGCAACCTTAGTCCAAGCAATTCTTCCTCCATAGCCATATTGTGTAACTTAACAAGAATAGGATGTGTCACAATAGTGAATAGTAAAGGACTTACCGGGCATCCTTGTCTAACTAACCTCCGAATAGAAATCGGTTGTGTTACTCCTCCATTAAACATCACATGTGAAACCGAACCCTCCCCTAATGTGTATATCAACTTAGACATACGATCACCAAAACCCATATGAGACATCAATTGATTTATAAATGACCAATCCACATTATCATAGTCTTTCTCGATATCCAATTGTAGCAACACTAATTCTTGTTTAGACTCCTTTGCATAGTCAATTGCCATTTGAACATTTAAAATATTATGTAAAATGTCTCTTTTTGCTAAAAACCCATATTGAGCATTATGAATAAGAGCATTATGAATAATAGAAGGTAAAACCTTATGCAACCTATTGGCCATCACTTTTGCAAAAATCTTGTACATTCCCCCCATCAATGAAATAGGCCTCCATTGAGCGAAGGAAGATGGAGAAGGCACCTTCGGCAAAAGCTTGATCAAACCAATCTTCAAAGAATGAGGCATTTCCCCTGATGTCCACACCTTCTGAAATAAAATCGTAAAAGGCCCCTTTAACTTAATCACATATTTCTTAAAGAGTTCATGTGTTAATCCATCCCACCCAAGACTCTTATCATTAGCAAGATGTGACATGACATGTTCCACCTCATCCTCTAAAATATTAGCATCTAATGATTGTTCCACATCATGCGATACATGATTTTTCACTCCATTAAAAAATACATCTCTATCCTTTTTAACATTATCATCGATACACACTTGTACATCCCACAATTGTGTATAATATTCTATGCATTTCTTGAGGATCGGAACACATGATACCATTTTCTTCTAACCTTACCACATTATGTCGTGCATGTGATTCATGAAGGTTATGAAAAAACTTATGTGATTGACAATTAGCATCATCCATTTCTTGTCTTAGACGATGTAGTCTAGCATGTTGATAATTTTTTGCCGTTAGGACATGCATCGCAGAAATTAATACCTCTTGATATCCCAACAACTCTACATCCGTTGGCCAATAAGTTAACAATGAGTTGCATTTATCAAGCAAATTAACTAGGAGACTTAATTTCTTTCTCCTTTTAAGAGCATGGTGAATTCCATAATATCTTAGTTAACCTTTGAACATTTGCAACAAATACCTCCCACGCTTCATACAATCACGGACACACCAAGCGCAGACTAAGACGGAGCACAAATGATGAGGCTACGATGGAGCGATGACGGAATGACACAAGAGCATAAAGATAGATATGAAGATTAAGGAGACAAGATTGGGCGAAACGAAAATACTAGATTGATATGTCCATGACTGGCGTTGTTCACCTTGAAATCCTTCAAGGTGAACTCAACTATTTATACTAAGTGGCATGCATACCTGTTGCACGCATGTGATACAATAGAGCATGTAGGCAGTAGGTACGCATGCATGTGCCAAGTGTTAATAATACAAGGGAGAAATTATGCACATGATGCTAGCTAAAACCTATAATGAGGAAGTATATACATGATTATGTGCTAGATGTGTTGTTAACACATAACACTTGATTATAACATGGTCATGTCAAGAGTTCGAATCTTGACATTATCCCCCCTCCAACGATGCCTTCCCAAATCATTTGTTCGCTTAACGGGATATTGTTGATGAAAATCTTAGATCACCTCCAAAGTATTTTGTAAATCCTAGACAAGGAGTAACCCTTCCACAAGACGAGGTATTTAACACCAACAGGCATGAGCGACCTTGTGTGGTCCTCGCCTAGAACTGGAACACAAATATCAATGGGTGTGAGTTACCATGTGCAGTCCTCACGGGGAGCATGAACACCAAGGGGCATGAGTAGCCATGTGGGGTCTTTGTTGGGAACTGGTACGGTCCTCGCTGAGAGTTGGAACACGAACACCAACGAGCGTGAGCAACCATGTTGTCCTCACAGAGAAATGGAAAACAAACGAGTGAGCGACCATGTGGCCCTCACCGGGAACAGGAACATGAACGGGAGTAATCGACCATGTGTGGTCCTCACCAGGAACTGGAACATGAACAACAACGGCCATGAGCAACCATGTCGGTCCTCACCGGGATCTGGAACACGAACAATAGTTGGAGTGAGCGGCCATGTGCGGTCCTCACCAGAGACTGGAACATGAACGGGAGTGAGTGACCATGCGTCCCTCACCGGGAACAGGAACACGAATGGGAGTGAGCGGCCATGTGCGGCCCTCATCGGGAACAGGAACACGAGCAGGTGTGAGCGACCATGTGGCCCTCACTGGGAACTCGAACACGAACGGGCGTGAGCGACCATGCGGCCCTCACCGGGAACTCGAACACGAACGTGTGTGAGCGACTATGCAACCCTCACCGGGAACTCGAACACGAACGGGCGTGAGCGACCATGTGGCCCTCACCGGGAACTGGAACATGAACACCAACGGGAGTGAGCGGCCTTGTGCAGACCTCACCGGGAACTGGAACACGAACACCAACGAGAGTGAGTGGCCTTGTGCGGCCCTCATCGGGAACTGGATCACGAACACCGAAGGGAGTGAGAGGCCCTCACCAGGAACCAGAACATGAACACAGACGGGAAAGAAACTAAAAAAATAGAGAAAATGAAGTGATGTTGATGATGGTATGGTAACGATGGTAACTCTAGAAGCAATGGCGATGACGGAGATGGGTTATGCTTCTAGTTGGAAGGTGAACAAACTGTCACGGACACACCAAGCGCGGACTAAGACGGAGCACAGATGATGAGGCTACGACGGAGCAATGACGGAATGACACAAGAGCATAAAGATAGAGATGAAGATTAAGGAGACAAGATTGGGCAAAATGAGAATACTAGATTGATATGTGCATGACTGGTGTTGTTCACCTTGAATTCCTTCAAGGTGAACTCAACTATTTATACTAAGTGGCATGCATACCTGTTGCACACATGTGTTACAATAGAGCATGTAGCCAGTAGGTACGCAGGCATGTGCCAAGTGTAAATAATACAAGGGATAAATTATGTACATGATGCTAGCTAAAACCTCAATGAGGAAACATGATTATATGCTAGATGTGTGGTTAACACATAACACTCGATTATAACATGGTCATGTCAATAGTTCGAATCTTGACATTCTGTCACGGACACACCAAGCGCGGACTAAGACGGAGCACGGATGATGAGGCTACGATGGAGCAATGACGGAATGACACAAGAGCATAAAGATAGAGATGAAGATTAAGGAGACAAGATTGTGCGAAATGAGAATACTAGATTGATATGTCCATAACTGGCATTGTTCAACTTGAATTCCTTCAAGGTGAACTCAACTATTTATACTAAGTGGCATGCATACCTGCTGCACGCATGTGATACAATAGAGCATGTAGGCAGTAGGTACGCATGCATGTGCGAAGTGTAAATAATACAAGGGAGAAATTATGCACATGATGCTAGCTAAAACCTACAATGAGGAAACATGATTATATGCTAGATGTGTGGTTAACACAGAACACTCGATTATAACATGGTCATGTCAAGAGTTCGAATCTTGACATTATCTCCCCTCCAACTATGCCTTCCCAAATCATTTGTCGGATTAAAGGGATATTGTTGATGAAAATCTTAGATCACCTCCAAAGTATTTTGTAAATCCTAGACAAGGAGTAACCCTTCCACAAGATGAGGTATTTAACACCAACGGGCATGAGTGACCATGTGTGGTCCTCGTCTAGAATTGGAACACGAATATCAACGGGTGTGAGCAACCATGTCGGTCCTCACCGGGATCTGGAACACGAACAATAGGTGAAGTGAGCGGCCATGTGCGGTTCTCACTTGAGACTGGAACGCGAACGAGAGTGAGCGACCATGCGGCCCTCACCGGGAACAGGAACACGAACGGGAGTGAGCGGCCATGTGCGGCCCTCACCGGGAAGAGGAACACGAACGGGCGTGAGCCACCATGCGGCCCTCACCGGGAACTCGAACACGAACAGGTGTGAGAGGCCATGCGGCCCTAACCGGGAACTCGAACACGAACGTGTGTGAGCGACCATGCGGCCCTCACCGGGAACTCGAACACGAACACCAACAGGAGTGAGCGCCCTTGTGCAGACCTCACCGGGAACTGGAACACGAACACTGACAGGAGTGAGTGGGCTTGTGCGGCCCTCATCGGGAACTGGAACACGAACTCCAACGGGAGTGAGCGGCCTTGTGTGGCCCTCATCAGGAACTAGAACACGAACACCAACGGGAGTGAGCGGCCTTGTACAGTCCTCACTTGGAACTAGAACATGAACACGAACGAGAAAGAAACTAAAAAATAGAGACAATGATGAAGAGAAACTAAAAAATAGAGAGAATGAAGCGATGTTGATGATGGTACGGTGACGATGGTAACTCTAGAAGCAAGGGCGATGAAGGAGACGGGTATTGCTTCTAGTTGGAAGGTGAACAAACTATCACGGACACACCAAGCGCGAACTACGACGGAGCACAAATGATGAGGCTACGATGGAGCGATGACGGAATGACACAAGAGCATAAAGATAGATATGAAGATTAAGGAGACAAGATTGGGCGAAACGAAAATACTAGATTGATATGTCCATGACTGGCGTTGTTCACCTTGAAATCCTTCAAGGTGAACTCAACTATTTATACTAAGTGGCATGCATACCTGTTGCACGCATGTGATACAATAGAGCATGTAGGCAGTAGGTACGCATGCATGTGCCAAGTGTTAATAATACAAGGGAGAAATTATGCACATGATGCTAGCTAAAACCTACAATGAGGAAGTATATACATGATTATGTGCTAGATGTGTTGTTAACACATAACACTCGATTATAACATGGTCATGTCAAGAGTTCGAATCTTGACACATACCCATCAAATTGAACACGATAGGCAAATGCATCAATCAATTGACACATATAGGCATGGAAGACCTCATGATCCAAATATGATGAATTAAAAATCAACGGTGGTTTTCCTAAAAACTCATGAAAACCTCTAATAGAGTGGTGATTGAACTCAAAAATTAATGGGAAATGATTTGATATAATTGACTCATAAGACACTGAAATATCCAAAATCTCTGGTAAAAAACCTTCGGTATGCATTACGTACATTTGATCCAACCTACTCCAAGTATCCTTATATTGAGCCGATTGAAAGGTATAACCAGGTTCATCTCCATTGATCCATTTCCATACATCCCTTAAAATGATTTCAGTCTCAAAATCTCCCCATTCTTGAGCCTTTGGTCCATCCATCATAGAGTCGATAGATGTTGATTGATCTGTCTCACAACAAACATTAAAATCTCCCATCAATAAACCCGGTCTACTATTATCAAGGACTAAGTTTAGAGATCTCCATAACAACTTTCGTTCTTGTGAAACATTTGATGCATACACACCAACAAACAAAAGAGTTTGCCCTTCATAACATATCTCTACCACAATAAATCTTCCAAATTCATCTGAAACAATTACTTTTGGGTGAAATTTATCTCTTATAAACATGACAATCCCAGAATAATCCCCATGAACCTTGTCAGCATAACATAATGTATAACCCTTAGAATAACTAATTAAACGAGCATTACGATGATCTTTATGCTCTACTGCACATAAAACATCCCATTGCTCACTTAACACAATCCTCCAAACCTCATGCATTGTAAATGTAGAACACAATCCCCTCACATTCCATGTGGTGATCTTCATACTTTATTTTTTCCTTTTATTCGAGAAAGCTCCTTCTCCTTCACTGTTAATGTTTCTGCCATATCCTGAAATAAATTCCCTAAGATTGCATATGAATTACTATGGGAATGCAAAACTCTAGACCCCGATGGCTCCTCATGTGAACGAGGCACCGATTTCCGTTTATTCCAAGGAACATACAAATTACCTTTATTATCAAAAGATAATTTCTTTGGATAGTCCTCTTAACGAGCCCATGGTTTATTCAGCATGGGATGTGTCGGTGTGACCGTCTCCATAGATACATTATGCCCAAGATTTTTATTAGACTTCTTCATCTTTCCAGAAACTATTGACCATTGTCCTTCATCCTCTAGAGTCTTTCCATCCTTCTCATTCACAATTTGTGGTTCCTTTGTTTGCTCTGAAATTGTCAAAGCTTGAATCTGATCATGAGTTGTAGGCTCTTCATGTACCACTTCCACTACATTATTTCTTTTCTGAGGACATTCAACCATAAGATGCCCCAACACACCACAATGGAAACAATGTCCTGCAAATGTACCCCATTTAAGCCGAAAATACATAGGTGGCATACTAGAGCATGCAATCTGTAAACAACTTGGCCTCTTTATAGTAGTATTCTAAAGAATACACATCCGATATCGATTTTGAGCATTAGCACTAGGAGGCACCAAGATCTTTCCCAACTTTTCTATCGTTGACCGTAATATTGGCCAAACCACTGAATATGTGCACTCTACCTCAACCCATACGGGACACTCTTGCTTTAATATATCTTGGTATTCCACTAGTGGTCTCCACGGAACAATATGAACCAAACTTTTTGATGGGAGCTCAAGGCTCCTTATGCGCAACGCTCGGCCACAACCGAGCTTAGAATGATACACAGAAAATGGGAGATAAAACACGACAAGAAGAAGAGGAAGATACACAAGAGGTTTAACGTGGAAAATCCCAAACTAGGGGAAAAAACCACGGCAGCCCACAGGCTGCAAACTGTCACTATGTAAGAATATACAACAGTGAGTTTACTGAGGCACCGAGCTCGTGCTCACAGATCTTCGCCACAGGCGGCGGTTACAACAGAGGCAACGACCTCTTTCTCTCTCTCTCTCTCTCTCTCTCTCTGTACAGTTACGCACACTCTCTATTCTTTCACCAACAAGAATGACAACAACAACAACTACTACTACAAGTTTCTATAAGTGTCATGATATGGCAAGACTTGAACACATGACCTTAGGTTATATGGGTCGAGCCTCTTGACCATTAGACCATCTATTGTAATACGTAGGATATTATTTTCATTTACATTTTATTATAGGAAATTAGTGTATATTCCAGATTTCTCTGGAACATTCTAGAAGCTTCAGGATTACTCCTAAAAACACTATAAAAGAGGGCACTAGGCATTATGTTGAACCAAATTGGTTCAACGCCAGTCTTAAGCCTTTTAGCCACCGTTGTATATTCTCTTCATATAATAAATATCTTTCTTATCATCACTCTCTCTCTTTCTCTCTGTCTCGCTCACTTCTTCCTTCTCTCGAAGAAGTTTCACACCTCTCATAGTACTAATCCTTCGTTTAGTACTAATTCCTTCTCTGTCTCAGTACTGTTCATGACAGTTTGAACCAATTTCCCTACCTTCTGTCTCTCTCATTTCCTACTAATCTTTTATTCCTCTTTTCTGTTGGGAATCAACCCTTGGATTCACCTTCTACACTCGGCCACAACCGATTAATCGCGGATCAATGCAGCAGAAAATAGGAAATACAGAGAAAGACGCGATACACAGAGATTAACGTGGAAAACCCTAACTGGGGAAAAAACCACGGGAGTCCTCAAACTCCAACTATCACTATAGACAGAGATGTACAATGGTGAAGCTACAAGGCAACAACCTTGAGCTCACTGTCTTCGCCACAGGCGGCGGCAATACACAGAGGCAACGACCTCTTCGTCTCTCTCTCTCTCTCTCTCTCGGCTACTCACTTTTTTTCTCTCTCTCTAAAAATTGAGCAACAACATAAACTGTTTGCCCTAAGTCATATTTATACACATATGACTTTCGGGCTATTTACAAATATAGCCTCAAGGGCTCTTGGCAAACATATTCACAAATATGTCTCCGCATCCGGATCTTTCTCCGGGTACATTCGTCATCCGGCTCCGTAACCGGGATCTTCATCATCCGGCTCCGTAGCCGGGGTCTTCATCATCCGGCTCCGTAGCCGGGGTCTTCATCATCCGGCTCCGTAGCCGGGGTCTTCATCATCCGGCTCCGTAGCCGGGGTCTTCATCATCCGGCTCCGTAGCCGGAACCGGGCTTGCCGTCATTCATCCCCGGACATCCCATCCGGAGGGACCGAAATCCCAACAAACTCCCCCTTCACTTCGGCATGGGATGTCTCTCCAGTCCGATCCTCTTCCGGCATGCTTCCAGCTTGTCGGGTGTGAGCACTTTGGTCAGCATATCTGAGCCGTTCTCGTCCGTGTGGATCTTCGTCAGCACGAACTCCTTGTCTTCTATCCTTTCCCGGATCCAGTGGTATCTACGCTGGATGTGCTTCGTCCGGGAGTGATAGGCCGCATTCTTCGCAAGGTGGATGGCACTCTGACTGTCGCAGTAGAGTCGGTACTCCTCCTGCCGGATACCGAGCTCTCTAATGAAGTCCTTCATCCATATTATTTCCTTGCCGGCTTCAACAGCTGCCATGTACTCTGCCTCCGTGGTTGACAACGCAACCGTCTTCTGCAGCCTTGACTGCCACGAAACGGCTCCCCCTGCATACGTCATCACATACCCTGATGTGGACCGGCTGGTATCTGCATCAGCCGACATATCCGAATCGGTGAAGCCGTCGAGTTCGGGCTTACCGGAGCCGAATCGGAGGCACACGTTTGCCGTGCCCTTCAGGTATCGGAGTATCCACTTGGCCGCGTTCCAATGCTCTTTGCCGGGATTGCTCATGTACCGGCTCACAACTCCGACTGCATATCCGATGTCCGGTCTCGTACACACCATGGCGTACATCAAGCTCCCGACGGCTGAGGCATACGGCACTTTCATCATATCCTCCTTTTCAGCCTTTGTCTTGGGGCTTTGCTTGCTGGACAGCTTGCAGTTTGCCGGGAGGGTCGATCCGACCGGTCTTGCCTCCGACATGTTGAACCGGTGAAGCACCTTCGTCACGTACTTCTCCTGTGACAGCCACAACTGCTTCTTCTTCCGGTCCCGGATGATGTGCATCCCTAGTATTTGCCTCGCCGGACCCAGGTCCTTCATTGAGAAGGTTCGGTGAAGAGCCTTCTTCAGCATCCGTATCTTGACCTGGTCCCGTCCGACGATCAACATGTCGTCCACGTACAGGAGGAGTATTAGAGAGTCTCCTCCTTCGAACTTCTTCACAAACACGCAGTGATCGGACTGCGTTTTGAGGTACCCTTCGTCTGTCATGAAGGAGTCGAACTTCCGGTACCATTGCCGGGGAGCCTGCTTCAGTCCGTAAAGGCTCTTCTTCAACCGGTATACCAGGTGCTCCTTCCCTTTCTTCTCGAATCCTTCCGGTTGCTGCATGTAGATCTCTTCTTCGAGGTCACCGTGAAGGAATGCCGTCTTCACGTCCATCTGTTCTACCTCGAGGTCCATGCTTGCCGCTATGCTCAGCACCGTCCGGATGGAGGTCATCTTCACTACCGGGGCAAATATCTCGTCGAAGTCGACACCCTTCTTTTGCTGGAACCCCTTCACCACGATCCTGGCTTTGTATCTCGTGGGGTTTCCGGCATCTCCCGGTTTCAGCTTGAACACCCACTTGTTTCGAAGTGCCCGCTTACCTTTCGGCAACTCCACAAGTTCATATGTGTGGTTCTCATGCAGGGAATCCATCTCCTCCTGCATGGCACTTAACCACCTGCGGCTCTGGGTGTCATGCTTTGCTTCTTCAAAGCTCTCCGGCTCCCCTTCGTCGGTTAGCAGCACGTGTTCTGGTTCCGGAAATCTCCGGGGGGCCCTTCTCTCTCTTAGAGGATATCTCCGTTCCGGAGCTTCGGTAACCGGTTCTTCCGATTCTTCTTCATCCGAATCCATTTCGGGATCGGGGCCGGTTCCGGTATCGTTTTCATCTTCTTCGGCCGGTTCTGTTTCTTCACCGTCTTCGGCCGGATCCTCGAGTGCTAGCCGGTCCCTTGCCGGTCGGGACTGCTCCTTGTAGAGTTGATCCTCACCGGTCGACTTGGAGCTCTTTACCTTCTTCTCCGACTCCCAGTCGGCGAGTGTCTTGTCCTCCATGAAGATGATGTCTCGACTCCTGAATATCTTCTTGTCGACCGGGTCCCATACTCGGTAGCCGAACTCGTCGTCACCGTAACCGAGGAATATGCATGGCCGGGTCTTTGGATCTAGCTTTCCTCTCCGGTCCTTTGCCACGTGCACGTATGCGAGACACCCGAACACCTTCAGATGCCGGTAGGACACTTCCTTACCGGTCCACACTTTCTGCGGCGTGTCTCCGTCCAAAGGTACTGAGGGTGATCTGTTTATCACATACGTCGCCGTCGACATTGCCTCAGCCCAAAATCCCTTGGGTAATTTCGCATGCGCCAGCATACTCCGGACCCTCTCCATTATGGTCCGGTTCATCCTCTCGGCCAGCCCGTTCAGTTCCGGCGTCTTCGGCACAGTAAACTCGAGTCGGATTCCCTTCGAGCGACAGTACTCCTGGAACTGCCCTCGGTATTCCCCTCCGTTATCCGCTCGTATCGCTTTCAGCTTCTTGCCGGATTCCCTTTCCACTCTCGCGTGGAGTTCTTTGAAGACGCACAACACTTGGTCCTTTGTCTTCATTGGTGCCGTCCACAGTTTTCGGCTATGATCATCGATGAATGTTACGAAGTACTGGGCTCCGCCATGTGACTTCGTCTCTACCTGACACACGTCAGTGTGCACCAACTCCAATGGTGCGCTACGTCTCGTCGGTGGCCTTGAGTGGAAGGAGGTTCGGTTCTGCTTACCGGCCAGGCAATCGGTGCACTTCTCCAGGTGCACATGCTTCACTGGGATAAGGTTGTCTTCTGCAAGCCTTTTCATCCCCTTCTCACTCATGTGGCACAGTCTCTTGTGCCACAGCTCACCGGCAGTGTCGGCTGCCACATTCAGCTCTTCCGGACATAACCGGGCATTCATCAGGTACAGTGTGTTGACTTTCCGGGCCCGAGCCACTATCAGGCTCCCCTTGCTGAACTTCATTACGCCGTTCCGGATGCTACCTGTGTAGCCTTCATCGTCTAGCCTCCCGGCCGAAATCAGGTTCAATCGAACCTCCGGAACGTGTCGGACATCCTTCAGCAGCATTTTGCATCCGGTCGGGGTTGTCAACCACACGTCTCCTATGCCGGCAATCCGGCACGTACCTTCATTTCCCATCCGAACACAGCCATGCTCACCGGCCGTGTAGGATGAGAAGTATCTTCTCTCCGGGGTCAGGTGGAACGATGCTCCGGAATCGACCACCCAGGTCGTCTCATCGCCGGCAACGTTTAGCTCACCTTCTTCGGTGATGAGCATGATCTCTTCCTCACTTGCCGCGAGTGCCGTTGTTCCTTTCCGGTCCTGCCCTCGCCGATCCGAACCTCTCCGGTCCGTGGCTCCCCGGTATGCACCGTTTCTCTCCGGTGACTTCTTCGAATCGGTGTCGTCGGCTCCGTTGTCTTTTCGGTAATGCCGACAATTCTTTCGGAAGTGCCCCGGCTTCCCACAGTGGAAGCATGTGGGCCTTCCTCTTGACTGCGACCGGGTCCCCGACTTCTCCCGTCTTTGCGGACTCCGGTTCCATTGTCTTCCCCGATCCGATTCGGTAAACAGCATCTTCGGGTCGGAGGCCGGTTCCTTATCTCTCCGACGCGCTTCTTCATTCAGAATACTTGTCTTTACCGTTTGTAAGGACAAGTTATCTTCGGTGCACGAGGTGCTGAGAGTCACCACCAAGTTCTCCCAGCTTTCCGGCAATGTACACATCAGGATGATGGCTTGCATTGCATCCTCCAACGGGAACTTGATCGCCGCAAGCTGATTCACGAATCCCATGAACGTGCTTACGTGTTCCACCATACTCTCGCCGTCCCGGTACTTGAGATTCACTATCTTCCTCATCAGGGAGGTCCGGTTCAACGCATTCTTCCTCTCGTAGAGACCCGACAGCTTCTTCCACATCTCATATGCGTTGGTGTCGTTTGCCACATGTTGTAGGACGCTCACGTCGACGTATTGTCGGATCGTCGCTACTGCTTTCCGGTTCAGGAGCTTCCACTCCGACTCAAGTACACCTTTCGGTATTTCCGACCTGTCTATCGGTTCGTACAGGTCCCGAACAATCAGAAGGTCCTCCATCTTGATCTTCCAGTCGGCGTAATTCTGTGCGTTCAACACCATCATCATCGGCTGCCCGCTGCCGCCGCCTTCCATTTTCTGCAACAGTCGCTCTGATACCAGTTTGTTGGGAATCAACCCTTGGATTCACCTTCTACACTCGGCCACAACCGATTAATCGCGGATCAATGCAGCAGAAAATAGGAAATACAGAGAAAGACGCGATACACAGAGATTAACGTGGAAAACCCTAACTGGGGAAAAAACCACGGGAGTCCTCAAACTCCAACTATCACTATAGACAGAGATGTACAATGGTGAAGCTACAAGGCAACAACCTTGAGCTCACTGTCTTCGCCACAGGCGGCGGCAATACACAGAGGCAACGACCTCTTCGTCTCTCTCTCTCTCTCTCTCTCGGCTACTCACTTTTTTTCTCTCTCTCTAAAAATTGAGCAACAACATAAACTGTTTGCCCTAAGTCATATTTATACACATATGACTTTCGGGCTATTTACAAATATAGCCTCAAGGGCTCTTGGCAAACATATTCACAAATATGTCTCCGCATCCGGATCTTTCTCCGGGTACATTCGTCATCCGGCTCCGTAACCGGGATCTTCATCATCCGGCTCCGTAGCCGGGGTCTTCATCATCCGGCTCCGTAGCCGGGGTCTTCATCATCCGGCTCCGTAGCCGGGGTCTTCATCATCCGGCTCCGTAGCCGGAACCGGGCTTGCCGTCATTCATCCCCGGACATCCCATCCGGAGGGACCGAAATCCCAACATTTTCTTTCATCCCATGGCCACTGTTAGCGCTGAAGAATATCAATCTGTTTTCTCGGAATTTCAATGCTTGAAGGAGAAGTTCCATGCTTTGGAACAAGAAAACCAACGGTTGCTGGGGGATCTTCAGCAAATCTCCTTAGAAAAGCAGCAAACGCAACAACAACATGGGGAACTTGCGTTACGGTGGTAGAATGGCAGACTCCGCGTTCGGTACGGGATGTGCAATGCTTCTTAGGCTTTGCCAATTTTTATCGGAAGTTCATACAAGATTACTCAAAGATCGTTCTACCTCTCACACAACTTACGAGGAAGGGACAACCGTTCATCTGGTCTGAAGAAACAGACATGGCTTTCGAGAGTCTTAAAAAAGCATTTACATCGGCTCCAATTCTAGCTCATGTCGATCCGAAGAAACCATTCATTATCAAAGCTGACGCATCGGATTTTGCATTGGGGAGCATTCTGTCACAACAGGGGAATGATGAAAAACTACATCCTGTGGCTTTTCACTCACGCAAGTTTGATGCCGCCGAAATCAACTATGAAATCCATGATAAGGAGCTATTGGCAATAGTGGATTCTTTTATGCAATGGAGGCATTTTCTGGAGGGATCCTCTCATCTAGTCACCGTATTTAGTGACCACAAGAATCTTGCCTACTTTCAGGATGCTCGTGTGTTGAATCGACGTCAAGCTCGGTGGGCCCACTTCCTCACGCGTTTCGACTTCAAAATTACATATCGTCCGGGGAGGCACCAAGGGAAGGTAGATGCATTATCACGGCGTTCGTATCTAGCACCCCGTCCCGGCGAACCAGCTTTCGATAACCAAAACAAGTCATCTTGGGACCGGCACAACTACAAGCAACACAAATCTTTGACATGCCTATGGATTCCCGCGTTATTGATACCATACGTGAAGACTTGAAGACAGATGCGTTCGCCCAAGCTATACTAGCACAAATTGTTCCCTCTCGAGCGTCGTGTTCACAGTCGCAACCACCAGGTACAGACTATCGGCAATTCAAATACCATGATGGATTACTCTTCTTTAAAGAACTTTTGTATGTTCCGAATGGTTCTTGCTGCCTTCGAGTAGTACAAAACTGTCATGACACATATACAGCTGGGCATTCTGGTAGTACTAAAACATTACATTTAGTACAACGATCATTCTGGTGGCCCTGTATGCGACAATTTGTCAAGGATTTTGTTCGGACTTGTGATACATGTTGCAGAGCGAAAATGCCAAGGCATCATCCATATGGTTTATTAGAACCATTACCAATTCCAAGCAAGCCGTGGCAATCCATTGCTCTAGACTTCATCACAGATCTTCCAGTCTCTAAGGGGTTCAATGCGATTCTAACGGTGGTCGATCAATATACGAAGATGGCTCATTTCTTGCCATGTACTAAGGAGATCTCCAATGAAGACACTACCGAAATTGTCATGCGTGAAGTATGTCGGCATCATGGACTCCCTGATAGTATCATCAGCGACCGTGGACCCCAGTTCGTGTCAAAATTCTGGAAGAACCTTTTTATAATACTCAAGGTCACTTGTAATCTCTCTTCCGGCTACCACCCACAAACTGACGGCCAAGCTGAACGAACAAATCAAACGTTGGAGCAGTATCTGCGGTGCTTTCTCAGCTATCATTAGGACGACTGGGCAGATATTCTCCACTTCGCCGAATTTGCCTATAACAACTCTATCCACGCATCCACTAAAGTTACGCCATTTTATGCTTATACGGGATGTCACCCCCGGTGGAGTGTACTTGAAACCCCAGAGGTGTCCACAAATCCGTGCGCGGAGGATCGTTTGGAGCGGTTACGCAAGATACAAGCGGATTTATCTACTCATCTCCAGCAAGCTCAACAAACACACAAGGTCTACGTGGATCGTCATCGACTTCCATCTAGTTTTAATATTGGAGATCGGGTGTGGCTGCTACGACGACACATCGAGACTACTCGCCCATGTGAGAAGTTGGATTATCGGCGATTAGGTCCTTTCCGTATTATTGGAAAGATTAATGATGTTGCTTTTCGTCTCGATCTACCTCCTCAACTTCGGATACATCCGGTGTTTCATAGTTCTCTCTTCGAACCCTACCACGAGAGCACCATCCCAGAACGTCTTATCCAACCTCCACCCCCGATCGAGCTTGAAGATGGGCCGGAGTACGAGGTTGCCGCCATCCTTGATTCCAAGATTGTTCGCAACAAGCTCTACTATCTAGTCGATTGGCTAGGCTATAATCCCAGTGAACGTACTTGGGAACCGATCGAGAATGTAACCAATGCTCGTGCTCTTCTTGAAGACTTCCATCGTCAATATCCACACAAACCGGGTCCTCAATCCAAGACGACTCGTGACACTCGTCGTTTTAAAGGGGGGATAGTGTCATGATATGGCAAGACTTGAACCCATGACCTTAGGTTATATGGGTCGAGCCTCTTGACCATTAGACCATCTATTGTAATACGTAGGATATTATTTTCATTTACATTTTATTATAGGAAATTAGTGTATATTCCAGATTTCTCTGGAACATTCTGTAAGGAATAGGTGCTTCTATTCACCTATGTCGGCTCGGCCACAACCGAGTAATCGCTGATCAATGGAGCAGAAAATAGGTACCTCTCGTAGAAAGAGACAAAACACGAGCACACAGGGATTTAACGTGGAAAACCCTAGATGGGAAAAACCACGGGAGTACAAGACTCCAAACAACACTATGCAAAGAGAAGTATACAGTGGCGAGCTCCAAGGCGACGACCTTGAGCTCGCTGTCCTCACCACAGGCGGCGGAAATACACAGAGGCGTCGTCCTCTTTCTCTCTCGCGCTCTATCTCTATCTCGCTCACGGCTGCTCTCTCTCTTCACTCCTCTAGAGTGGAAAAACAGAAAAATGAATAGCAACAACAAAACTGTTTGCCCTAAGTCATATTTATACATATATGACTTTAGGGCTATTTACAACTATAGCCTCAGAGGGGGGGCCCTTAGCAGACATATTCACGGATATGTCCCTGCATCCGGATCTCTTCTTCGGGTACATTCGTCATCCGACTCAGAAGTCGGGGTCTTCATCATCCGGTTCCGAAACCGAAACCGGGCTTGTCGACTTTGGCCTCCGATATCCGACCATCCCATCTGAAGGGACCGAAATCCCAACAAACTCCCCCTTCACTTCGGCATGGGATGTCTCTCCAGTCCGATCCTCTTCCGGCATGCTTCCAGCTTGTCGGGTGTGAGGACCTTGGTCAGCATATCCGACCCGTTCTCGTCCGTGTGGATCTTCGTCAGCACGAACTCTTTGTCTTCTATCCTTTCCCGGATCCAGTGATATCTTCGCTGGATGTGCTTCGTCCGGGAGTGATAGGCCGCGTTCTTCGCAAGGTGGATTGCACTCTGACTATCGCAGTAGAGTCGGTACTCCTCCTGCCGGATACCGAGCTCTCTAATGAAGTCCTTCATCCATATTATTTCCTTGCCGGCTTCAACAGCCGCCATGTACTCCGCCTCCGTGGTTGACAACGCAACTGTCTTCTGCAGCCTCGACTGCCACGAAACGGCTCCCCCTGCATACGTCATCACATACCCTGATGTGGACCGGCTGGTATCTGCATCAGCCGACATATCCGAATCGGTGAAGCCGTCGAGTTCGGGCTTACCGGAGCCGAATCGGAGGCACACGTTTGCCGTGCCCTTCAGGTATCGGAGTATCCACTTGGCCGCGTTCCAATGCTCTTTGCCGGGATTGCTCATGTACCGACTCACCACTCCGACTGCATATCCTATGTCCGGTCTCGTACACACCATGGCGTACATCAAGCTCCCGACGGCTGAGGCATACGGCACTTTCATCATATCCTCCTTTTCAGCCTTTGTCTTGGGACTTTGCTTGCTGGACAGCTTGCAGTTTGCCGGGAGGGTCGATCCGACCGGTCTTGCTTCCGACATGTTGAACCGGTGAAGCACCTTCATCACGTACTTCTCCTGTGACAGCCACAACTGCTTCTTCTTCCGGTCCCGGATGATGTGCATCCCTAGGATTTGTCTCGCCGGACCCAGGTCCTTCATTGAGAAGGTTCGGTGAAGAGCCTTCTTCAGCATCCGTATCTTGACCTGGTCCCGTCCGACGATCAACATGTCATCCACGTACAGCAGGAGTATTAGAAAGTCTCCTCCTTCGAACTTCTTCACAAACACGCAGTGGTCGGACTGCGTCTTGAGGTACCCTTCGTCGGTCATGAAGGAGTCGAACTTCCGGTACCATTGCCGGGGAGCCTGCTTCAGTCCGTAAAGGCTCTTCTTCAATCGGCATACCAGGTGCTCCTTCCCTTTCTTCTCGAATCCTTCCGGTTGCTGCATGTAGATCTCTTCATTGAGGTCACCGTGAAGGAATGCCGTTTTCACGTCCATCTGTTCTACCTCGAGGTCCATGCTTGCCGCTATGCTCAGCACCGTCCGGATGGAGGTCATCTTCACTACCGGGGCAAATATCTCGTCGAAGTCGACGCCCTTCTTTTGCTGAAACCCCTTCACCACGATCCTGGCTTTGTATCTCGGGGGGTTTTCGGCATCTCCCGGTTTCAGCTTGAACACCCACTTGTTTCGAAGTGCCCTCTTTCCTTTTGGCAACTCCACAAGTTCATATGTGTGGTTCTCATGCAGGGAATCCATCTCGTCCTGCATGGCACTCAACCACCTGCGGCTCTGGGTGTCATGCTTTGCTTCTTCAAAGCTCTCCGGTTCCCCTTCGTCGGTTAGCAGCACGTGCTCTGGTTCCGGAAATCTCCGGGGGGCTCTTCTCTCTCTTAGGGGATATCTCCGTTCCGGAGCTTCGGTAACCGGTTCTTCCGATTCTTCTTCATCCGAATCCATTTCGGGATCGGGGCCGGTTCCGGTATCATTTTCATCTTCTTCGGCCGGTTCTGTATCTTCACCGTCTTCGGCCGGATCCTCGAGTGCTAACCGGTCCCTTGCCGGTCGGGACTGCTCCTTGTAGAGTTGATCCTCACCGGTCGACTTGGAGCTCTTCATCTTCTTCTCCGACTCCCAGTCGGCGAGTGTCTTGTCCTCCATGAAGATGATATCTCGACTCCTGAATATCTTCTTGTCGACCGGGTCCCATACTCGGTAGCCGAACTCATCGTCGCCGTAACCGAGGAATATGCATGGCCGGGTCTTTGGATCTAGCTTTCCTCTCCGGTCCTTTGCCACATGCACGTATGCGAGACACCCGAACACTTTCAGATGCCGGTAGGATACTTCCTTACCGGTCCACACTCTCTGCGGCGTGTCTCCGTCCAAAGGTACTGAGGGTGATCTGTTTATCACGTATGTCGCCGTCGACATTGCCTCAGCCCAAAACCCCTTGGGTAATTTCGCATGCGCCAGCATACTCCGGACCCTCTCCATTATGGTCCGGTTCATCCTCTCGGCCAGCCCGTTCAGTTCCGGCGTCTTCGGCACAGTAAACTCGAGTCGGATTCCCTTCGAGCGACAGTACTCCTGGAACTGCCCCCGGTATTCCCCTCCGTTGTCCGCTCGTATCGCTTTCAGCTTCTTGCCGGATTCCCTTTCCACTCTCGCGTGGAGTTCTTTGAAGACGCACAACACTTGGTCCTTTGTCTTCATCGGTGCCGTCCACAGTTTTCGGCTATGATCATCGATGAATGTTACGAAGTACTGGGCTCCGCCATGTGACTTCGTTTCTACCTGACACACATCAGTGTGCACCAACTCCAATGGTGCGCTACGTCTTGTCGGTGGCCTTGAGCGGAAGGAGGTTCGGTTCTGCTTACCGGCCAGGCAATCGGTGCACTTCTCCAGGTGCACATGCTTCACTGGAATGAGGTTGTCTTCTGCAAGCCTCTTCATCCCCTTCTCGCTCATGTGGCACAGTCTCTTGTGCCACAGCTCACCGGCAGTGTCGACTGCCACATTCAGCTCTTCCGGACATAACCGGGCATTAATCAGGTACAGTGTGTTGACCTTCCGGGCCCGAGCCACTATCAGGCTCCCCTTGCTGAACTTCATTACGCCGTTCCGGATGCTACCCGTGTAGCCTTCATCGTCTAGCCTTCCGGCCGAAATCAGGTTCAATCGAACCTCCGGAACGTGTCGGACATTCTTCAGCAGCATTTTGCATCCGGTCGGGGTTGACAACCACACGTCTCCGATGCCGGCAATCCGGCACGTACCTTCATTTCCCATCCGAACACAGCCATGCTCACCGGCTGTGTAGGATGAAAAGTATCTTCTCTCCGGGGTCAGGTGGAACGACGCTCCGGAGTCGACCACCCAGGTCGTCTCATCGCCGGCAATGTTTAGCTCTCCTTCTTCGGTGATGAGCATAATTTCTTCCTCACTTGCCGCGAGTGCCGTTGTTCCTTTCCGGTCCTGCCCTCGCCGATCCGAACCTCTCCGGTCCGTGGTTCCCCGGTATGCACCGTTTCTCTCTGGTGACTTCTTCGAATCGGTGTCGTCGGCTCCGTTGTCTTTTCGGTAATGCCGACAATTCTTTCGGAAGTGTCCCGGCTTCCCACAGTGGAAGCATGTGGGTCTTCCTCTTGACTGCGACCGGGTCCCCGACTTCTCCCGTCTTTGCGGACTCCGGTTCCATTGTCTTCCCCGATCCGATTCGGTAAACAACATCTTCGGGTCGGAGGTCGGTTCCTTATCTCTCCGACGCGCTTCTTCATTCAAAATACTTGTCTTTACCGTTTGTAAGGACAAGTTATCTTCGGTGCAGGAGGTGCTGAGAGTCACCACCAAGTTCTCCCAGCTTTCTGGCAATGTACACATCAGGATGATGGCTTGCATTGCATCCTCCAACGGGAACTTGATCGCCGCAAGCTGATTCACGAATCCCATGAAAGTGCTTACGTGTTCGACCATACTCTCGCCGTCCCGGTACTTGAGGTTCACTATCTTCCTCATCAGGGACGTCCGGTTCAACGCATTCTTCCTCTCGTAGAGGCCCGACAGCTTCTTCCACATCTCATATGCGTTGGTGTCATTCGCCACATGTTGTAGGACGCTTACATCGACATATTGTCGGATCGTCGCTACGGCTTTCCGGTTCAGGAGCTTCCACTCCGACTCAAGTACCCCTTTCGGTATTTCCGACCTGTCAATCGGTTCGTACAGGTCCCGAACAATCAGAAGATCCTCCATCTTGATCTTCCAGTCGGCGTAATTCTGTGCATTCAGCACCATCATCATCGGCTGCCCGCTGCCGCCGCCTTCCATTTTCTGCAACAGTCGCTCTGATACCAGATTGTAAGGAATAGGTGCTTCTATTCACCTATGTCGGCTCGGCCACAACCGAGTAATCGCTGATCAATGGAGCAGAAAATAGGTACCTCTCGTAGAAAGAGACAAAACACGAGCACACAGGGATTTAACGTGGAAAACCCTAGATGGGAAAAACCACGGGAGTACAAGACTCCAAACAACACTATGCAAAGAGAAGTATACAGTGGCGAGCTCCAAGGCGACGACCTTGAGCTCGCTGTCCTCACCACAGGCGGCGGAAATACACAGAGGCGTCGTCCTCTTTCTCTCTCGCGCTCTATCTCTATCTCGCTCACGGCTGCTCTCTCTCTTCACTCCTCTAGAGTGGAAAAACAGAAAAATGAATAGCAACAACAAAACTGTTTGCCCTAAGTCATATTTATACATATATGACTTTAGGGCTATTTACAACTATAGCCTCAGAGGGGGGGCCCTTAGCAGACATATTCACGGATATGTCCCTGCATCCGGATCTCTTCTTCGGGTACATTCGTCATCCGACTCAGAAGTCGGGGTCTTCATCATCCGGTTCCGAAACCGAAACCGGGCTTGTCGACTTTGGCCTCCGATATCCGACCATCCCATCTGAAGGGACCGAAATCCCAACACATTCTAGAAGCTTCAGGATTACTCCTGAAAACACTATAAAAGAGGGCACTAGGCATTATGTTGAACCAAATTGGTTCAACGCCAGTCTTAAGCCTTTTAGTCACCGTTGTATATTCTCTTCATGTAATAAATATCTTTCTTATCATCACTCTCTCTCTCTCTCTCTCTCTCTCTCTCTCTCTCTTTCTCTCTCTCTCGCTCACTTCTTCCTTCTCTCGAAGAAGTTCCACACCTCTCATAGTACTAATCCTTCGTTTAGTACTAATTCCTTCTCTGTCTCAGTACTGTTCATGACAATAAGTTTGCCCTAAGTCATATTTATACTAATATGACTTTTCGGCTATTTACAAATATAGCCCTGATGGACTCTCAAAAACATATTTACGAATATGTCTCCTCATCCGGTCTTGACCAGGTCTGTATCATCCGGCTCTCCGTAGCCAGGTACTCCTCATCCGGTTCTCCGTAGCCAGGTACTCCTCATCCGGCTCTCCGTAGCCGGGGACTCCTCATCCGGTCTTCACCGAGTCTGCACCATCCGGCTCTCCGTAACCGGGTACTCCTCATCCGGTTCACACCGGGTCTGCACCATCCAGCTCTCCGTAGCTAGGTACTCCTCATCTGGTTCACACTGGGTCTACACCATCCGGCTCTCCATAGCCGGGTACTCCTCTTCCGGTTTCGGCCTCAGCCTATCGGCCGAGATTGTTCGTCATCGGCACTGCTCTTCTCCCTTCCCATCCGGAGGGACCTGTCTCCCAACACTTTTCTCATAAAAAATTGGCAATTTATTGAGTAATTTCTCTTTATACTCTTGTGATACCGAAACAACCTCATAAAATCCACGAGGACCAGCATAAACATCCTGAACACAATCAGCTTGTAAAATCCCACGTAACCATTGTTTGACCCTCCAAAGGAAAGGTATCTTTCCCGTGAAAAACCATATGACCCCTTTATCACAAAAATTAGCAAATGAGCCCAAAAAGTCCTTATTGTCTATTTCTACCTTATCCACTTCATCGTCAACAAACTCCTCAGCAACTTTCACATTCTCCCTTATACAATCTTCCATTAATATATTTTCCATGCATCTTAAATGTTCCCAATGACTATCATCTTTCTCAATATAATCTTGTCGCATTACATCAACATAAGACATGTCATTACTATTATCTCCAATACATCGTTTTCTTTTACCATCCCCTCTTGGGCTTGATACTGACTCAACCATGCACGCATCCTTTGAAGAATTTGGAGACTCATCCATATTCATGAAAACACTACCATCCATATGACAAGAAATAGGAGAGAGCTCACTTACAAGTAATTATGTTGGAGAAGGAATCAAAGCAAGCGATCATGAGATGCATGCAATCGAATGGAATTTTTACTCGTAACGTTCTACCAAGACCACCAAATGATACGTGGAGAAGGAATCAAAGCAAGCGACCATGAGATGCATGCAATCGAATGGAATTTTTACTCGTGACATTCTACCAAGACCACCAAATGATACTGGAGAAGGAATCAAAGCAAGCGATCATGAGATGCATGCAATTGAATGGAATTTTTACTCGTAACATTCTATCAAGACCACCAAATGATATGTGGAGAAGGAATCAAAGCAAGCGATCATGAGATGCAGGCAATCGAATGGAATTTTTACTCGTAACATTCTACCAAGACCACCAAATGATACGTGCAGATACTCTATGCGCAGGCTTCGAAACGAGCTAAAGAACAAAGGAAACGGACACCGTAGCAAGAAGATACATCAAAATTAGTGTTTGTCCTTCTCCAACATCTCCGAACTTTTCGTTTCTCTCTCTCTCTCTCTCTCCTTATCTGTTGTCTCCCTCCCTCTCTCTCTCTCTCTCTCTCTCCTCGTCTGTGTAGTTCTCCCTCACTCACTCTCTCTCTCTCCCATCGTTTGTTTATTCTCCCTCACTCTCTCTCTCTCTCTCTCTTTCCCCTTGTCTGTTGTCTCCCTCCCTCTCTCTCTTTCTCTTTCTCCCCCTCTCTCTAAAGTTTATAAACGGCTTAAACGGCTTGAGCCAGTTTGGCGAGGCTCAAGCCAAGTCGAGCCGAGCTCAAACCGTGAAGGCAAGTTCAAGCCTAAACCGAGCCAAGCCGAGCCGCTAAGCCGCTTTAAGCCGGCTAAGAAAACGGTTTAGGCTTGAGCTGAACCATTGCCGATCCCTAGTATCCACATAAGCCAACATGTCTCAATCCGTGTAACCTTCCAATGTGGGGATTGACGTCATCTTTACAACCGAGGCAAATATTTCGTCAAAATTAACACCCATGGGATATCTTCGGCCTCCATTCGGCATGGTGGGTACTTCTTCGACCGAGTCAAATTCAGTTCCACGTTCGGTTGGTTCCCCTTGTTCTTCAGTCTGTTCTCGATGTTGCCAATTATTAAATCGGCCAACTGGCTCGGTTTTGATTTCGATCCAATCGACTTCTACTCGATTCGGCCAAGCATCGACTCTGCTCGATTCGATAGTTGGAGACTTATTCTCAATCTCCCAATCGATTATTGTCTTTTCCTCCATGAAGACAATGTCGCGGCTCCAAATCACTTTCTTCTCGGCTATGTCCCATTGCCGATAGTTGAATTCGTCGTCGTCGTAGCCAAGAAATAGGCACGGTCGGTTCTTGGGATAGAGTTTCCCCCTCTGGTCCTTAGCTATATGCACATAGGCCAGGCTGCCAATATGACACCTCTTTGCCGGACGATACTGTTTGTGGTATGTCACCTTCTAGTGGGACCGAGGGAGACTTGTTTATCACATAAACGGTGATCATCAGTGCCAATTTCGCGTGTGCCAACATACATCAGACTCTCTCCATGATGGTCTGGTTCATTGAACATTCTCTCGTCCATATCGTTGAGCTCTGGTATCTTCAACACTGTATACTCTAGCTGAATACCTTGGGTTCGGCAATCCTCCTAAAATTTCCCTCAATATTCACTGCCATTGTCAGTTCGGACCATTTTTAGTTTTTGGCCGGTTTCTCTCTCGGCTCTCACTTGGAACTCCTTGAAAACACCTAGAACTTGATCCTTCGTCTTCAGCACATAAGCCCACAACTTACAATTGTAATCGCCAATGAAGGTAACAAAGTACTAACCACCAGAATGAGACTTCTCATATACATGGCATACATTGGTGTGTCCAAGTTCCAAGACGGTTTTCCTCCGAATCGGGGGCCTCAGTCGAAACACGGCTCTCTTTTGTTTTCCGGCCAGGCAATCAACACATTTGTCAAGATGCACTTTCTTCGTATCCGACATGAGATCCTTCTTAGCTAACATCTGCATTCCCTTCTAGCTCATGTGGCATAGCCTCTTGTGCCACAACTCACCCGTTGTGTCGGCTGCCATGTTCACTTCCCCTAGGCATAATTGAACATTCATTTATACAGTGTGTTGGTCTTTCAGGCTCGAGCCACGACCAGGATACCTTTGCAGAACTTCATGACACTGTTCTGGATGCTACCCATGTAGCCTTCATCATGCAGTTGATCGGTTGATATAAGATTCAATCTGACTTCCGAAATGTGTCGTACATCTTTCAGCACTAGTCGACATCCAGTCGTCGTTACCAAACACACATCTCCAATGCCGACGATTCGGCATGCTCCTTCATTTCCCATTTTTATAAGATCGTGGTATCCGGCCTTGTATGATGAGATGTTACCCCGTATGAGTCACACCCACCATGTCTATCTTTATCATCAATCATCATGATTATCATAAATGTTAACCCTAACCCTAAAACCTACAACACTTGGCGACCACGATGGCGACCCCCCTTTGGAGACGGAGTCGAAGAATGATACGCGGATGTGCAAGCCATAGCGACTAAGTGCAAGAAATGGCGAAATGCGAAAATGACGGTGAAGATGTTGGAAGAAGTCTATGGAGGAATGCATGAATGGCAACAATGTTTGTGCGAGGTTGTGATTAGTGTCCATGTGCGTGTTTCCGAAAGCGGTTAGCGACAATGTGCGTGTTCTCAAAAGCGTGGTGCAAGATGCATGGCTGGACAAACAACAACGCAGAGGGAACCGGTGCCAGCACGACCGGAAAGAGAAGCCCACCAGGAGACTGTGGAGAAAGTCTCAGTGTGTGGAGCAGTGACCGGCAGGATGTGTTGAGAATGCACGGGCAATGGTTCCAGAAGAAACAACGCGGAGAGAGTCGGAACCGGAATCGGAACAAGAACCAGAGTTGGTTAACACAGAAGGACCATAGAAGACAGAGAAGAGATGCAAATGCAAACCAGACATCGACGACCAGAGAAACCAACAACACCGGAAAGACACGGTCGGAGACACCTAACAGAGAAGAAGACCACCGGACAAACAGAGACATGGATGTCGACTGCGATAGAGATGCCACACAAAGACCATGGGCAATGCAAAATGGCGGAACCAGAGACAAAGTCCCGGAAGGACACGGCCAACTAGACAAACACAGCCAGAAAGACGAAGGACTGGACCAGATCAGACAAACGGTCAGACGAAATGGGCGGTCAACAAACAACAAAAGAGGCGACTGGCAAACCCGGACGGAGACAAAGACACCGACACGACGTAGCCAGAAATGGAGAAGTCAGACGAGACAACGTGATGCAGAAAGCTACAGATGGGAGCAAGGGAGCCGAAGACACAGACGTGGACTCGAATGGATGGAAACCAATAGAGACGGTGATGGAGTCCGCAACGGAGTGGTAGCTTGACAATGGCCAAGGCATAGACAAAAAAGGCCGGAGAGGCCGGCAAGCGGCGGCCAAACCGAGGGTCGAACAGTGGAAAGAGACAGTCGGACAAGGGAAAATGAAGAGAGAGACACCTACGGAGATGGCCGGAAGCAACCGAAGGACCGACCAGAAGGGCCGGAAAGGCAAAAGGATAGCTGAATACCGGCCGGTGCGATGGCGACGGCTGAACAATTGATGACCGAACAATCGACGGCCAGATCAGAGATGACGCTGAAACGAAGGGCCGAGCAGACACATGACAATGAGTGGAACTGACAACCAGATGGGTCAAACAACAGATAGCCGATAAAACAGTCAGAGAGAGCCAGACGTGGACAACAGAAAGTGCTGGAGATAGAGACGGCAACCTATGAACAGGCATCGGATAGTGCCGGACAAAGGCGACAATGGTCAGAATGGAGGCGGCCGGAATAGCCAAACAGTCATCAAAGTGGCCGAACCTGCGACGACCAGACAACCAACAACCAGAGTAGTGGCTGAATAGGTGATGACTAGAGACCGGACAGACAGGGCCAACAAAGATAGTGACTATGACAACCAACAACGACAAGGCATGGACGAACGGAGAGATGGATAGCAAATGGCACCAGACAATGGAAGCAGTGAGGGCAATAGAAGCAAACGAAGCAGGACAAAGAAGAAGAGAGAAGAGAAAACGCAAAACAAAGCAAGAAGAAGATGGAGAAGGAGAAGGGATCATGAAAGAGAAGGACGCAGAGGAGAGAGAAGCAAAATCTGACACAGAGAAGACAAGATCCGCAGACAGGAAGAGAAAGAAGAGAAAGACAGGAAAAAGATGGAAAGACAAAGAAAAGAGCGGGAGAGGCAAAACAGAAAAAAAGGAATGAAGAAATGTAGAAAGAAGAAGAAGAGGGAAAAAAGAGATGATAAGGGGCATATGTTGAGGGCATACGTGAGAATTTCAATTACGTAGGGGTATTGAACAGAATTTTTTTTAAAAATTATGAGGACGTACCGAGAAAATTTCATCAACATAAGGGTACATATCAACATTTTAAAAAAACAAGAGGGCACCACCAAAATTTTGAAAATCCCCAAGACTACTCACACACACTCAAAACAAAGGAAGAACATACATATACACGACATGATTTTGGACCCATGACGAAGTTCGTAAACCGACATAACGAGAATGTTCATGTCGTGGAAAGATTTGCTAACTGACAAAGATGTTCGAGTCAAGCACTCTGATCGAGGGAGTCGATCGTTGAAAGGACCGATGGAAGTTCCGGTTGAAGAAATATCATCATCAAGGCATGTGGGATCGACGTGCAAGGCACTCTCCCACGGGCGTGCCATATTGTGTTACCCTGTACGAGATGTACGGAGAGTCAAGCGTGATGAGCGAGGGTCGAATGTTATCATGATGTTGTTGTGTATGTGTAGGGGGCATAAATGTAATTGTGAGTCTATACGTATGTGAACACATGCACACGTGTGTGCATGTGGATGGATACGAGGTGTGAGTGAGTGTCCAGTATGAATGCTCGAGGGGGCTTACACCCCTATATATCTACCCCCTTTTGTACCTATTTAACCCCTTATGGGGAATGAATGAATACAACAATAATCATTTCTCTCTCTCTTTGACATCTTTCTCTCTCTCTCTCTCTCTCTCTCCCCCCCTTAATGTTGAACCCCCTTGGGAGGGGGGTGGAGCCATTCTAGGCACCACCCCCCACCCCGCATTGCTTCTCAATGATTCTCAACCTCTTCATGATCTCTCTCACCATCATACTCTCCATCGTCGTCACACCCACCATGTCTATCTTTATCATCAAACATCATGATTATCATAAATGTTAACCCTAACCCTAAAACCTACAACATGAGAAGCAGTTTTGATCGGGGGTTAGGTGAAACGATGCACCTGAATCGACCACCCAATATCGATTCTTCGCCGGCAAGGTTGACCTCATTTTGTTCACCAATGAACAATGGATCCTCTTCACTCGGTGATGGCTCAGGTGTTCTTTTTGTTTGGGATTTTCTTCGGCTCTACACCATCAGCTCCCCCTTTCTCCTTTCAAAACTGTCGGCAATTCTTTTGGAAGTGCCCCGGCTTCCCATAATAGAAGCACGTAGGCCTTCACCTTCGCCTTCACTTCGACTTTGTCTCCGATTTATCTCCATTTGGGGGACTTCGATTTCGGCCTCTTCCTCGATTCGTGTCTCTTTCTGTGACTAAGGCCTTCAGGTCGGCATTGGACTCTCGGTCCTTCTGGCGAGCTTCCTCATTGAGTAAACTTGACTTCACCTGCTCTAGGGACAGATGGTTCCAGTCCGATCTGGCATTGCCCAAAGTGACAACGAGCGTCTCCCAACTGTCCGGAAGGGATCCCAACAACAATAGTGCTAATACCTCATCACCTAGAGGTACTTCTAGAGAGGCATTAATATGCTCCGCCATGTTGGAACCGTCTTAATACCTTAGTCTCACGATTTTTCTGAAAACTGAGACTTTGTTCACAGCGTTTTTGTTTTCAAACATTATGTCCATCTTCTTCCATAGGACATCCACTTTTGTTTCTTCACCGAAGTTGTTGTACAGACTCATGTCTATAAAGCACCTTACATATGCGGCTGCCTTTAGATGCAACACTTCCTAATTCGCTGCATCGATCTTGTCTAGCCTTTTATCTCCGAACTACACTGACAGTCAGAGGTCTTTCCACACAAGCATGTCTCTCATCTTCGACTTTCACACTGGGTAGTTGGAGCCCATTAACTTAAACATGCCACCGAACGAGTCTTCCATCACTTTGATACCACTTTGTGAAGATCATGACCGACCACAACCGGTTTTGCTCTCAAATATGTGTTCGGGTGCAAAGAGAAATGAGCAAGGTAATGCTCAGACAGAAGAGAACAGAAAATGAGAAACTCAGAAAGGAGAGACAAGTATTTAACGTGGGAAAACCCGAATGGGAAAAAACCACGTGGACTCCACAAACTCCAAACAACTCGCTATGATGAGAGGAAGTACGATAAGAAACTCTAAGGTAACGCCCTTAAGATCATCTTCGTCTGACAGAAAAATGGTTTGATTGTGAGAAGGCTATTGAAGATAATAAACAACCACACTTGAGCATGAACCTTAAGCGAGCGCCCATGTATTCCAAGATGGTTGAGGATATGTTACAAATGACAAAGATACAACATGGTCTCACACTAGAATGCAAATGGGAAGCATTCAAGAAAGTCATTCTCTCCTGTACAAACAAATGTATTTCGACCAACCGCACATCTTGGAAATGCACCGAGAAACTTAGGAAAAAATGGTTTGATAATGAACGTCGTGAAGCTGGAAAGTGCCTTATGGTTTTGAATGTAGTTAAGGATAAAGAGAATTACCAAAAACATTTGCATGAGTATAAAAGGCTTATTCAAAGAAAGAGAAGAATATGGGAAGTTACTCAACAATTTATCTAAACGCAAGAGAAAGCACATGCATGTGCTAAATTTTGGGGAAATCTAAAGGGGAAACGTGTTAAGAGTTATGGTGACTTAACTCTTCATGACTTGTCTATGCATTGTAAGAATTTATATGAGTTATCTCTTGCCGAAAAGATGATGTGTTATGGTTCTCTTTCACATATGTCTCCCTTCTTTACAATTGAAGATATATGCATAGGACTTAAGAAATTGGCCTCTCGAAAGGCAAGCGATCTTCAATGTATAAAGGTTGAAATGCTGAAATAGACAGGAAAGGAAGCACATGTATGGATAAGCGATATCTTTAATGATGCATTGCAACATGGTATGCCGTACGATTGGACTACAAATTGGATCAAACCTTTACATAAAGGTGGAGATGTAAATAATGTAAACAATATAAATAACTATCAAACCATCATGGTTGGCTCATAATGGCAAAACTATTTGGATGTATAATGGAATCAAAGATAAGTGTATGGGCTGAAAAAAAATGGTAAGAGAGCTTATAGACAAGTTGGCTTTCGAAAACACCATAACACCATTGATCACCTTGTCACCCTTTCAGTAGTAATGGAGGAAAGTCGCCTTAGAGGTAAAGGTTTATATTATTGCTTTATAGACTTCAAGAAAGCTTTTGATATGGTACCTCGTGAGCATCTTTGGAGGCAAATGGAAGAACTTGAGGTGCCAAGTGACTATATATAAGAGATAAACTTTCCGATTTTTTCAAAAGCACTATTGGTGTTAAGCAAGGATGCCCACTCTCACCAACACTATTTGGTCTATGCATTGATGAATTGGAAGAAATGGTTACCAAGTTTGCAAAGGAAGAATATGTTGAAGAAGTTGCCATTGGGAATGTTGTGATTATGCTTTTGCTATATGCAGATGATGTACTGCTTTTTGCAAATACTTTAGGAGATGCACAAAAGGTTATGAAGGCATTGGAAAAAAATTGCATGCATACTAAATTAAGTGTCAATAGCTCTAAAACAAAGATTATGCTTGTGAAGAGCCAAAAAAGAGATAAGCCATGCATTATGTACAACAATGAGCCACTTGAATGTGTGGAAAGCTTCAAATATCTTGGCCTTGAAGTTCCTTCAAATCATAGATGGAATGGATGTGCTACACGCTGCTTAGAGCCGGGTAAGCGAGCATACTATGCATTTGAGAACACATGCAATCTTGGAGATATTAAGTGTTGAGTCCTCAAGAAATATCTTTTCGACACTTTGGTGACACCGGTTGTTCTCTATGGGGTGGAAGTATGGGGCGGTAGCATCCCTAAATCTATGTGGAAAGAGTTTGAAAATTTCCTAAAACATTTTCTTACAAAGTTTCTACAAGTTAAGAAACAAGCACCCTACACCCTCCTCCTTGGCCATGGAAAGGATTGTTGAATACATGCTTAAGGTTCAAAAACGCCCCTCACATCGACTTCCTAGAATTGTATGGGAAGCAAACAAAAAGATCCAAAAGATGCATAAAAGCAAAATTTTGTGTTCCGTTGGATGCAAGATATAGAAATATGGTTTGGTAGATGGGATATGAGACACTTGCTTCATGATGCATAACTAGATTCCTCTATAAATGGGGCCTTTTTGTAACACCAATGTATCATGACATGGGACAAATGTGGAGGCTCACGCTTCACACATTATACTACACATTTTGCACCTAACTACAAAACCATATTCTTTGTGGAACAGGGTAATAGTACACATCGATACATGTTAGATCCCATACCATTATTTGCCATTCGAACCATTGCTTCCATGCGACTTAGCTCACATGCATTGCGATGTGAGACAGGCCATTGGGGCACAAGTGATGAGAGTGGTCGACTATGCACACTTCACCCTAAACAAGTTCGCGAGTCTGAGTATCACACTTTGATACAATGCTCTGCCTTTGATCATATTCGACCATGCTTTCCGCATCTCTTTGACCGAGCCCAATCCTTGCATGAATTCCTCTCACAACCACAATGTCTACTCTCGATTGCAATATTCATTGGTAAAGTTCTTGACCATCGAGAGTCACTACTCACTTTCACACGTATCATGTGAAATGTAATATTTTTGGTCTCATAGGTCATATTTGACCTTCGAAGACGATACTATAATCTATCTATCTATCTCTCTCCTGGTTACAGAGGAACCAACCTTCTGTAACCTTTCAACTATAATGATTCAACTACACCTTAAGGTTTTCCCTAGTTGTTTATATACTAAGACAACTTTCTGGCTATTTATAAGTATAGCCGACAAGGGCACATTAGGACTATTTAGAAATATAGTCTTTAGAATCGGCTTATGAAATCAATTCTCGATTGTCGATCTCGGGCTCGGCCGAAATACTCATTGACTCCATCCGATTCGGTTCGTTCTCTTCTTCCCATCTGGAGGGGCCTGTTTTTCCCAACACATAATTGGAATCTGAATCCAGAACAACTGAAGAACCCAGAAAATCTGGATCGGCTAAAGAAGTCGAGGATGGATCGGACAAGAGAACAAGTGGAAGTAGATCGGCTAATTATAGACTAGCCAGATACATGGAAAGCGGCCAAAAGAACAAGCCGGAGCCGAAGTCAACCGAACAAGGGGGAGGCAGAGCAAAGAAAGGCAATGCAGGTGGCAGAGGTCAGAAGGGGAGAGCTGACCTGAAGATGAAGGCCAGGAGGAGTACGTGGTTAGATGTGCTCAAGGGCTTAAAAGAGGACGAATTGGAGACAAACAATTCGATCAGGAGTGGTAACGAATTGAAGACAACCAATCTGGTTAAAGGTAGTGATCCAGATGAGACGGATCATGTGAAAGCCAAGCAGACAAGGAGGCAGTCGAAACAACGCCGATACGGAGGAGTCGACTGGTCGAGGGGTGCCAATATTGCTACAACGCGGTGGAACCGATAAGGGCTTGAAGTGTAGACATGTTGACCGTAGGGATCGAGTTGTGCGGAACCGAACGGTTGGAGGAGCGTTGGACCACCGGGGTCATGGGACGTGGGACTGAACCAGACGAGGAGCCCGAGCAAGGCGTGAAGACGCCAAGAGAAGTTGACTGAAGGCTGGAACCGACTAAAGCGGACATAGGGAACCGACCTCAAGTTGAGCTTGAGGGTGAGTTTTGAGTGTGTTAGGAAATTGGTCCCTCCAGATGGAGAGATAAGACGAATAATTCGATGGCTAACTCAGTCCAAGCCGATAGCCTGAAGCCGAAAAATCGACTAATCGAAAATTGATTCGGCTAATAGTCAAATCGGTCGAAGTTGACTCAAGGCTATATTTGTAAATAGTAATTTATGTATATGAGTATATATATATGTAAAGAATCGATGGTGATTCTTGTGCACCAGAATAGGTTAGAGATGTGTGTTATGTGTGTGTGTGTGTGTGTGTGTGTGTGTGTGTGAGAGAGAGAGAGAGAGAGAGAGAGAAGAGACACACACACACAAGATTGATAATGGAAAATACTCAAGAAGAGATTCTATATTACAAAGGAGATTAACCAAACTAATTACAAAGTAGGAGGAGAGTGCTTTATATAGTCACTCTCTCTCTTGATTAACTACCGAAGCTCATGAGTCATGGGAATGTGGAAACTCATTAGTTATTTGTCATAGAATATGATTCTATGACACATAGTTAATGTATAGAGAGTAGTGGTGTGATTTTTGACCTTTGAGTGTTCATACACTCTCAAGGGTGTGTTCCCACATTAGACTAGGTTGAGCTTGATTTTATACACGCCCCCTCAAGCTCAACTTTGGTCGGCTTGTCCGCTTCGACTGGTACCCGGTTCGGACGGTATTCAATTCTCTCTTGTTTGGTGTCTACTTTAGCTGATACCCAGTTCAGACGTACCCCCCCTCAATCTTGGCAAGTCTGGGATCATCAATCCAAGGTTTGACATGAATTACCAAAGCTTGTCGGCTCCTACGGCTTTGGTGAAGATGTCGGCTATCTCAAGATTCGTGTTGATGTGTTAAAGGTCGACATCTCCAGCTTGAACGTGCTCTCGAATGACGTGATAGTGCACTTCGATATGCTTCGTGCATGCATGGAACACTGGGTTCCGAGCTAGATGAATATTGCTCATGTTGTCACAATAAAGGGGAATTGGATCTTTGATGGGAACACCCAGATCCTAGAATATCCTCTTGAGCCATACGGCTTCACATGCAGCCACCACTGTGCCCCTATATTCAGCCTTTGTGCTCGAAAGAGCAACGGTTGGTCGCTTCTTGCTACTCCAGGAGATGGCTCCACTTCCGAGGGAGAAGACGAAACCAAAGGTTGATCGTCGATCAGTTTTGTAGCCGGCCCAATCGGCATCTGTGTACCCTTCGAGTTGAATGAGTGTGGCCGACTTATAGAGAATACCATGTCCATCGTTCCACTCACATATCGTAGCACTCGCTTAGCACAATCCAAATGGATATCTCGTGGAGTTTGCATGAATTGGCTAATGAGGCCGACTGGATAGCTAAGGTCAGGTCGAGTGATCGTGAGGTAAATGAGACTCCAACAAGTTGTCGATAGTGTGTTGGCTCACACTCCGTGGTGCCAGAAGTAGCATCTAGTTTGAGGTTTCGATCAAGAGGGGTTACCACCGATTTCCACTCGGTCATCCTGAACTTGTATAACAAGTTGAGTATGTATAGTCATTGAGAGATCATTACTCCGGTTGGAGTCCAAATTACCTCAATGCCAAGGAAGTCATGGAGCTCTTTCATGTCCGTCATCTCGAATTTGTTGGAGAGGAGGGACTTGTCCTTGTTGATGTCGACTAGATGTTCACCTCCAATGACCAGATCATGCACATATAGGATGATGACAATCGGACTTTCGGAATCGCTTCTTACATAGAGAGAATTGTCGGATTTTGACATTCGAAAGCCGATTCGATGAAGATATTGTGTTATCTTCGAGTGCCAAGCACGTGGTGCTTGCCTAAGGCTGTAGAGAGGCTTCTTGAATAGGCTGACGGCTTTCGGATGAATATTGGATTCGAAGTCGGGTGGTTGTACCATGTACACCTCCTCTTCTAATTCTCCTTGAAGAAAGGCATTCTTGACATCCATCTAGAGGAGGTGCCACCCATTCCCTGCAACAAGTGCCATTACGGTCCGCATGGTTGTCATCTTTGCCACCGGGGCAAAGGTCTCTTCATAGTCGACTCCCTGTCAGGAATAGTACTAAAACAGAGATGGAATTAGTACTAAGAAGAGTAGTACTATTAGTACTAAGAGGACGGGACTGCGTAAGATTCCCGAGAGAGAGAGAGGAAGTGAGAAGAGGAGAGAGAGAGGGAAATAGGATGATGACAGCAGCTCTTATATTATATGAAAAGATAAGTACAAATCGACTAAGAGGCTTAAGACTGGTGTTGAACCAATTTGGTTCAACATAATGCTTAATGCCTTCTTTTATAGTGTTCTCAGGAATAATCCTGAAGCTTCTAGAATGTTCCAGAGAAATCTGGAATATACATTACTTTCTTATAATAAAACATAAATGAAAATAATATTCTATGAATTACAATAGATGGTGAGATGGTTAAGAGCTCGACCCATATACCATAAGGTCATGGGTTCGAGTCTTGCCATCTCATGACACTATCTCCCCCTTAAAGACGACGAGTGGAACGAGTCGGCGCTAACTGCGGACCGGGTTTGTCCGGATACTTTCGGTGGAAATCAGCAAGAAGATCTTGTGCATTGGCAACATTCTCGACGGGTTCCCAAGTACGTTCGCTCGGACTATAACCGAGCCAATCGACCAAGTAATAGAGTTTGTTGCGAACAAGTTTGGAATCGAGGATGGCAGCAACTTCATACTCCGGGCCGGCGTCCAACTCCAGTGGGGGCGGCGGTGGTGTCACACGATCGGGAATGGTGTTTGCTTTATAAGGTTCAAGAAGAGAACAATGGAAAACCGGATGTATCTGAAGCTGCGGAGGGAGATCAAGGCGGAAGGTGACATCATTAATCTTCCCCGTAATACGGAAAGGACCCAGTCGTCGATAATCCAACTTGTCGCACGGTCGAGTAGTCTTGATGTGACGACGTAAGAGCCATACTCGATCTCCGATGGCAAAAGAGGAGGGAATCCGATGACGATCCGCATAAGTCTTCTGTGTGTGTTGAGCATGACGAAGGTGAGTAGAGAGATCCATCTGGATCTTGCGTAGCCTCTCCAAATGATCCTCGGCACGAGGGTTGGTAGGTAGCTCCGGAGTGTCGATCACCGACCAGCGAGGATGGAAACCGGTATAAGCGAAAAATGGGGAGACCCGAGTCGAGGAGTGAATAGCATTATTATACGCAAACTCCGCAAAGTGGAGAATCTCGGCCCAATCGTCCTGTTGATAACTCAGGAAACACCGGAGATATTGCTCCAGCGTTTGGTTTGTTCGTTCCGCCTGTCCGTCGGTCTGAGGATGGTAGCCGGAGGAGAGGTTGCAGGAGACCTTGAGCATCTTGAAGAGATGCTGCCAAAATTTGGAGACAAATTGCGGGCCTCGGTCACTGATAATACTGTCTGGGAGGCCATGATGCCGAAAAACCTCACGCATAACAAGAGCGGCGGTTTCCTCGCTAGTGATGGCTTTAGTACATGGCACAAAATGTGCCATCTTCGTATATCGATCGACGACGGTTAGGATAGCATCGAACCCTTTCGAGACCGGCAGATCTGTGATAAAATCAAGACAAATAGACTGCCATGGCTTACTTGGAATTGGTAAAGGTTCCAACAAGCCATATGGATGGTGTCGTGGCATCTTTGCTCGGCAGCAAGCATCACAGGTCCGAACGTAGTCGTCGACAAAACGGCGCATGTGGGGCCACCAAAAAGATCGCTGCACTAGCTCCAACGTCTTAGTACTACCGAAATGTCCCGCCGTATGGGTGTCGTGACAATGTTGGACAATTTGAAGGCGACAGGAGCAATCGGGGACATATACGCGCTTTTTAAAGAATAACAAACCATCATGATATTCGAATTGTCGGTAGTCAATACCTGGTTGTTGAGACTGAGAACAGGATGCCCGAGAAGTATCAATGTGCGCCAGGATGTCTTGAGCAAAACTATCCGTCTTCAAGGTTGCACGTATGTCATCGGTAATCCGTGAATCCATCGGGGTGTGAAAAATCCGCGTCGTGTGCAATCGTGTTGGTCCCAAGATTACTTGCTTTTGATTATCAAATGTTGCTTCACCAGGACGAGGTGCAAGATATGAACGTCGTGATAGTGCATCTGCTTTTCCTTGCTGCTTCCCCGGTCGATATGTGATTTTGAAGTCGAAACGCGTGAGGAATTGCGCCCACCGAGCTTGCCGTCGATTTAGTACGCGAGCGTTCTGAAAATAAGCAAGATTTTTATGATCGCTGAAGACAATGACCTGATGTGGAGAGCCCTCTAAGAAATGCCGCCATTGTACAAATGAATCCACGATGGCTAATAACTCCTTGTCATGTATTTCGTAGTTGATTTCTGCGACATCGAATTTGCGCGAATGGAAAGCCACCGGATGCAACTCTTCTTTATCACCTTGTTGAGAAAGGATGCTACCGAGGGCGAAATCTGATGCGTCGGCCTCCATGATGAATGGTTTGCTTGTATCCACATGAGCTAGAATCGGTGCTGATGTAAAGGCTTTCTTAAGATGCCGAAAAGCCATATCTGCTTCAATGGACCAAAGAAATGCTTGGCCCTTCTTCGTAAGTTGTGTGAGAGGTAAAATAATCTTCGAGTAATCCTGTATAAACTTACGGTAGAAGTTAGCAAAACCTAGAAAACATTGTACATCTCGTACCGACCGTGGAATTTGCCACTCTAGTACAGTTTGGATCTTAGCTGGATCCATGGCGATGCCCTTTGAGGAGATGACGTAGCCTAGAAATTCCACTTGCTTGCAGTCAAAGCTACATTTTTCTAGCTTGGCATAAAGACCATTCTCGCGGAGTCGCTTTAGTACTAATAGTACATGAGAGTCGTGCTCTTCCTGGGTCTTCGAATAAATCAACAGATCATCCAGATAAATGATCAAACAGATATCCAAGAGGTCTCTGAATATATCATTTGCCATGTGTTGGAAGACTGCGGGTGCATTGGTTAGGCCAAACGGCATAACAGTATACTCAAAATGCCCATACCGCGTGCGAAAAGCGGTCTTCCACTCATCTCCCGGTCGGATCCGCACGAGATTATACGCTCCGCGTAGGTCGATTTTAGTAAAAAACTTGGCACCATTAACTCGCTCTAAAAGACTTGATATAAGAGGAAGTGCATACCTATTCCGGATGGTGACTTTATTTAATCCGCGGTAATCAACGACAAGACGAAGTGAGCCATCTTTCTTCTTGACAAAGAAGATGGGTGCACCGGCCGGAGATTTCGAATGACAGATGAACCCGCTTGCCAAGTTCTCCTCTATGTAGGCTCGAAGGACTTCTAACTCGGTGGGTGACAGGTTGTAAATTGGTCCCCATGGTGGCTCGGTTCCTGGTTGTAAATCGATGGGACAGTCATAGGGACGGTGATGAGGAAGGGTACCGGCTTTTACCTTGTCAAATACATCGGCATAAGGATGATATTTTGCCGGAAGTTGTACTGAGGAGTCCTTCTTAATAGTGCTGGAAGGATGTACTGATATGGAAAATAGGAACATTGCCTCCTTGGGTCCTTCTTCGCGTAGTTGATGGAGTGAAATGGTCGAAACTCGGCGAGTTGATTCTTGGGGTGGTCGATATCGGACTTCTCTTGTTCTCCAATCTATGGATGGATTATGTAACTCAAGCCAAGGTAATCCTAGGACAATGGGATGCTCTGGACTACTAATTATATTAAATGATATTATACACACAAAACTACCTAGGACAACTTGAATGGGTTCTGATTCTTCTACAATATTCCCGGAAGCAATGGGACGACCATCAATGACCACTACAGATGCGGGACAAGGAAGTTTTCTTAAGGATATCTGAGAAGCTTGGGCAAAATTTCGATCCATGAAACAGGAATTAGCTCCGGAATCTAAAAGTGCTAGGACGGGTACTGGGGGAGTACTTTTAGTACTAACAATGACTTGGGCTAGGAACACATTGCTAACTTGCTTGGAAGGAATGGAACCACTAATGGGCTGTACAGATCTAGGGCTGCTGTCCAACCAAATGGCTCCTATTTTGGCTGGACTCAATCGTTTAACTCTTCATCTAATTGACTAAGGATTTCAAATTTATTTGAGATACTTGGGCTATTAGTACTATGAATACTATCTGACACTCTATTAGTACTATTACTACTATCAGACACTCCGAAGGGAAGAATTGACTCAGGTTTAGTACAGGCGACAATTTGATTTACCTGTCTTCTTGGCCTATGGGGACAATTGATGGCGATATGTCCTGGTCCACCGCAATAAAGGCATAATCGATTGACACGTCGTCGTTGCTTTTCTTCTTCCGATAACGGGCCGCGTCGACGCATGGTATCGATCTCCATCGGTGTCGAAGTATTTGCTTGAGGTATGTCTCGTGCAAACGGTTTAGCCGCGACTGCGGCGTAAGTGGGCTCTGGCCTAGAGCGTGGTATCTGTAATTGACGTTCTGAACGCCGTTCAAAAAGGCGGTTGTCACATCGAACTGCTCGACTGATTGCCTCCGTAAGAGACTTTGGTTCTTCGGGGAAAGTTAGAAGTAGATCTTTGACATCGTTTCGCAAGCCATAGCGAAACTGCTCCATTAGTGCTTGATCATCCCAGGGTATATCTGAAGCAAGTAGGCGGAAATCCGCCGCGTAGGCAGAGGCTGGACGATCGCCTTGACGCAATCGCCGGATCTTGTTGATCGCCGTCCTGATGCTGTCGGTGTCTCCAAAGCAGGCTTTAAACTCACCAATAAAATCTTCAAAGTTATTAAGCAAGGGCGATTGTTTTTCTAGAAGCGGAGCGAACCATGCCAAGGCTGAGCCGCTAAGTAGCGTGCCTATTAGGCCGACTCGAGATGCATCAGTGGGATATCGGGAAGGATGCATCTGGATGACTAAGCGTACCTGATTAAGGAATCCCCGAAATTGCGAACGCGTTCCATCAAATTTCACAGGAAGTCCAATCTTGGGCTCTTTATGAAATCCTTGGGGACTGGATCCTTGTTGTTGCAACGCTGCTTCGAGTTGTTGTACCCGTAACGCTAACTCCCCATGTTGTTGTTGCGTTTGTTGTTTTTCTAGAGCGATTTGTTGCAGATCCCCTATCAGCCGTTGGTTTTCTTGTTCCAAGGCAACAAACTTTTCTTTTAGGCACTGTAGCTCGGAGAAAACGGATTGGTATTCTTGGGCACTAACAGTAGCCATAGTATAGGGGAAAGGGTAGGAGGATGAGGGAGAGTGACAAGTAGGCTAGAGGGAAAAATTGGTTCAAACTGTCAGGAATAGTACTAAAACAGAGATGGAATTAGTACTAAGAAGAGTAGTACTATTAGTACTAAGAGGACGGGACTGCGTAAGATTCCCGAGAGAGAGAGAGGAAGTGAGAAGAGGAGAGAGAGAGGGAAATAGGATGATGACAGCAGCTCTTATATTATATGAAAAGATAAGTACAAATCGACTAAGAGGCTTAAGACTGGTGTTGAACCAATTTGGTTCAACATAATGCTTAATGCCTTCTTTTATAGTGTTCTCAGGAATAATCCTGAAGCTTCTAGAATGTTCCAGAGAAATCTGGAATATACATTACTTTCTTATAATAAAACATAAATGAAAATAATATTCTATGAATTACAATAGATGGTGAGATGGTTAAGAGCTCGACCCATATACCATAAGGTCATGGGTTCGAGTCTTGCCATCTCATGACACTCCCTGTGTTTGTGCTTAGCCCTTTGCTACGATTCGAACCTTGTAGCGGTTGACGGAACCGTTAACATTATACTTCACTTCGTATATCCATCTCCAGCTGATTGCCTTCTTGTGCGGTGAGTACGGGACAAGATCCATGTCTCGGTCTTCCTAATAGCTTGCATTTCCTTGTTCATCGCTTCGACCCATCGCGGATCTTTAGCAGCTTCGGCAAAGCTCCCCGGTTCTCGAACAGCTGCCACCTTCATCATAAAAGCATAGTGGTATGCCATATAGTCGTCGTAACCGAATCAGCTAACCGGATTCTTCTCTCAAGTGGAGCGACGGAGTTTCTCATTTGCCGATATGAGTGCTTTCTTAACTCCGCGTGACCTCATAAGAGGCAGATCAAAGGCATTGAACTCACTATCGAGTGAGTGAGTCAATTCGTTGCCGTCGAAGTGATCGTCTTCATATTCTGGCATTTTGGCCTTCCCTTTGTCCATCTTTGGACTTGGCCGAGATGTGCTTTGGTGCTTGGAGGCTCTTGTGGTCCACTCAATCTAGTTGAGGTCAGACTCTCTTCCATTATTGACCTTAGTCAATCATCGTCTTCTGTGTTGTCAAGGTCGTTCGTTGATGGTTTGGGAGGAGTCGGGTCGGGTTTGTACCATGATGTCGATTCGTCAAAGATGACATCCCGACTTACACGAGCCTTCCGAGTAGAGGGGTTGAAGCACTTGTACCCCTTTTGCTCCAGTGAGTACCCCACGAGGATGTACTTCTCTGATTTTGGGTCAAGCTTATGCCGCTTCTCATCGGGAATGTGCACGTATGCAATGGAGCCGAATATCCTTATATGGGATAGATCTGGCTTCTTCCCATAATACTTCTCATGCGAGATGACCTCGTGCACTCCAGATGTTGTGCACCGATTTATGAGGTAGACGGCGGTATTTGCAGTTTCTGCCCAATATGACTTGGACATATGCTTCTCATTTAACATGGCCCTTGGTACTTCGAGGATGTGCCGATTCTTGCGTTCGGCTACACCATTCAGTTGTGGTGTGTGTCTATAAGTGAATTCCTGCCGAATTCCTTCTTGTCGAAGGTATGCCGTGAACGCATCGAAGAAGTATTCCTTTCCTCCGTCCGACCGAAGACATCGTACATGGAGGCTAGTTGTCTTTTCGACTTCGCTTTTGAATTTTTGGAAGTGTGTAAACACTTCGCTCTTCATCCTCATGGGAAAGATCCATGTGTATCTAGAGAAGTCGTCGATGAAGGTGACATAGTACCGACATCCTCCAAATGTGGCCGTTTGTGCCGGTCCCCACACATCCGAGTGGACTATGTCCAATAGGCCTTTGCTCACGTTCCTCTCCTTCAGGAACAGGTGCCGATGTTGTTTGCCGAATTGGCATGCTCCACATACTCCTTCAATCGCATTCTCTTTGAGCGTCAGAAGTCCAATGACGAGTCCTTTCGATTGCATCGCCTTGAGTTTGTTGAGATTGATATGGCCAATTCTTTTATGCAATAGCTCTACGTCGGTGTCGGGTTTGAGGCCCTTTGCAAACATTCAGCCTTCCCTTCGACCACAAGAAATTAGTCGGCCTTCCTTCTCGATGAAGCAACCACCTTGGTTGAATCGAACTTGCATCCCTTGCTCCACAATTTGGCCGATCGAGACCAAATTCTTTGTTATGGTGGTTACATGTAAGATATTTTTTATGCAAGTTTTTCACCTTCTTTCCCGAATGCGACATTGCGGACATGCCAAATTGGATGAGTGGTGTCATCTCCGGTCTCGACATAACCGGGTCAATCCAGATCTCGAAGGTCTTTGAACCATTCTTGATGGGACGTCATATGGTTCGAAGCACCTGAGTCGACGAACCATACATCTTCTGGATTGGAAGCATTAGTTGAAGTAGAGGCCGACATAGAATTTGATCTATGTCTCATCACGAACATTCCACCATGGTCTTCATAATCGGAGTTGGTGGCATAATTTGTGAGTTGTCGGCTTGTGGAAGCCGACTCACGCTTCTTCTTTAGGCACTCTTCTTCATGATGGTCGATTTTTCTGCAATATCGGATCGGAATGGAAGCTCCCCCTTCTTCCGAAGGTTCCTCGATGGCTTTCGTCTTGTTGCCGAAGTTGGGAGTTGTTGCCGTAAGTCGGACCTTGTCCGCCTCGTCCTCTTGCTCCATTCGAATGTGTGTAGAGCATGTGGCCTTCCGAGGTGTTGCTCCTTGTTCAAACATGATTTTCTTCAACCAACAACATGGATTGAAGATCAAAGAAAGAGGGAGGATTCTCCCTTGCTTGGATGGCGGTTCTCATCGCGCCGAACCGTGGTGCAAGGCCACCGATGCATATGTGCATCATCTCATCATCATCCACATTGACGCTTATCGAGCCGAGCAAGTCACAAAGCTCCTTGATCTTCAAGGTGTAGCTTGTGATGGACATATCCCGTTGTTGGATGTTGTTCAACTCTTGGCAGAGTTGAAGCTTTCGTGCCGTTGTATTAGCGGGGAATATCTTCCTTAGATTTTCCCATGCTTCCTTTGGCATCGTGGCTTCTCGAATGTAGTCGAGCATGTGCTCATTAACACATGTCACCAAGCAATACATTACTCGACTCGCCGCTTGCTCCCATGTTGAGTAGTCGGCATCCTTTGGGTTGGGTCGATTTTCTTGTGCTCCTTTGATGTAGCTCCAATAACCTTGACCGACAAGGTATTGGTGTATCTTGTTACCCCAAGATGCGAAGTTGTTTCGATCCAACTTCTCGCTAGGGAGAGCGCGCCCCATTTGAGTATTCATGGTGTTCGATGTTGATTTCTTCCTTCTTCTCTCTTGAATACGAGCTATTTAGCCGCACTACCATACGGATGTGTTGATTCTTCTTGAACGTCAGCGTAGAGCACAACACAAGCGGATGGGTTAGATCGAGCTACCAAACCGCTTTGATACCACGTAAAGAATCGATGGTGATTCTTGTGCGGCGGAATAGGTTAGAGATATGTGTTATGTGTGTGTGTGTGAGAGAGAGAGACACACACACACACACACACACAAGATTGATAATGGAAAATACTCAAGAAAATTGTATATTATTGTCATGATATGCCAAGACTCGAACCCATGACCTTATTCTACATGGGTCGAGCTCTTGACCATTACACCATACATTGTAATACGTAAAATATTATTTTCATTTATGTTTTATTATAGAAAATTGATGTATATTCCAGATTTCTCTAGAACATTCTAGAAACTTCAGGAGTATTCCTGAGAACACTATAAAAGGAGGCACAAGGCATTATTTCGAACCAAATCGGTTCAACGCCAGTCTTAAGCCTCCTAGCTATTACTGTACATTCTCTTCACATAATATATATCTTTTCGTATCATCACTCTCTCTCTCTCTCTCGATCGATCGATCTCTCTCTCCCTCCCCCTCACTCACTCTTTCCTTCTCTCAAGAGTTCTTCACCTCTCTTAGTACTAATACTTCTTTTAGTACTAATTCCTTCTCTATCTTAGTACTGTTCCTGACAGTTCGAACTGATTTTGCTCATTCTTCCTTCCGTATCTTCCTTTCCTCGTCTTCCTTTTATCTTCTTATTAATCCTCTTATCCTCCCTAGTAAAATGGAAACTGTTAGCGCTTAGGAATACCAATCTGTTTTCTCGGAGCTCCAATGCTTAAAAGAGAAATTTATAGCACTAGAACAAGAAAATCATCGTTTGTTGGGGGATCTTCAACAAATAGCGCTGGAAAAACAACAACAACATGGGGAGTTGACGTTACATGTACAACAACTCGAAGCGACTATCGTATCATTAGAACAACAAGGATCAAGCACTCAAGGGATTCACAAAGAACCCAAGATCAGTCTTCCTGCAAAATTTGATGGGACCCGATCACAGTTTAGAGGGTTTTTGAATCAGGTATGTTTAGTGATACAAATGCATCCTTCTCGATATCCCACCGATGCATCACGAGTGGGACTAGTAGGCACTCTCCTTAGTGGCTCAGCGTTAGCATGGTTTGCTCCATTGTTGGAAAAGGAATCTCCATTACTAAACAGTTTTGAAGAATTTATAAGTGAGTTTAAGGCCTGTTTTGGAGATACTGACAGCATAAGGAATGCAATCAACAAAATCCGGCGATTACGCCAAGGTGATCGTCCAGCCTCCGCATACGCTGCAGATTTCCGCCTCCCCGCTGCCGATATCCCTTGGGATGATCACGCATTGATGGAGCAATTTCGTTATGGTTTACGCAACGATGTCAAGGATTTACTCTTGACCTTCCCCGAAGAGCCAAAGGCATTAACAGAAGCAATCAGTCGCGCGATGAGATGCGACAACCACCTCTTCGAACGACGTTCGGAACGACAATTCCAGATTCTGAGGGCAAGCTCAGAGCCTACCTACGCCTCAATGGTAGTGAAACCTTTTCCGAGGGAGTCATATAATGCGCCTCCAGTAAGTACTCCAACTCCAATGGAAATTGACACTACACGTCATCGTGGACCGTTATCGGAAGAAGAAAAGCAACGACGCCGAGCAAACCGACTATGTCTTTATTGCGGTGGACCAAGGCATGTCGCGGTAAACTGTCCCCATAAGCCAAGAAGGCAGGTAAACCAAATAGTTGCTAGTTCTGATTGTACTAAACCTGAGTCTATTTCAGTAGGGATATATGATAGTCCTAATAGTACTAATAGCCCAAATCTAGCAAATAAATTTGATGTCCTTAGTCAGTTAGAAGAAGAGTTAAACGATTAAGTCCAGCCAAAATAGGAGCCGTTTGGTTGGACAACCCTAGATCTGTGGAGCCCATTAGTGGTTCCATTCCCTCTAAGCAAGTTAGCAATGTGTTCGTAGCCCAAGTAACAATTAGTACTAAAAGTACCTCTCCAACCAGGAGATGAATGGAAGACCGCGTTTCGCACCAGATATGGGCACTTCGAGTATACAGTCATGCCGTTCGGCCTCACTAATGCGCCATCAGTCTTCTAGCACATGGCAAATGATATATTCCGAGATCTCTTGGATGTTTTTTTTATCATCTATTTGGATGATCTACTGGTTTATTCGAAGACCCAGAAAGAGCATGGTTCTCATGTATTGTTAGTACTAAAACGACTTCGAGAACATGGTCTTTATGCAAACCAGGTGGAATTTCTGGGCTATGTCATTTCCTCGGAAGGGATCTCCATGGACCCAGCTAAGGTCAAAACTATGGTAGAGTGGCAGACTCCGCGTTCGGTGCGAGATGTGCAATGCTTTTTAGGCTTTGCCAATTTTTACCGGAAGTTCATACAGGATTACTCAAAGCTCATTCTACCTCTCACACAACTTACCAAGAAGGGACAATCATTCGTTTGGTCTAAAGAAGCAGACATGGATTTCGAGAGTCTTAAAAAGGCACTTACATCGGCTCCAATTCTAGCTCATGTCGATCCGGAAAAACCATTCAGTATCGAAGCAAACACATCGGATTTCACATTGGGGAGCATTCTGTCACAACGGAATGATGAGAATCTACATCTTGTTGCTTTTCACTCACGCAAGTTTGACGCCGCAGAAATCAACTACGAAATTCATGATAAGGAGTTATTGGCAATAATGGACACTTTTACGCAATGGAGGCATTTTCTAGAGGGATCCTCTCATCAAGTCACCGTATTCAGTGACCACAAAAACCTTGCCTACTTTCAAGACGCTCATGTGTTAAATCGACGTCAAGCTCGGTGGGCCCACTTCCTCACGTGTTTCAACTTCAAAATTACATATCGTTCAGGGAAGCACCAAGGGAAGGCAGATGCATTATCACGGCGTTCGTACCTAACACTGCGTCTCGGCGAGCAAGCTTTTGATAACCAAAAGCAAGTAATCTTGGGACCGACACGACTACAAACAACACAGGTCTTTGGCATGCCAATGCATTCCCACATTATCGATACTATACGTGAGGACTTGAAGACCGATGCTTTCGCCCAAGCCATTCTAGCACAAATCGATCCCTCTCAAGCATCTTGTTCAAAGTCGCAACCACCAGGTACGGACTATCGACAATTCAAATACCATGATGGATTACTATTCTTTAATGAACTCTTGTATGTTCCTAATGGTTCTTGTCGCCTTTGAGTAGTCCAAAACTGTCATGACACATATACAGCTGGACATTTTGGCAGTACTAAAACATTAGAATTAGTACAACGATCATTTTGGTGGCCCTATATGCGACAATTTTTCGAAGATTTTGTTCGGACTTGTGATACATGTTGCAGAGCGAAAATGCCAAGGCATCATCCATATGGTTTATTAGAACCATTACCAACTCCAAGCAAGCTGTGGCAATCCATTGCTCTAGACTTCATCATAGATCTTCTAGTCTCTAAGGGGTTCAATGCGATTCTAAGAGTCGTAGATCGATATACGAAGATGGCTCATTTCTTGCCATGTACTAAGGAAATATCCAGTGAAGAGACCGTTGAAATTGTCATGCGTGAAGTATATCGGCATCATGGCCTTTCCGATAGTATCATCAGCGACCGTAGACACCAGTTCGTATCGAAATTCTGGAAGCACCTTTTTAAAATGCTCAAGATCACGTGTAACCTGTCCTCCGACTACCACCCACAAACGGATGGCCAAGCAGAACGAACAAATCAAACACTGGAGCAGTATCTTCGGTGCTTTCTAAGCTATCATCAGGATGACTGGGTAGATATTCTCCACTTCGCCAAATTTGCCTACAATAACTCTATCCACTCATCGACTAAAGGTACGCCATTTTATGCTTATACGGGTTCTCACCCCCGTTGGTGTGTATTTGAAACTCCAGAGTTGTCCACAAATCCTTGCGCAGAGGATCGTTTAGAGCGGTTACGCAAGATACAAGCCGATTTATCTACTCATCTCCAACAAGCTCAACAAACACACAAGGTTTACGCAAATCGTCATCGACTTCCATCCAGTTTTAGCATTGGAGATCGGGTATGGCTACTACGATGACACATCAAGACTACTCGCCCATGCGAGAAGTTGGATTATCGGCGATTAAGTCCTTTCCGTATTATAGGAAAGATTAATGATGTCGCTTTTCGTCTCGATCTACCTCCGCAACTTCGAACACATCCGGTGTTTCATAGTTCTCTCCTCGAACCCTATCAAGAGAACACCATCCCAGGACGTATTACACAATCTCCACCCCAGATCGAGCTTGAAGATAGACCTGAGTACGACGTTGCCGCCATCCTTGATTCCAAGATTGATCGCAAAAAGCTCTACTATCTAGTCGATTGGCTACGATATAGTCCTAGGGAGCGTACTTGGGAACCGATAGAGAATGTGACTAATGCTCGTGCTCTTCTTGAAGACTTCCATCGTCAATATCCAGACAAACCGGGTCCTCAATCCAAAATGACTCGTGACACTCATCGTTTTAAAGGGGGGAATAGTTTTATGATATGGAAAGACTCGAACCCATGACCTTATGCTACATGAGTCGAGCTCTTAACCATTACACCATACATTGTAATACATAAAATATTATTTTCATTTATGTTTTATTATAGAAAATTGATGTATATTCCAGATTTCTCTGGGACATTCTAGAAACTTCAGGAGTATTCCTGAGAACACTATAAAAGGAGGCACAAGGCATTATTTCGAACCAAATCGGTTCAACGCCAGTCTTAAGCCTCCTAGTTATTATTGTACATTCTCTTCACATAATATATATCTTTTCTTATCATCACTCTCTCTCTCTCTCTCTCTCTCTCTCTCTCTCTCTCTCTCTCTCCCTGTCACTCACTCTTTCCTTCTCTCCAGAGTTCTTCACCTCTCTTAGTACTAATATTTCTTTTAGTACTAATCCCTTTTCTATCTTAGTACTGTTCCTGACAATTACAAAGGAGATTAATTGACCTATTACAAAGTAGGAGGAGAGTGCTTTATATAGTCACTCTCTCTCTTCATTAACTACCGAAGCTCATGAGTCATAGGGAATGTGGAAACTCATTAGTTATGTGCCATAGAATATGACTCTATGACACATAGTTAATGTGTAGAGAGTAGTGGTGTGACTTTTGACCTTTGACTGTTCATACACTCTCAAGGGTGTGTTCACACATTAGACTAGGTTGAGCTTGATTCTCAACAATATAGTTAGGGCAAGTAATTAAGTGATGATGATGATCCTTGTTGAAAAGTTACAGTTTGTAGTTGCCTCTGTAACTAGACTGGGAGAGAGTGAGAGAGTGTGTATGAGTATCTCTATAGTTGTCTGTGACAAAGAAGAGCTCAAGGTCTTTGCCTTGAAGCTTCTTGTTGTATTCTTCCCATTATAGTGATTCGTTTTGGGAGTTTGTGGACTCCCCCTTGTTTTTCCCTTCCCAGGGGCTTCATTGGCAAAACTTGTATGGTAGCACGTGAGTTCATCAAAAGGGGTTTAAATTAATTAGTGAGATACAGAATATATATAAGGGTATTAATAAAGATTTGAAAATATATTTACATAAGGGTATTATCAATTATGCTGGAAAAATAATTTACATAAGCCCATGAAATATTAGATATTTCAATGACATAATAAAGAATATATTATGCAAACAATACTCAAATTTGGAGTCGCATATATAAATACGTACATACATATACATGCATGCATGCATGCATATATACCTACATTCAAACATTACATCCATGAATATGTATATACATACATTACACCCATTTATACATGCATATTGACTAAACATAAATATATGTACAAATATATATTTCCATATGTAAATATGTACATACACATACATACATGCATTACATACTGCATACATATTACAATCAACCATATATATTGACATACATAATACATACAATAAAATTACATATTACATATATACATAAACAAATGCATATTGTGGTGTCCCTTGGATGCAAGTGCATGCCTTCATGTTGGGTGTGCATGTGTTCCTTTGTGCCCCTTTTAGCATACCCTTGTTCGGACAGATGTAGCTAAGTAGAGCCAACCCAAATGGGTACCTTTGTACGACTATAAATTGAATAGGAAGTAAGAAGCTAAGCAGGCTGGTTTTGGATTCCATTTATGTGCATTTCACATAATTGGTGGAGAAGCAGGGTAAAATTTTAGCCACTATCACCTCGTTCATGGCGTCCCAATTCCCTCCCGTCGTCATCGAAGTCGATACCCCTATGCAAGCTGAGTTCATTGACGTCCAAAACGTGTAGATGCAAACTCGCCGAAACCTTCCTAATCGCGATGCCCAAGGACGCCCGAAGTGATTCTACTGCCACAATTATGGACACGTCCGACGTTATTGCCGGAAATTGCAGCAACAATCTCACAAGCAGCAAGCCCAGATAACCATGGCTGACGCCGCATTGTTGGTTGAGCTTCCGGGAAACTAACTTCCGGGGTATTGATGGAAGAGCCATCCCCCCACGTCCAAGCGTCCGCCTCTTCTAGTTCACAGGTATGCACCGCTCTCGCCACCATTAATCACTCCACACACACCATCCTATTAAACTCTGGTAGTAGTATCTCTTCAATTAGCACCGCCTTAGTTCACCAATTGGCCTCCCCACAACCACCGCTCCTTCCATCCATGTCCTTTTTGGCAATCACCAACATCTATACCACTCTCGCACGCAAGCCCATTGCACCGTTACCTTAGGCACTCTCACATTCTCACACCACTTTTATGTCTTGCCCCACCAACTCTTCCCCCTCACCTTAGGCTGCGATTGGCTCCTCAAGCGTCGCGCTATGATTGATTTCGATGCTCACAAACTGATTGTCCCACAAGCTCCCCCTATCCCCCTCCTACACGATAGCCCCCATGTCCCCCACCTCAGCCAAGTCCAGGTGGCCCTCAGTCCCAAGGAGCAGTTAGTCTCTATCCGCCAATTGTTAGCTCGTTTTCTGTCACTAGCCCCCCAACCCACGCATGCCGCTACTGTTTCTTTCCCGGTACAACATGTCATTCGTACCGGGGATGCCGCTCCCATCCGCATGGCTACATGCCGACGTTCCCCCCTCGACCACGATCGCATCGATGTTGTCGTCACCGATATGCTCACCAAAGGTATTATCATCCCTTCCACCAGCGATTGGGTTTCGGAACCCCACCTCGTCAAGAAGGATGATGGCACCTTCCGCTTTTGCATCGACTTTAGGCCTCTCAACAAAGTGACGATCCATGACCGCTACATGCTTCCTCGCGTGGACGACCTCTTGGACCAGCTCAGGGGCTCCCATTATTTCACCTCCCTTGACTTAGCCTCGGGATATTGGCAGATCCCCTTAAAGCTGTCTAACACCCACAAGACCGCATTCCGCACACGACGCGGCTTGTTCTAGTTTACCCGCATGCCGTTTGGCATGTCTGACGCCGGCAACACATTCCAACGCATGGAAAACTCCATCTTTGCCGACCTTATCAGTAAAGACGTCCTCCTTGTTTATCTCGACGACATCCTTATCCATATGACCACTTGGGAGGATCATCTACAAACTCTCGCTGAAGTCCTCGCTTGCATAACTAAGCATAACTTCCAACTCCAATGGAAGAAGTGTCGATGGGGAAGCACCAGCCTCCGTTTTCTCAGCTTCATCATCTCTGGCGATGGAATCCGTATGGACCCTGCAAAGGTAGCTACCATCACCGACTACCCCCGCCCCACCTCAATAAAAACATTGCAACGTTTTTTGGGCATGATCACCTTTTCCCTTCCCTTCATCCCGAACCTCGCCTTGGTCACTTTCCCCCTCCGTCATCTCCTGAAGAAAGGTGTGTCATTTGTTTGGGATCCTGCTTGTGAAGACAACTTTCGTCGCCTCAAAACAATGGTCCAGGAATCAGGGTTGCTCGCCCATCCTAACTTTGACCAGCCGTTTACGTTGCAAACAGATGCCTCTAACCATGGGTTAGGAGCCGTCCTCCTGCAAACCGATTGCCACAGGCAAGAGAAGGCGGTCGCCTTCATTAGCCGAACTCTCACGCCGGCTGAACGGAACTACTCAACCACTGAGAAGGAACTACTTGTGATCGTCTGGTCTTTCCAGCGTCTTCACCCATACCTTCATGGCGGGCAGGTTACGGTTGAGATTGACCACCAGTCCTTACTTTCTCTGATTCATCGACCTCACCCCCCGGGCCGCTTGTTGCGATGGACATTGGCACTTCAAGATTATCAGTTTACCCTCTCGTACTGAAAAGGTGTAACCAATTTGGTCGTCGATAGTCTCTCTAGCGCCGATTTCCAAGCTGTCCAATTTCTACCCGTGGCGTCTGACCTTCCACTGCCACTACCACAACTCGCTACACTTCAGCAACACGACCCCGCCATCCGAGAGATAACCCATCAGTTGTGCTCCCTCCAACCATTTCCCTCACAACAACGGTTCATGCTCCGCGATAACTTGGTGTTCTTCATTCAGGCGCATCACGAGCCACGTCTCTACATCCCTCATGCCCTATAACAGACGTATCTCCAATTTTATTACAACCACCCATTGTCGGGTCATCTAGGTTTCCACAAGGTTCTTGAAAAATTACGTCTCAAGTATTATTGGCCCAACATGCGACACTCTGTCTCTACCTACATCAACCAATGTGCTTTGTGTCAACACATCAAACCTGCGAGTAGGCCCGCCAGAACGCTCCAACGCATCACCATCACATCGCCTTTCGAGCTCGTTGGATGGGATTTCATGGGACCTTTTCCTGAAACCCCCAGTGGCAACAAGTATATCCCGGTCATAATAGAATACCTCACCAGATGGGCTGAAACTGTTGCCATCCTTGACGTCACTGCGCCAACAATCGCATCCCAACTTTTGCACAAGGTAATTTTTCAACATGGTTGCCCTGTCCAACTCTTATCTAATCAGGGCCGCCAGTTCCATGGGGACGTCCTCAACGCGGTTGCAACTCAACTAGGTGTCCAGCAAGTGTTTACATCCCCGTACCATCCGCAAACAAACGGTCTCACCGAACGCCTCAACAAGACCCTCAAGTAGGAGATTGCCGCTTACATCGATCCAGGCCACAAAACCTGGGATCAAATATTGCCTTTCATCACCCACGCCTACAATACATCCGTTCAAGCGTGAACACGAATCAGCCCTTTTCATGCACTCTATGGGCGTGACCCTCGGCTCCCACCAGAACCGTCCATTGACGTCCATTCTAAACCTACCAACATGGATGGTGCCACTTGGGGGCTCTATCTCCAACAACTGCTACCTCTCCTTCGACAAGCACGCTCTTGAAACCTACAAGTCGCACAACAACGCCAAAAGCGACACTGGGACGTGGGTCGAATTACCCCGACTTATGATGATGGAACCAAAGTCCTTGTTTACTTCCCGGTCCGGCTGCGCGGTCTCAGCAAATCACTCATGCACCGATGGATCGGCCCATTCACCGTGGTTCGTGCAATGAAATCCACGACTTACTTGCTCTGACGCGATTCCAATGGTCGCTTCACCTCCGCCCATGTTGCCCGCATCAAGCCCTATGCTACCCCAAGCCCATCTTCTAGCGCTCGTCCTTTCCCCATGTCGTAACAATCCTTGTTTCTCTCAGGGGGGAAATGTGGTGTCCCTTGGATGCAAGTGCATGCCTTCATGTTGGGTGTGCATATGTTCCTTTACACCCCTTTTAGCATACCCTTGTTAGGATGCATGTGGCTAAGTAGAGCCAACCCAAATGGGTACCTTTGTATGACTATCAATTGAATAAGAAGTAAGAAGCTAAGCAGGCTGGTTTTGGATTCCATTTATGTGCATTTCACAATATATACATACAAAACACAAAAAAATAAATTACATATTATATACATAGACTGACATATTTGCATTCGTGGGGCATGTCCCACAAATTCATACGAATAGGAATACGAATGCCTGTAAATGTAATCGTTTTCTTTTCTTTTTTGAATCTTTAAAAAAGAATAAAAAATAAAAAACTATCTTTTTTCCTGAGAGCGAGTGAACGAAGAATGAGTTGTGAGCAAGGAAGCCTCACCCTACTCCTTGTGCGTGTTGCCCTCACTTTCCTCTGCATCTTGTTCTCGGCCAAGAAATTAGGGTTTCGGCTGAAAACCCTAATTTCTGTCATAATCCTAATTCGACAGTATTTCTTTCTTTTTAGCCCGCGTCCTTGACTCCCTCTCATGCTCTATTCTAATCCTAGATCTTGTTCCCTGCTGCAAACTCAAGCTTTCACTAAAAACCCTAAGTTTAGTAGAAGCCCTAAATAATTAATTATTAATTAATTAACTAATATTTTTCAATGAATTAATTAATTTTATAATGAATTAAGATATGTATTAGTAAATTAATTAATGTATAGTGAATCAATTAATGTTTAAGTGAATTTTTTAATTATTATATTAGTGAGTTAATTATTTATTGATGTATGTGTGTATATGCATATATGAGTGATAACTGATATATTTGTGTGTATATGTATATATCATATATGTATTTATGTACATGTATATGTAAACGAATGGGTTTATAATATTCTTGGGGCCGTTTTATATTTTCGAATATCGCGAATATTATGGGTGTCAAATACCACATATATTACACATGGGTCAATCTATGATTATATATATACACATACAACTACATATTAATACCTAAGATTACATATTATATGTATACAAATCTTCATAGTTACATATATTACATATATATACACGTGCGCACACACACATAAATAAATTAGATATTACATAGCATATAATCTATACCTATTACACAATAGACAAATTTACACATACATAAATTACATATATAGATAGCAATGGGCCCGGTTCGGTTCGGTTTCTTGGCCTTGAAACCAAACCAAACCATTTATTAATAATAAAAACCGAACCAAACTATTTTAAAATTTATGAAGCCATTTAAACCAAACCGTTTAAAGAATAGGAGAAACCAAATCTTTTACGAAAAATGTAAAACCAAACCAAACCGGTTTATCATAAATCAAAACAAAACCAAACCAAACCATTTTTTATTGATATTAATCATCATACTTATTATAAATTATCATAAATTTATTCATCATACTCATCATAAATTTTGTCATAATACTTATTATAACATTTGTCATCATACTTATCATAAATTTGGTCATCATACTGATCATAAATTTGATCATTATACTTATCATAAATTTGATCATCATACTTATCATAATTTATCATCATAAATGAAAAGGAGACTCTATATATAATACATATAAAATTTAATAACTTAAAATAAGAGTTTAAAATTAAAACTTGAAAGTTAGAGCCTATAGAGAATATTTATGAGTATTTTTTAACCTATAAACCTTTAAACTGAACCATATAAACAAAAACTGATAAACCGGTAAAATTCAAAACTGAACCGAATCAAACTGAAACCGATTAGTAACATTTGAAACCAAACCAAACCGTTTATTTATGTTTGAACCTATAAACCATTAAGCCACGGTTTTTCGGTTCGGTTCGGTTTGAGCCGAAATCGGGCCCATTGCTATATATAGATATATACATATGTAAATACATATTCCAAATATCACCATATATATAGATTATAGCTGACCATACAAGCCACGATACTTACATATATACATACACACACACACACATTAGGTATATGTATACTTACACATACATTGGATATATACATGCATATTACGTACATATTACAAACATATATCCATATATGAGCCATATACATACTAAACATGAAAATATCCCAAAAATATGCATACATAAATACATTACATATATACGCATACATACATTCACACATTTACACACATATACATACATTGGATATATACATACATATTATGCGCATATTACAAACACATTCATACTCATTGAATCATGTAAATTGACATATACCTATATGCATACACATACATACATACATATTCCACATATCACCATATATATATATACATATGCCTACAATGTTATAAGTTTTACCAACATACATCCATACACATATATACATACATTATATGCATGCATAGACATAAATATGTTACATACACATACATACATACATTATATATGTACATACATATCATCACAAACTAAAATACATACATATATACATAAATATTACGAACAAACATCCACACACTCATCTATGCATATATGCATACACTGTTACACATACAAACATATATACATTACATATTACATATATACATTACATATTACATATATACACATATGTACATTCATGCATGTACATACATACATTGCATATGCATATATTACAATAACACATTCATATATGTTGAATCATGTACATTGACATATGGATATATGCATACACATATGTACATTCGTACATGGACATACATATATTCATTTATACATTGCTACATATACATACAATATATACATTAGATGTATACATAGATATTATGCACATATTACAATCACACATCCATATACATTGAATCATGTACATTTACATATGCATATATGCATACACATATGTACATTCGTACATGAATGTTTGAATGTTATGTTTGGTATGAATGTATGTATGTGTGTATGTATGCGTACGTAATGTATGCATGTATGAATGAATGAATGAATATATGAATGTACATATATGTAATATGTAATGTATGTATATTTGTATGTGTATGCATATATGTGTGTGTGGAGGTTGAAAATGCCAATAAGGAGTACCATAGTTGGTTGTCATGAATGGAGTAGCTTTCCATATAGTGATAAAATCATGCCGTTGAGCAATTTTAGCATCAGAATCTCCAACAATACCATCCCATTGCCCCTTCAAAGTATGAACTATGTCTAACCAAATATTTGAAACCAATTCAGCCGGTGGTGTTTTAAGTTGATGGAAAATAAGAGAGCACCTAACCTTCCAAATGTGATATATAGTGGTACTACTCAATATCTCCCATACTGGTTGGACTTCCTTTCGTGTTCCTATAAACTGTGATGACAACAATGGTACTATATGAACACTTCCAGATTTAGTGTAAAATCCATGGTGCATAGATTCGGTGTCATAATGAAATGCATCACGAACAAGAGATGTCCAAACCACCATGCCCCAAGTGAAAACCAATGGGGGGAAATAGTTAGCAAAAATTCTAAGGAGACGTTGCCATATCAATTGAGACTTAGTACATTCTCATAAACAATGTTTTTGAGTTTCCATTTGTAAATGACATCGTGCATAGGTAGAATCTACTCCCATCCTATGCATCCATGTGCTAATCGGCAAGGCTCGGTGTACCAATAACCACTGTACATGCAATATTTGATGCGGTTGCTTTCTTGCCCATAATACCACCCAGAAGTTTGCAAGGAATTGGGGAGTAATACCTTGTTGATTCCAACATTGAAATGCAACTGGTATCACATCTCGTGTATCTGAAAGCACATGTCTTCCTAACTGTATAGAATATTGGAAGAAATTAAACTTGTTACCCGTAAAAGGATCTGTCCACTGATAATCAAGTGGATCCTATTCTAACCTGAATACCGGTTTTTTAGCCAACACCCACAACTTCGAATGTGTCTTTATTTCCTCAATCATTGGATCAATATACCATTTCCGGTTAGCATATCCGATGACTCTTATCTTGTGTTCCATAGCATAATGGTAATCTGTCCTCATTTCCCCCGACTGTGTCAATTGGTTTGCTTCATCCACCTCAAAAGATCGGTAGGTCTTATCATCTGAATATCCCTTAATAGCCAAGAGTACTTCCAATCTTGAATAAACCCCAACCCATTTGTGGTTAGAGTTATTGGGTGGAATGGGGAATCTACTCATATCATCTTGAATTTGTTGATACATTTGTTGTCCAGCATGCATACTACCTAGGATTTCCTTTTGTTCGTCCCATGAACGTGATAAAAATGTTGCCATGTCTAAACTGTTTTTGCAGGACCTTCTGTCATTTTTCCCCATGATAACCATTGTCTCGAACCCAACACTAAACCATTTGATGTTGTAAACAACGGATTCTAGACTATCCTTTGTCTGAGATACTCAAGATAATGTTTGGGTTTAGGTTTATTGTGAAGCAAACCAGGTAATACTTGTTTCCATGCTAAAAATAATGTTCTAATAAACTTGTCTTCCCACTTGTTAATTGTAGGTACTTTGAAATTTTCCCTAAATATCCAATTTACATCCTTAGACCAAGGGGCACCTAATTGTGGAGAGCAATCTGAACAACGGTCAAGCAATAGTACTTTCCATATCTCTTTCCCCGACGTAAATCCTCTCATGAGCAACTTACTTAATAAAGCTCTTGATTGGTCTACTAGATCAATAATACCTAGTCCCCCTTTAGAGCGAGGTAAGGTAATAACATCCCATTTTACTTTAGACCGAGCATTCCCTTCCGATTTGCCGGACCATAGAAAATTACGAATCAATCTACATTTTCAGAATACATGACTTGGAGAATATCCAACATGACAAAACATACCATGTTGAAGCCAATAAAACCTTATTGGCAACTACAATTCGACCAGCAAAAGAAAACTTGGCTGAACTCCATAATAACAAATTTTGCCTCAATGACAATAGGAGGGGAGCCACTTGATTTTCCATCGAAAGATCAATACCTATAGTAAATCCTAGGTACCGAACTGGGCAACCTGATGGTATGCATCAAAATTGCAGATGTGGATTCCATAACGGAGGATTTACATCTCCCACTCAAAATGCAAAGGACTTGTTCCAATTAACCAATGCACCTGAAGCCTTACAGAATGTGGATATGGCCACTTCTGTTTTTGCAAATTTTCCAAATCACCTTTCAAGTATAGGGCAGTGTCATTTGCAAATTCAGCATCCCTTACGTCTATATGTGAGAGTGGAATGTATAGTCTGTCCGTGTATACCAATATCAACAGCATTGAAAAAGGAAATCATTGCCTCAGCAAAAAACATAAACTGGAAGGGAACCAATGGACAACCCTGACGAACTGATCGAGAAATATAAAACAGAGGACCATTATAATCTCCAACCAACAAGACTCGACTTTGTGTAGCATTATATAATGAGGAAATACCTCTTATACATTCTTTTGAGAACCCAAAGCAAGTCAAAACACCGGGTCATTTGAAACAGGTAATATGTCGCATTATGAGAACACTACGTCGAAAAAGGGCACAAAAGCACGCAGTTTTCAAAAAGACACGACGCATGCGTAAAGCTTTTCAGAAAAGGTGGCAAAATATATTGAATTTCAACATGACTACCACTTTGAGGCATAAGTAAAATGCCTCCAAAAATACATCACCAAAATTACAAAATAATGTACAACATGTCTACCAGTTACAATTATACATATTCGTGAGTTTACATCCAAAACAAATTTACAAAGTTTCCGATCATGTAGTAAAACAATCCCCAGCTTGAACCAAACCAATATGTTAAGACATGTCTGATGGACTAGAAGAGCATTCTGACGTCTCATCCTCATCATCAGTGGCAATCAAAGCATTATCCTCATCCAATTCCAACCCAACATCTTTGTGGTTATGAGAATTGCTTCTGGTTATTCTCTGTATTTCGTTTGACACCATGTTTGGGATTTTCTCCTTAAAGATTCCTTAAAGATTCCTTTCCTCAACACATAGAATTTTTATTTTTTTTGTACAACGAACTTGGAAAGCAATTCTGAAAGGCAGGACCTTCAACGGAAATCCATTGCACTGCATCGGATTTTCGCTGAAGGTCTTGCCTTTCAACCAAAATCCGATGCACTGCATCGGATTTTGGTTGAAAGTCATGCAAATCCGATGCAGTGCAACGGATTTGCGTTGAAAAAAATGTTGTTTTTGCGATAAAAAACTATCGCATGGGACCATAAAATTGACGTAATTTAGATGATAATTTGCGTGATTTAGATAAAATTGTACGTTGTTTCTATGTTTTCACTAACGTTTTTAATTTCAGTGAACCCAAACAAAAAGTTCCTTCATTTAGATTGAAGATTCGATCTCCGACAAAACGAGATTCTGGCTCCTTCATCAAGGACACGAGTAAAAAGATTTTATTTGACTCAACGGGGAAGGAGGATCCAAGTCATCTATGGCTACTACCAAAATCAACAAAGGTAGTACGCAAGAGGAGAAAACGGTTGAGGTGAAATATAAGGATTACCCCGAACTTGAATGGTGTCTCTCCTATGTCGAGGAGGATGGGGTGCTGTTATTGATAACAGCAAAATCGGACGGGAATTTTGAGGCATAATGTTCACCATCACTTCATATTATATTTGTATATGAGAACATCTGTAATTGTTTATCGTTTAATTAAATTCACCTGTTCATAATTTCCCTTTTTAATCATTATTGGAACCGTAGTTTGTATTTACATATAATTGGTCACCATGCTCTTCTTCAGTTTGAGATATTAACATGATATTGTAATTTCTCATTTCCGTTAGCATGACTGTATATGAAAAGGCGAATGTTTTTGATAATAAGAGGTTTTTAGTTACCTACGGTTCAAGTCTACTGGTTCCACATAGTATAAATGAATGTCGTACGTAGTTGTTACTCTTACCAATTACATTGTCATGAACTATATGACATTATACAATGAAACTATCGATATACCCGTCCAACAAGTGGGGTACTACTTTATTCCTAAACCCAAAACCACATATTTATAATTACGGTTTATGTAGTTTTACTCTACAATTTGAATATGGATACCAATTTTAGAACATTATATTGAACCAAGTCTTCAATTGTGCTCCATGATATGCAAATTGACACAAATGTGGACACATATACAATTTAGTAATTGCTAGGTTTTTTTTGTTCTATATTTAACCATCAAGTCGCAAAAGGGGTACACATGCATCGTATATTTTCGATATCGGGCTAAAATAGGGTACTTTTCTACATCTGGCCAACTATGCCAAAAGAGATTACGACATATTACCTGTTTCAAATGACCCGGTGTTTCAATGCTCTTTGTAAAAATTCCAGTCAACACAATCATAGGCTTTCTCAAAATCAAGCATAACAATGGCCAACTTTTGATTAGATTTGGCTGCCAAGGCCATAGATTCCCAAAATGTGTAAACATTATCCAAAATACTTCTTTCTCGAATGAATCCTATTTGAGTCACATGTATAACTGTAGGTATTATGGTACTAAGTCGTATACTAATTGCTTTAGCCAAAATTTTATACATTGTATTTAGTAGTGTAATCGGCTGCCATTTCTTGATGTCAAGTGAAGGACCGTCTGATTTAGGTATAAGATAAATTAATCCTTCTATAAACTGGGAAGGCATATTGCCCTCTCGAAGAATTTGCTGAAATGTTGTGCATAAATATGCTTTGAATACGTCCCAATATTTAATAAAGAATGTTGGGGTTAGACCATCCACATCTGGACAACAATTTTTAGGCAAAGCTTGAAGTGCTCCAGTCAATTCATCACATGTAAGAACATCCTGAAGACGTACATTCATATCTTGTGTTATTCTTGAATTCAACTTATTCCATACATATGACCGACATAATAATTCTTCATCGAAGAAGCAAACAGCTGATAGTAGGTTAGAATAGTAGCGTGTGGCTATTTCCCTCATTACTTGAGGGTCAGATGAGATGGTCCCATTCTCATGTTGTAGTTGTTTGATTGAAACCGCATTATAATTAGGTCTCGTTGCATGAAAAAACTCAATTGTACATTTGTCACCCGTTTGAGTCCAATTAGCTATCCTACGATGATATTGAAATTCTACATGCTTTTCTAATAGTTCAGCAAGTTCTTGTTTTGTTGACTCAAGTTTCTCAGCAATCCAAGTACAATGTCGATAACGTTCTTGTAACCGTTGCAAAGAAACCAGAAAAGTACGAGACCTTTTCTCCTTTTCTTTCATCATAAGAAACCTTTCCTTAGATTTACACCTAAAAAATTCTGAAATACTTCGTAAGCCATTAGCTACCCGCATAATCATTGATTCTTGCCTAACATCTTTTGGCGACCATAAATCAATCACATGTAATGAAAAACTATTGTTTAACAACAGATTTTCAGGAATCTTCAGATTGAAAAATTCTTTATTCTTTTGAGTTGAGACTGAAAGAATAATTGGAGTATGATCAGAAAAGGTAGTTCCTAACATTATATGCACCGTACCAGTTGTTGAAAGAAATTTGCCAGATAAGTAAAATCTTTCTAAGCGAGCTAGATTAGTACCATTTACTCGCCTATCTGATCTTGAAAACGAAAGTGAGGTGTTTGTACGAACCATGGAAGGAGCATGCCAAGCGTCTAACATTTGTAAGGAAAACACCAATTGTTCCCACATCGCTAATTCATGGCCATGTATCGTGATTGAGCTACCTCCCATTCTATCGATGGGATCCTCAAGCATATTGAAATCACCAGCAATACACCAATGATCAAGAGAAGGAAATTTATTTAATAAATCTTTCCAAAATTGTTGCTGAGCCGACGCAGTATTGGCAGCATATATATTTAAAAGTCCCCATGTAATCTCTTCCTCTTGTATAATAACAAATTGAGACCTTCCCGGAATAACCACTTGTTTTTGGATAATGGATGACATCCACCTTTGTGAAGTAGCCATACAAACCCCTCCTCGAATTTCCGTGTTGCCTATTGCGGGAGACCAAAACATGTCCCAATTTCCAAGTAGAATAGAACCATAACGAGAAATTCTAAAAGTATTTAAATGATGTTCTTGTATTAAAAGAAAATCTAGGGATCCACCCACTATGCATTTGTTGATTTCTTGACGGAGACGATGTTTGTATCCTCTATATAAGGGCCCCCCTAAACCCTGAACATTCCATGACATCACTCGCATTTAAGAAAATTTAGGCTGTTGTGACACCATTTTCATGTTTTTCGTTAATGGCTCCAGAATGACCTCATTGCCATCTTGCTCATCGCTTATAAACCTGATAAGGGTATCGCATCACGTAGCATTCTATAATGATGATGAGCTTTAGCTAATACTTGCCCTTCCGATAACCCATCTTCATGAATATAGGTATATCCACAATTGGGAAGGATCTCAAAGTCTAAGGCAACAACCACCTGCCTCCGCCCCATCACATAAGACACTAGCAAAAGTTGCATTGTGGCTCCCTCAAGTCCCCTTAATAATGCTTCCCCAAAATGGTCACAATTAACATATTTTGCAAAATGTAATGTTTGTTGTCTAACAACCAATCGAACATCCGTGGCTACCCATGTTTGTTAATCATATCCACAAAAAGGAAAGGAAAATCCTACTAGAGATTGCACAGATCTGAAAAGAACATGAACTCGTATTGCTGCATCCCCATTATCAACCATGTCTCCCAAAAATTTCAAAAAAACAAATCCATATGTGGCATTCCATCTAGTGACTGCAACATCACAATTATTTTCTACTAGGGAATTTATCGGGGTTGTGCGAATGAAGTTCGCATTCAGCCCCCTCAACCTAGATGACCGTTTTATAGATCTATGACATGATCGAGATGCATTCGACACTTTTAAATGTTCTTTACTTGATACTGTTTTTGTTTTACTCTGAGTGGACATAGTGAGGTTATTGATTGATTCAGTCTCTTCTCCACCAAGACTAGATTGTTTAGAACCCTTACTGATTTGGCATAAGTCAACATCATTTTGAGGCAAAGAGTTATCCAATTCTTGTAAGACTTCATAACGGCTTATATTTACGTGAGCACTCTTAGATTCTATGGTCTTATTGGGTATTGCGTGCCGTTTTGCAATTGGTTTCCACACCTCATCTTGGGAGGGTTGAGTACTTTTCCCTTTATCATCCTTGGAAGCTTGAACATTCTTCCCTTTCTCAATTCTTTCACCTAAATGTGATTGTTGCCTTTTATTCAAATTAAAATGATTAGCCTCTATATGTTCATTACTTGTACCATTCTGGGATCCAAATCCCTTCTTCTTTTTTGGACAATCTTTTAATACATGACCTTTTTGTTTACAATAAAAGCATTGTCTGGGCATATACCTACATATTCTAATTTTTGCATGAACGTCGAATTCCCAGTAATTGATGGTAAAAGTACCTAAGACGGTAAATTTTCCATTGAGGGAACTAATATCCGAATTGATGGGTATCCTGACATCTTTGTTTCTAATGCCTCCACACGTGGGGGAATAACCATACCGATTCTTGCTGCAATTGATGGAAGTACAGCCATATATTCCTTAGGAATTCTTGGGAAAACTACGGAAATCGGAATCAGCCAATGTCCGGAACTTAACATTTGGACATTTTGGACGGGGTCAAAGCCCAGTTGCCATGGCATAAAGCAAGCAAATGCATTGTGAATATTAGTCATATTAGGCTTTAACATTATCACTATAGATTCGGACATGTCCAATTCTAAATGATAGAAACCATGTCCAAGGAATTAAACATCAATTATTTTGCCGATCCGATGCTGTAAGGCTGCCTGGAGGAGATCTCTCAAATCTCCTCTATTCGGCCTTAATCCTATAACCCTACACACGATTGAATAGGAGTGCAGATGACTTACCTCTGTTTTCAGCATAGCTTCTTCTTCTGGTGTGAAGACGACTGTGATAGCTAACCGTGGAGAGGTTGTTGGGGGCGCTGCATCAGAGTTCCCCTGGTATACCGTGTCAACCATCTTCTTTTTCATCTTCTACAACGTTCTCTGTAGCGTTTTTGTTTCAGACTCTGTCTTTGTCTTCGATTGTATGTCCGTGTATGTAAAATATTTATATGAGGGGTATGAATGTTTAAGTTAAGTTATAAAAGTGAAAACATTCTAAAGAAAAAATTAAAAAAATGTGGGTGTATGAGTGAGAATAGGAAAAAGGGAAAAGTACCAGGATACCCCTGGAAGTTCCAAATTTACCAAACTACCCCTATGTCCAAACAATTACACTTTATAAAGTAATTATACACTCATAAATAGGGTTAGTTCGGGTCCATTTCTTCCATCTTTGGTAAATAGGGCTTGTAGATTTGAGTGTATAATTACTTTATAAAGTGTAATTGTTTGGACATAGGGGTAGTTTGGTAAATTTGGAACTTCCAGGGGCATCCTATTAAATAGAAGAACTTCCAAGGGTATCTTGGTACTTTTCCCTAGGAAAAAATGGGTAAGGAGTAGGGTTGAAAATAAGAGAAAGTAAGCGGGGTAGGGCTAGAAATAGCAGAAATTAGGGGGGGATAGGATTGAAAATAGGAGAAAGTTGGGGACGGGTAGGGCTTAGAATATAAAGATTTTTACAAGGGGTGAGTACATAAGTCGGTGACAAATATAACACCGTGTTATGCGATAGAGTGTAGGGTTGGAGTTACAACATGAATAGAAATGAAATACAAAATGCTAGCTACCATGTGTAGTCCCGGGCATATGAACTGCAAGAGAGATAAAGAGATATAAAAGGGAATGTATCACTACTAAACGTAGTCTCATGCTTACGAACAATATATATTATACATACACATAGATACATATTACAAACAAACATCCACACACACATATATGCATACACATACAAATATACATATATTACATATGTACATTCATATATTCATTCTTTCATGTTTATTCATGCAAGCATACATATTTTATGCATACATTACATATATATATTCATTCATTCATAAATGCATACATTACGTTCACATACATACATAACATACATACATTCATACTAAACATAAGATTCCAACGTTCATGTTTTTTTTAATTTAGATTCTTAACACGTTTGCGTTCACAAGTGGAAGGATCGCGCATAAATGGAAGGATAAGGAATATTTTGGTTGATTTTAGGGCTTTTTCAATGATTTAACAAAACACATTGATACTAGTATCATACATGTTCAAATATACTATGAAAAAGGTTAAAAATCCACTATTTTCGTGATTTAGAAGTAAATAAAAAAAGAGGAATTTCAAAAAGTTACATTCTCAATTTATATCACAAACTTTACAACCAATGTTATTTTATAAGAAACGATTTTGTAGAAATCATAAGAATTCAAAACACATGCTTTTATATTACTCGATTTGTTACAAGCGGAATGTAGTTACACTTTATAGCCAAAAATACATTCATGATCACTCCTTTACGGAGAGTCACTACTATAACTAATATACAATGACGATTCCTCCTCGTCATCCTCGGATGTACTCAGTGCATTATCTTCGTCATAAACCAAATGGTTTGACTCTAGATTATATGTAGCAGATCTCATTTGCCTTCGACTCGAGTCACCTTGTAGACCTGGTAATTTTTCTTTTATTATAACTATTGTTGACTTCCTTAATCGCCCAGCTTTTGTAAGCGTGAAGTCGTACACGATGATATCCACATCAGAGATATCAAGGGTCGAGGTGTTACAAATGTTTCGCTTCCTCTTCCTACCCCCCCTTGTTGTTGGGCATTCAATCATCTCTAATGTATACTTACCTGTAAAAGCCTTTGCACTTCTAGTGTTATACCAATGAACATTTATAGACTTGATCGTGTTTTCTATTTCCTGCATTAGCACTTCTAGAATTTTACAAACCCAAAATTGGTGGCCATGTGAGTTCTCATCAACTGGCGTTGCAATCAACATCCCCGCCGCTTCAGCTGCTTTGGTCATCCTTGGTCCCACATAAATGTCTCTTTGTTGTGGATGGACCAAATTGCCATTAATCGCATTTGCTAGTTGCTCCAGAGTTTTATTTACACGATCATGTTGTAGCGACCATGTGAATGGCGTTTCTAAATTCCAATTATCACCAAATACACAATTGTCTATAATTCCTTTCTGATCGCTAAAAAATAAATCCCACCATGACATGTCTTGTTATGCAGCATATTTCTTAGCGGCCTCAATATGCTTTCTTTTTTCTTCTAAGGCTTGGAGCCATAACCGTTTTTGTTCCGATACCAAGTCACTATGCAACTGTCCTTTCTTCTTAATTGCCATTTGTTTAGCTCCATGGACAATTGTACTCGGCATACAAAGTAATAACTGGCAACCACCTTCAGGTTCCCATGTTGTAGAAGATGAATATTGTTTAGCATAAAAAAGCATAGAATCACTTATTTCATTTTTCTTTATCATAAAAATGTGATTGAAGCTTATATTGTTTAACTTGGCGAGCACTTTAACATTCCCAACACCCCCATCTGATATATATCTCTTAAAGTCATATACCTCCTTCAAGTGTAACATTTTTGGGCGTGGTGTATATGCATCACAAATGACATCAAATAGTTTAGGTAATGTGAAAGCATCGTGCCGAGACAACTGTCTAGAGAATGTGCTAAACATCTTATCTATATTGTCATATGTGTGGCCAACCAAAAGAAAATTGACTTTCACTTTTCTAAACAATCCTTGGTTGACCAACATACTTAGATAGCCAAACATAGTTGAATTTTTGTTCTCTCTAGCAATATTGTCCAATTGAATGTATAGAACAAGGGGGGAACGGTTGGCCCCAAGACATCAAAACTCGGTGAATCACTGTAACTATTAGGTTAGGGTCATTGTGAACATTGGGGTATGTAATGAAGACGTGAGGTCCAACTAGCCTATTATAAGCCAAGCATCCCACCAAGTGCATTTGAACAAGGCACTCATCATTGACGTCTTTGGGAACCCTCCACATATGCGGCAAGCACGTCTTCTTCTGGTCCATGCCATCTATCATTAAACACATGTATTGTTCGGGCCTATTCAAACACTTCTCCCTATGATGCATCGCCTTCTTTCATTCTAACAATTGTGCCTCACGATGCTCCTGTAGTAACTTCTTACTCATATCCTTTTCCATTGATGTCTTTGCACCTTTAGCCAAACTTTTAAGATTTGCACAAATGGAGCAATACCCCATGCGTACTTTACGTGGAATGATAACATTTGAAAACCGAGCTCTCCATAATCTTGTGAATTGGCTATATGTGATAGACTTATTACGTGAGCCCACCATATCAGATCGATAAACATCATAAACTTCCTGACATGTGTAATTATCAGAGAGGTGCATCCTACCTGTAGTGGGCATTACTTCACAATTTAACTGAAAGTAACTTTTCATCCAACCAATAGCATGTCTTCCAATTGCACCTTTCATACTTGGAACCTCTTTACAGTTGAGCATCTGATCCCCGCTAAGTAGACGTTGTTGTACTCTATGTAGCCGCATGTTACTAACACATAACGCAATTTTGAATGCAACTCTACATATCTGTTGCGCATGGAAGATATAATACTCGAATGATACTTTTATCCCCGTACATTTGTCAAACACTAGTTGCATATGTGACTCGGGGTAAGTGTCTTGCTCATCACAAGTCATCGAAAAATAGTATCACCTTAATTGTCGCAACTTTGATTTTCCAATCATAGACATACAACCACGGGCACAACATATTTTGTTGACATCAAATCCAATCTCCTTATCTGATGTCGCCAAGTTAAATCTAGCCAGATGAATTCTTCATGGGATTCTTCTAATATGCATAGGGCTTCCAGATTTCTTTTCCTACATAGAAGTTGGTGTAACCTTGTTACTATCAAATTCTTTGTTGTGACCATCGCCCATGATATTCGATGTTTGATTGGCACTACCTTCATTCTCCGTATCTTTATTAATATCGTATTCATCAATAGAGAACTCTTCACATGTGTCATTATTCACAGGCGCTGTAGGTGAAGATGAGCTCAAACAATATTCTTCGATAGACAATGGTGAGTCTGTCGATAGACAATATTCTTCGATAGAAAATGGTGAGTCTGTCGACAAACAATACTCTTCGGTAGAAAATGAGGAGTCTAATGACAAACAATATTCTTCAATCGAGAATGGTGAGTCTTCACTCATGGCTTAAGGTCCACACAGAGCTCTTGAAGTTGTGCTTAGGCTAACATTAAAAACTGATAAGCTCCTCTCTAAACATAAACTCCTCTCTAAACAGAAGCTCCCTCAATATAATGTCTATATTATTTAATATTATATTAATACAATAAATAAAGATATTATTTTTAATATAATAATTATATTCAACATATTAATAATTACTTAAAGTAGTCTGTATAAAGGTAAATCAAGTATAATATAATTACAATCATTACCAAACCACGTATATGTTGCTTTAAAGTTAAAATCATTGGTTAATTAATGGCACCCATATTTAATATAGAACTTCTCAATCATTGGTTCATTCATGCCCACCACTTTAAATATAAGACATTTCAATCATTGGTTCAATCATGGCCACATCTTTACTATAAAGTAATTAAGAGTCATAAAAATGTTGTTTTGAGTATTTCAACTTGAAAATGAAATCGCATTTATGTATGGCTGTATTCTAAGATTTGACTATGAAGATTCAGATTCATCCAACATACTTGTAATGATTGAGTGCTCTAAGGGGGTACGTAAAGTGTACCTTTCTAAAGATCTACTAGTAAAGGAATCCTGTGGGCCAGAATCTTTTAAAAAAGATCTAGAAAGCTCACAAAACCTTATTGTCACCTTGAGGCCTTATATACAAGGCCATGTAACTCTAAGGAAGCCCTTGCCCTCCCCAGTGAAGGCCCCGAAAAGGGAATCTAAAGTGCAATCAAGACCAACAAAAAAGAAGACCACTAAAATGTCGGACTCTGACTCATCAAGCTCAAACGAAGATAAGGACACTAAGGGGACACCAAGATCTGAGTTGGCATCGGGTGTGTTGTCATCTGAGTAGAATAAGATATGGAGAGAGTTAATGCAACGTAAACTGGTCAGAAAAGGGCAAGACTGTGTTTAATTTACCTATAACACACATCCATCGGCCCCCTATAGATGAAAAAACAGGACGAAGACCACTTGAGATCAGAGAGCCACATCGAATGCATGTTCAAAATCTCAAGAAAAAAATGAAAATTAATCCACATGCTACCGTTGTGCCTTTTATTATTATGGTAGATCCCGAAGAATGTGAAACCATTGAAGATTTTGACATAAGAAAGCATGATCAATACAATTACTTTGTAATTGGTGGATCGCATTCGGTGGAGGCACGTTGGCAACTTGTGACAGAACATCCAACGACTTTCTTCTTCAAGTATGCCGAGTGCAAAATTTACGTGGGCCTCACAACTGAAGAGGCAAAGCAGTTAGCATGGGACCACAATAACTATAATTACTATAGGTAGAAAATGTCATCGATTGAGCGTATAAGGTTCTTCCACCATGAGTATTTGGACATCAAACAAAAGTTCGGTGTGAAGCTACATCCAGACCTACGATGTCAATGCTTGCATGAAGTCGGCATTGTGGTGGATGATAATGTTAACTCTGATGGTCTTCGGAAATATGCGTCCTGGTTTCAACTTGCCTTTAAAGATGGAGAAGTATGGAACCTACAAGATCAAATCTTCTCAATGTGGGAGACTAAGGAGGTCAAGGGTCAACGACAAAAGAAATGTAAGGTAGACCCTCAACTAGAATTGAAGTCACAAACGGCCAAGAAAATTGATTTGACAATTGAAGAAGCGGTTGACGACATGAAGTTGTCTCTATGGAGAGCGATGCAAGGTATTAAGGACGAGCAGCTTCTTGTGTCTGTTTTGTCAAGGGTTGTGGCGAAAGATTTAAGCCTTGAAGAAATGGTCACTGAGTTCAATAAGTAAGTATTTCAAATAGTGATATTGAATTCAATATAGTGCAATTGAAAGTTCTAATCTCGTTTTCTAATTTCATAGTCATAAGGTGTACATGAAGATCCAAGAAGTTATGATGAAACAACTTGGATGTATAACTTGGGAACAAGTGACCGAGGATTATCCTCTAATGTCTTCATATAAGGCGTTATCAGGGTATTTTATTGCATTCAAGGATTGGGTTAGTATTGGTGATTTTTCATTAAGCTTTCCCCATATATCCGAGTAGAGGTTGTGTAATTATACTTGATGTCTTATTGCTTCTATTAGAAACTGTATCGTGGCAAGAAACAAGGAGAAGTTAAGGATTTACATGATTTCCTGACATCCTTCCTTGCACATCTCGAGAGAGATAGAAAAGAAAAGGATCATCGCTTAGTCAAGGTGTATGAAATTGAGGAAGATGGCTCCTTCAAAAAATTTAGCCACAAAAAGGATATTACGAGAGATCTTTACTACAATGTGGTTTGCGGCAATGTCGTTGACATGATCCAAAAAGTGCCAAAGAAGGAATATACGCTAACGATTGCGGATATTCCATACGGATTTCGAATGGCAGGGTCATCATAAGACGATGAACCGTTTAGGTTTAAATAGTTAGAGAAGATGGTAAAGGATTTTGCTGAGCTAACGACTGCATCCTTGTGGAGAATAATTGTCTTTCATAGTATGGACCAAGGGTACTCGGTAGCTCAAGCTTTGAGATCTTGTTGCCATGGCATCGAGAACCTTCAATGGTAAGGATTATTTATATGTCTCATTCACTATATTGCCTTTCTTAAGATTGTTCAATCTATTCTTAACTCTATGTAATATTTGTTATAGGATAAAAACCAATGTAAATAGAGGGCCAACCTTTCGGTTCATAAATGCCATTGAATACATTACGGTTGGCTACTTCGATAAAATTAAGAAACAAAGAATCAAGGAGCATTCTAATGAAGTGGGAGGTTCAAATCTGCCGGTATATCCAGCAGTGACACGGAAATTGTGACATGTCACCACGACGGAACGGGGACTTGTCAACCCATACCAAAAACCTCAACGACTTATGATGCACTTGATCGAGATGTTTTCTATAGAAGGAGATTGGATATTAGACCTCTTTTCTGGCACAGGTATTCTTGGAACTAGGTTATCGATGTTGAGATAACCAATACTGAATCTTTTTTGTTTGAGAACTAATTCTACTTGTTACTTTCTTCACAGGGACAACGTCTGCATGTGCATTGAAGCTCTTTAGAAACACAGTTGCATTGGAGAAGGATGAGGAGCAAGTTATATTTCTAAACATGAGGATTAAGGCTTTGTGGGAGTGCACAGACCAGGACGAGGAGGTCGGTGCAAAGAACCTCGCTGATACCAAAAGATTTCAACCTGCTTCGCGAGAGCCTATTCCTCCGTTAGCCAGGGAGCCAGGGGAGCTAATAGAGCTTGATGATGAGCTTATAAAGGATATTTCGTTGGCTCGGCTAACAGGAGGAGAAGCCAATGCACATATAGCTGCAGACAATTCTATACAGGATGACGAAGAAAATGACATTGACGATTTGCTTGCTATGTAATAGACTCTTTTTAAAACGCGAAATGTATTGTTTGGAATTCACATTATTAATACAAATTTTGTGTTTTAGTTGGTGGATTCTATTCTTTATAATCTTCTATATGTTTCAATTTTATTTTTATATACTTGGTTAGTAGACTTATGACATTGCTTTCACCGCGTGCATTGTTGACTACCAAATTTATGGACAAACATGAATTAGTTTAAATTGAGGCTAATTTTGGTCAAACTTTACCTTAACATGACATGGTCATAGAATTGTTGCTATGACTGTCCATGTTGTTATTATGGATCTTTGTCTTCTATTGTTAAAACTATTATGTTTCTCTTCCATTGCTGCTTAGATTGTGTAGTGTGTTGATAATGGTTCCACTAGCGTTATCCGCATGTTTTTATACGCTTGTAGTTCCACTAGCATTATCGTTCGGAGCTTGATCCCGTGTGAATTACCTAAGGAATAGATTAGATCAATTTTAAATACAAGTATGAAAGCCTTAATAGGTTTGTTATTTCCACCACATTATCCTAAAGTTCACTGTCTTACATTGTCCACAATTATATACATATGGTTTGATCCCATACGAACAAACTGCGGAATAGATTAGATCAACTTTAAATATAAGTATTAAATACCTTAATAAGTTAGTTATTCCAATCACATTATCCTAAAGTGCACTATCCTACATTGTCCACAATTATATACATGCGAGTATGGGTCAAAGTATAAATTATAACTCATTTTATTAGTATGGTTACAAGTACACCTCATATTTTTGTAAAACTTACCAAATTAATATAAGTTTTTAACTTAGTGTTTCCCATGTCGCACATTAGTGACATATTGAGCCATTGTTGAACTTTATTATGCCTACATTAATTTATCAACACGTCCAAACTTATTTGAATTTCTAATGATCCCACTCGTAAACCTATCATGTATTTTTATATTTGCAAATTCTAATCAAGTTGTGGAACATGTGATACTAGTGCATCCAATTTTTGTAGAGAGGGTATATTTGGATAGTTTCAAGAAGATTCTACAAGTGGAATGCGCGATCCTTCCACTTGTGAATGCAAACATGTTTCTTGCCGCCTCCTCCTCTGCTCTACCTCCTCTTCTCTCCTCATTGTCGTCGTCGCCTCTTCTCCCCTTGTTGCTTCTGTCCTCGTTTTGCCGCCTTTGGTCTCGTTTTGTTGCCTCTATTATTGTTTTGTTGCCTTTATTCTCGTTTTGTTGCCGTCGCTCACCTTGTCATATTTCTTTTGCTCACCATTATTCTCTATCGGGGCTACCACAACTACTCTACAAATATTTTACAGGTACACATAAGTACAAACATCATACATACATAATGCACCCATACATAAACCAACACAAAATTCTTAGACATACACACACTCATGTACATACATACATACATACATAAACCAACCCCTGTATTCTGCCTCCATACTCGAAAACCGCAGTTACGGCTGCTTCTTGCTACTCTAGGATATTGCTCCGCTGCCGAGGGAGAAAACAAATCCGGAGGTTGATCTTCTATCGGCTTTGTAGCCGGCCCAATCGGCGTCTGTGTACCCCTCGAGTCGTATTGGCATCGCGGTCTTGTAGAGGACGTCGCAATCCATTGTGCCACTCACGTATCGTACAACTCGCTTAGCGCAATCCAAGTGAGTATCACGCGGTGTTTGCATGAATTGGCTAAGGAGACCGACCGGATAACTGAGATCGAGTCGTGTGATCGTGAGGTAGATGAGATTCCCGATGAGTTGCCGATACTGAGTCGGCTCACACGCTTTGGTGTCGGAGTTCGCATCTAGTTTGAGATTGCGATTGAGCGGGGTTGCCACGGTTTTGCACTCAGCCATCCCGAACTTGTATAGCAAGTTAAGGATGTAGTGCCGTTGAGAGATCATGATTCCGGCCGAAGTCCGAATTACCTCGATGCCGAGGAAGTAGTGGAGCTCCTTCATGTTCGTCATCTCGAACTTATCGGAAATGAGTGATTTGACCTTATTGATTTCGACGAGATGCTCACCTCCAATGACTAGGTCATCCACATATAAGATGATGACGATCGGACTTGCGGAATCACTTCGTATGTAGAGGGAGTTGTCCGATTTTGACATACGGAAGTCGATTTGATGAATATATTGTGTTTTCTTCGAATGCCAAGTACGCGGTGCTTGCTTGAGGCTGTAGAGAGGCTTCTTGAGTCGGCAAACAGCTTTCGGATGGGTGCTGTTGTATCATGTACACCTCCTCTTCTAATTCGCCTTGTAGAAAGGCGTTCTTGACGTCCATTTGATAGAGGTGCCACCCTTTCGCCGCGGCAAGCGCAATTATGGTCCGCACCGTTGTCATCTTTGCCACCGGGGCAAAGGTCTCCTCGTAGTCAATTCCGCGTGTTTGGGCGTAGCCTTTTGCTACAAGTCGCGCTTTGTAGCGGTTGACGGAGCCGTCGACGTTGAACTTCACCTTGTAGATCCATCTGCATACGATCGCCTTTTTGTGTGGTGAGGTGGGAACGAGATCCCACGTCTCGTTCCTGCGTAGTGCCTGCATCTCCTCGTTCATTGCTTCGATCCATCGCGGGTCCTTCGCGGCTTCCGAAAAGGTTTCCGACTCCCGTATTGTCGCTACCTTCATCATAAAGGCGTAATGGTACGCCATATAATCGTTGTAGCCGAATTGTCTTACGGGGTTCTTTTCATGAGTGGATCGGCGAACCTTTTCATTTGCAGTCATTGTAGCCGAATCGGCTGATCGGATTCTTTTCACGGGTGGAGCGACGGAGCTTTTCATTTGCAGAGATGAGGGCTTTCTTGGCTCCGATTGGTACCTCGAAACCGCCGAACTCACTGTCGAATGAGTGAGTCGACTCATCGTCGTTGAAGCAATTGTCTTCGTATTCCGACATTTTGGCCTTGCCTTTGTCCATCTTCGGGCTAGGCCGTGATGTGCTTTGATCGCTCAAAGGCTCTTGTGGTCCGCTCAATCAGGCCGTGGTCGGACTTTCTTCGAATATGCGCATAAGGCGATCTTCATCGTCGATCTCTTGTTCCGCAAATTCCGGGTTGAGCGGAGTCGGAGGCGAAGTTGTCTCTGGTGCGTACCAGGATGCGGGCTCGTCAAAAACGACGTCTCGACTTACTCGAGATTTTCGAGTTGAGGGGTTGTAGCACTTGTACCCCTTTTGTTTGAGTGAGTATCCTAGAGGATACATTTCTCCGACTTCGGGTCAAGCTTTTGACGCTTCTCGTCGGGGATGTGCACGTACGCTATCACGCCAAATATCCGGATGTGCGATAAGTCCGGCGTCTTTCCGAAGTATTTTTCGTGCGGAGTGACCTCGTGCACGCCGGATGTTGTGCACCGGTTCATTAGGTAGACGGCCGTATTTGCAGCTTCGGCCCAATATGACTTGGGCATATGCTTCTCGTTCATCATGGCCCGTGCTACTTCGAGGATGTGCCGATTTTTGAGCTCGGCTACTCCATTTTGCTGCAGAGTGTTTCGGCAAGTGAATTCACGCCGAATTCCTTCCTTTCGGAGATAGGCTGTGAAATCGTCCGAGAAGTACTCCTTGCGGCCATTCGATCGAAGGCATCGTACATGTCAGCCCGTGGCTTTCTCGACTTCATTCTTGAAATTTTGGAAGTGTCCGAACACTTCGCTCTTTTGCCGCATCGGGTAGATCCAAGTGTGCCTAGAGAAGTCGTCGATGAAGAGCACGTAATATCGGCATCCGCAGAATGTAGCCGTCTGCGCCGGTCCCCATACGTCGGAATGGACTACATCAAGTAGACCTTTGCTCACGTTCCGCTCTTTCGGGAATGGGTGTCGGTGTTGCTTGCCGAATTGGCACGCTTCACATACACCTTCAATCCCCTTCTCTTTGAATGTCAGGAGTCCGATGACGACTCCTTTCTATTTCATTGCTTTGAGTTTGTTGAGATTGATGTGGCCGATTCGCTTGTGCCATAGCTCTATGTCGGAGTCGGCTTTCGTGTTTTTCGCGAACATGGCGGGTTTCATCTCGCGTGAATCGAGAATGAACATCTGGCCCTCTCTTCGTCCGCGTGCGATGAGTCGGCCCTCTTTTTCAATGAAACAACCGCCTTGATTAAATCGAACTTGCATCCCTTGCTCTATAATTTGGCCGACGGAGACCAAATTCTTCGTAATGGTCGGTACATGCAAGACATTTTTAATGTAATTTTGCTTACCTTCTTTTCCGAACGGAACATTGCCAATGTGCCGAATCGGGTGCGTAGTGTCATCTCCGGTTTCGACATAGCCGGGTCGGTCCGGCTCTCGAAGTTCTTGGAACCATTCTTGATACAATGTCATATGGTTTGAGGCACCGGAATCGATGAACCATACGTCTTCCGGACCGGAGGCACTAGTTGAGGTAGCGGCCGACATAGAGTTTGCTCTATGTTTCATCATGAACATTCCGCCATGGTCAGAGTTGTGCGCATACATTCCGCCACAATCTTCGTAGTCGGAGTTGTGCCCGTACATTCCGCTATACTCTTCGTAGTCAGAATTGTGCGTGTAATTCGTGAGTTGTCGGCTTGTGGAAGCCGATTCACGCATCTTCTTTCGGCACTCTTCTTCGTGGTGGCCGAGCTTTCCGCAATATCCGCATTCGGTTGCGTTTTGACGGCTCGGGCCGGAGTGGAAGCTCCCCCTTCTTGCGAAGGTTCCTCATTGGCCTCCGTTTTGCGACCGAACTTGGGAGTTGTTGTCGTAGGTCGGACCTCGTCCGCCGTGTCCTTGGTCGAATTGGCCTCTCGCTCGTCCGCGTCCTCTTCCTCCATTAGAGTGCATGTAGAGCATGTGGCCTTCCGACTCATTGCTCCTTGTACGCACGTGGTTTTCTTCGACCAATAGCATCGATTGGAGCTCGAAGGAGGGAGATTTCTCCCATGCTAGAACGGCGGTTCGCATCGCGCCGAACCGTGGTGCGAGGCCGCCGAGGCATATTTGCACCATCTCATCATCATCTATACTTATTCTTATTGAGCCGAGCGACTCGCAAAGCTCCTTGATCTTCAAGGTGTATGTCGTGATGGATATGTCCCTTTGTTGAATGTTTTTCAACTCTTGGCGGAGTTGAAGCTTCCTCGCGGTCGTGTTCGCGGCGAAAATCTTTCGTAGATTTTCCCATGCTTCCTTCGGCGTCTTGGCTTCTCGAATGTAACCGAGCATGTGGCCGTGAACACATGTCGCCAAACAATACATCACGCGGCTTGCGGCTTGCTCCCATGTCGCGTATTCGGGAGCCGCTTTGGTAGGTCGGTCTTCATGCGCTCCTTTGATGTAGCTCCAATAAATAGCCTTGTCCGACAAGGTATTGGTGCATCTTGTACTCCCAAGATGTGAAGTTGTTTCGATCCAACTTCTCGGTAGGGAGAGCGCTCCCCATTTGAGTATTCATTATGTCGATTCTTCTTCTTCTTCTTCTCTCTTCGAATGCGAGCTATGTAGCGAAGCTACGATAGCGATGAGCCGGTTCTTGGTCGTCGACGTGGAGCATGACACACGATCACGATGAGGCGAATGGGCTAGATCAAGCTACCAAATCGCTCTGATACCATGTAAAGAATCAAGAGATGGATTCTTATGAAGCGGAAGAGATGTGAGTTATGTGTGTGTGTAAGAGAGAGAGAGAGTGTGTGTGAGTGAAACACAGAGAATACGCAAGGTAAAAGTATATTGACAAAGGAGAAGGACTCAACATTATACAAGGTGAGAGGAGGGTGCTTTATGTAGTCACCCTCTCTCTTCATTAACTATAAGACTCATGGAGCATGGGGAATGTGAAAGCTCATAAGTTATGTGTCATAGAATATGATTCTATGACTCATACTAAATGCTAAAATACAATGTGGTGACTTAATGGTGACTCTTGACCGTTGGAGTGTCTATTCACTCTCAAGGTGAGTTCACACACTAGACCAAGTTGAGCTTGATTCTCAACACATACATACCTACATACATAAACACACACACTCACATAACATATACAATCATACACACATGCCATACATGCAATATATACAATAAAAGAAATTAATACAATACAATACAATATGTACATACATACACACATACCTATATACACATGTATACACTTACATACATACACATTTACACATATAACATATACATATAATACAATATGTACACACACACATACAATGTCATACACATGGAATACAATAAACACACACACATGTGTAGAATATACATACACATATGGACACGTATATATGTTGTATGGAACATACATACAAACATAACACACATTGCACATGTTATACATACAATAAATGCAATTAAATAAAATAAAATACAATATGTAGATACATACACACATACCTATATAAACATGCAATACAATACATACAATACGTATATACATATACATACATACACATACACACACACACACATGCATACATACATTCAAACATAACAAACAACACACATGCATACCACATACAAACATATATGATGTATGGAACATACATACACACACAAACATAACACACAACACACATGCATACCACATACAAACATATATGATGTATGGGACATACATACACACACAAACATAACAAACAACACACATGCATACCACATACAAACATATATGATGTATGGAACATACATGCACAGAAATAACACATGAATACCACGTTCACAATGCACACATATATATGATGTATGGTTATATGAAAAGTGATAGGTGGGTCATTCTATGTGTAGATAATGAAGAATCTATTATTGAAGTGTTTGAACATGAGAGGGATGATGAAGATAAACCTTTGGGCATTGTAAGTGTGAGAGGAACTCTTACATATGCAAAGATCCGAGTGGAAATAATTGAGGACGGTATATTTTATGAACCATTTTCCTTTGTGTACACAAAAAATAATATTTTGAATGGGAAACAAGAAGAGAAATGGCGTTTAAAAGAAAATAAAGTCTATATCAAGCCTAGTATTGATAAACAAAAAGTCTCTTCAAAAGAATCATGCACTAATGTTGAGGGTTCATTGTTGAGTCAAGTCGGGGACAATTTTAAAGATACATCTCCAATTGAAACAATCAAGGATAAGATTCGTAGAGATGTTTTAGGTAAATGGATGATAGAATCTAATAGGATACATGTAAAATTAAGTAATGCTACAATTCCTCGAGATTATAAATTTGAGTTGAAGGTTGAGGATTTTTGTGGGAAAACGGTCATAAGATTATGGTGCAATGAGTGTGGAGAACCCTATGGTGTTGGTTCTACGGAAGCAAAAGTAGAAAATGTGTATCTTAATAAAAAATTTAGAAATCACATTAAGAGGCAAAGTCATGAAAAACGATATTATGCTCGAAGGGGGTTAAGCCAACAAGATGAATCAATAAACTTATCTAAAATAGATGATGAGGCCTATATCAAGTCTTCTTTGGAAGTTCTCAAGAGTTTTAATGACACCACAAGTGGTAAAGCATGTTTGTACTTTAAACCTTAATATTGTAGTTATGAATAATATGCTAATATATGTGAAAACTGTTTTTTTATAAATGTAGAATTTGATTTAATAGAGGCAACACTTCATGGATATAAAGATAAGGCAATGGTGAAGGTAAAATGCAAGATTAATGGATCTTGGTTACCATCATAGATTGACATATTCACATTTGTCGGGTTTCCCATTCGAATGCAAACGAATACGAATATGAATGGGTGGTCAAGTATTCGTTTAACCCAAAAAAAGAAGAAGAGAGAACTCTCTCTTTTTTAATTTCCTAGGATAAAAAAAGGAACTTATAAGTAAGGATAATAAAAGAGGGAATTGGGTACTTGACACCACTAAATTTTTATAATAAATATATAACTTATAAGTATTCGTTTTATTTTAATAAATAAATAAAATAAAATAAAGGCTCATTAATTTCTCGCTTTTTATTCCCTCAAAATTTATGGATATTTTTATCTTGACATTAAAAATGGTACTTCAAACTAATCATATCGTCAAAGTTCATACTAATCATATTTGTATAATAAATATAAAAAAATCGTTTTTTAAAAATGAATTAATTAATTGATTAATTAAAATAAGTTTCATAAACTCTCTTGACACTATAATCTATTAATGAATAATTGTTCTTTTTTGGGTGAAATACATTTATTATTTATTTAAATAAATAAATAAATATTTTATATTTATTTTGCAAAATGAATGGTTTTTTAATATTCTTGGGGCCATTTCGTATTCTCGAATATTGAGAATATTGCGCATAAAGAATATCACGCATGTGTCAATCTATGGTTACCATTATGCCCTCCACGGAATTATGTGTCAACAATTTTTCTCAACACATACAATCCATGACCCATGTAAAGGCAATAGAGATGGTTCGGCATGCATAGAGATGGTTCGGCATGCTAGTACACCAATAATGAGTGGATTTCCGGACCATCCATGAAAAAACAAGAAGCTTTACCTTCAAATCAACAAACCTAGAGCAAATTTCTTGTTTCAAACTTGCGACCTTCGTCTAGTCAAGAATGTGAGTTCTCTACTCCACATTATTTTGGTTTGTCACTATTGTGTTGGGGATATTGGCATAACAACATAATGATAAATGATGAAGAAATACATGTAAAATCATTTCTCATTGATCAAAATCATGGTGCCTTATGGTTCTCTAAGCCTTACAACAAAGCTATTGTGATGTATGAGATGCAAGAGTGTGTTATTGATGGATGTTTTTGCCATTTTGATTGTAAAAGAGTATCGAAGATTGAAGAACCCTTTCATAATCTTACATGTGAAAAATATAATGAAATTCCAAAATGTAATAATTTCGTATGAGGGTGTATAGGGAAGCGTAGGGCTAAAGTCAAAAGAGGTAATCGAGGAACTGGGGATGGTAGGCGACTAGATTATCTTACTCAAGAAGAGACAAGAAAGGAAATGCCAAGTTCTAAGCAAACAATCCATCACGCTCATAGACAAATATGGTGGCTAGCTTGCAAAGTTGCAATGCTTTCGGTAAAGGTAATGACTCTCAAGGAAGCATCCCTTGAGTTTTGGAACGGAAGGATGTTCGAAGATTTTGTAATAACATTATTGAGGCTCATCAAGCTGGAAAATTTGGTAGAAAGAATGCATTATGGGATTTCTTGACAGATGTTGCACAAAACCTTACTCGAAAGCCACATGGACAACGATTTAAAGACACATGTAAGGCAATTTTTGTCATGATTAAAATGTGGGGTGGACCAAGATTACACGACTTTATTTCTAAAAATTTAGATGAACCATCATTAAGCACTACAAAGAGATTTGAGACAAAGGCAACTTCTTACGGTTTTCTTTTTATATAGTTGGTCTTTATGAGGGTAACCTTTATTGTAATAAGTTTTTTAAGTAGACATTGCAATAACAAAATGATTTATTTTATTTCATTTTGATTTGGGTAAGAATATGTGAATAGATGATGTCTTACATTTCAAATGGAAATATAAAATAGATTGCCATTTGTTTGATCAATGTGTTTGAGAAAAAATAATGATATGGCTTCATATGAGTCTATCCATGAAACCAAACATAATGTTAATTTGTTAGTAATTTCATTATTGATATGCATTTTGGATTGTTCTATGTGTGCTCTTTGAGATATATATGTCAAGTTCAAGGTTGTTTTATTGTAAATTACATTGTTTTGTATCACTCTCTATTCTTCATATGTCTCAATAAACAAAAAAAAACTTATATGCAACTTATATATGTTTTTGGGTAATGTTTCCTAATTGTGTGTGCATTACTTTGTATATTTTAAAGGGTATTTAAAATGGGTGGTTATCAAAAAATATATTGGTAGTAAGGGTTTTTTTATTAATCTTTTTTCTACAAAAGGGTCACTAAATTAGTAAAAATCGTACGTATAAGGGGTTTATAAATGATGTCATGAACACACGTGATACAACCGTCTTATATATAGTGGAGTCCCTGGGTTTCCCTTTCAGGGTTTTCCATGTTAAAATACCTATGTATTTGTACTTCTGTTTCTGTTTGTCTATGTACTATCGTCTTGATCTTTGCACCCGCATACGAAAGTGTATCAACCGGTTGTGGCCTATAGTATCCTCGATAGAGTGGACAAGGTCAACATGGGCCAATGGGCTTAATAAACCAAAAGCCGGATTGGACATAGGTTGATTGTCTAGGTTCGAATCTGCTGAATAAGCCATAAGCTGAATCGGTCGGTCAAGTCGGATGGAATCTAACATGCCATTAGGGAGACTAGATGCTTATTTTAGTAAATAGGCCTACTATAGGCTAATTAGAGTGAGGCTTAGTTAATGAGCAATTAAGTACCTGTCAATACTTGTCAGTCCTCTATTAGGGTTTGTATAAAAAGTGCTCTGAGTGCATTCTATATACTATGAGTTTTTGTAATAGAACCTTGTTGTTGTCTACTCTCTCTCTCTCCCACTCTGTGTTTACCTAACTATCTGTTTTCTTGTTCGGCTGAGCCGGTTGTGTTTGCACATAACGCTTCCGCATATGTAATCTTTTACATATCCCATGGTAGTTTGTACCCTAGTTTTCTACGCCCAAGGATAAGAGGGTGAGTATTAATTAAGAATCTAAAGGAGGAAGGATTAAGAGAACCCTTAACGGTCAAGTGAGAACTTGCTTGGGGACCTTGGACCTGTCTATAAATATGAAGCCTATCAATCCTCAATGGGGATTATTCGACTATGTTGAGACTGTGATCTTGCGGTGAACAGACTCTTGTGGTGAGCGCGCACCAATACCACATACAACTCGAAGCCGCAACAATGGTATGGGATGTCATTCAAGGCTCGGGTCCATCTCGATCCCTTCACTTGGGGGTGCTCGGGCGGAAGTGATCATGGATATATGGTCCACGCTTATCAGTTGCCTACGAGGGCAATTGGACGAGGCTTGCAACCAATCCAATGATGTGGCCACTACCTGTTTGCGCTTTTGGCAGAAATGGCAGGACACGCCTATGGTGACGCTAGGAGGAAGTGGCCCGAGGTGGAACTACCAGCCCCCATGTTGGCCGTTTCCTTCTCACATGCCACCCTCCCTTCGTTGTAGGCCCCCGGAGTTGGCTCATACTGACCAACACTAAAGGCCACTGCTTTTAGTTATAGGTATCTACTTACTTTAGGTAGTCAATTTGAAAGACTATGTAAGTAGTCTCATTTTCTTGATCTTGATCGGAGGGATATTCCCCGTTTTGTGTATAAGCTTCCTTCTTTTTCTTTTTCTTTTTCTTTTTCTTTTCCAAAAAAACGAATATACTCCTTTAGTTAAAATATACACAAACTCGATCCCTTTCTCGGGAAGGCCGAGCCAAGACTATCCTATCCTACACAAGAGGTCTTGCTTCTTTATCTTACACTTACACATATGGCTCTAGCCATCCTTTCGTGCACATCACCTACATTCACACGAAGATTGGGAGGCAAATTATACTAGAACAAGAACACGACAAGATTGCAGCAAGGAAATTTTGGATACAGGAGGGCATTAGTGAAATGAGACTAGATCAATTCTGGAAAATGATATGGCATGACAGATATGACCGCAAGATAATGATGTGTTTATGCCTTATTGCACACAGAGCCTTGCCGGTAGGGACGTGGGGTAAAGGCCCCAATGTAGACCCTAGATGTATTGCATGTGGACAGATAGAAAGCATTTCCCATTGTCTATGGGAATGTCGCGAGGCAGTGGCGGTATGGGGAAGGGCACTACGTTTGCTTTGCCATGCCTCTAGTTCGTCCACCCTCAACTGGGGACATGCTTGCTGGATTTGTCTTGAGGATGATATGGTGAAATACGATAGCGCATGCGATGCTAAGTACAGAGGGGAGAATGGCATTGTGTGGCTGATCACTGACAACAGGGTACCTACAACTTGTGCACAGAATCAAAAACTTGGAGATTTTTGGATGTTGCTTGCCCCCATTACTATATGGTATATATGGACAGCAAGGTGTACTAGGGTATTTTCAGCACACAAATGTTGTCGTGAAAATCCGTCACTATGTGCGGATCGTGAGACGGAACCGTCGGGGTTCTGGACTAGAAGGATTTAGAGCAACATGAACAACACAAGCAAGTTTTAAGCATGAGACAAGAGGGAGAGACAAATCATTCGTTTATTGCAAAAGAAAATCGATTCTTTATAATTTCAGAATCGTGTTACAATGGGTTGGGTATGGAAATGAGAGATTAGTTTTTCAAAGAAAGGAGCCAACAACCATGCAAGGAGTGGTCCGATATGAATACGAGAGATAATTTTTGACAAGAAAGTTCCAGTAAACAAAGCTAGGAGTTTGATATCAATATGTGAGATAATTTTCTTCTCGAATCCGAGAGAGAAGAAGAAAGAAGGGGGAAAAAAAACTAGGAGGGAAAAAATGGGACCTACATCGAGCTCCTCATTGATCCTCCTCCCCAATGTTACTTTGCATGCCCCGTTTTAGTTGGATGGCCTCTGCTTTTAGTTGCATGCTTCCATTTTTAGATGCGTGCCTTTTACTTTTAGTTGATTGCGATTGTCCATATCATTCGGCCAAATGACACAATCATCCATAAAGTTTAGCCCTTGCGCAATCCGTACGTGCGTCACAACCAAACCGTAGACGCGTCCGCGCGCAAAAGTCTCGACCGCGTAGTAGTGTACGCATCCACGCATGCGCGCGTCCCGGCCGCGCCGCAGTGTACGCATCCACGCGCACGCGCGTCCAACATGCACCGTGTACACATCCGCAGGCAAAAGTCTCAACCGCACCGTAGTGTACGCATCCACGCATGTGCACGTGCACACACACGCATCCGTGCGCTTGTCCGCACATATGCGTCCGTCCAAAACGTCCACACATACGCCCGAAACTTGCACACGCGCGTACATCCGAAGACGTCCATGCGCGCGTAGGTCCGAAAACGTCGACGCGGCCATGCACACGCGCATACGCTCGAAGCGTTTCGTGCATACACGCGTATGCCAAAAGCGTGCACACCACATAGTGTAGCCCAAGTCACCTTAAACACTCTATGCTCCACACATTGGTAGAATGAATATGTTTTGGTTTCCCTTATATATTCTGGCTTCCAATGTTGTCCTATCCATGTGGGATATCCCACAGTTTTGTCTTGTCTTTTCTTTTCTTCAAACTTCACACTCACATAACTTGATACTTGTTTATCCATTTTATGCGTAGTAAAATACGCTATGAAGCTCTTGAACACATCTATCTTTCCATATCCATATATTAAGCTAATCGTAAATAATTATTTTACTAGTTTTCATATCGTGTGTGAAAAACCACACGACAACGCCCCCTAGCTGAATAGATGAAGCTAATCTGGCACACATTAATAACTACACTAAGAGCTCAATATGAGCAGATTGATGGTACTAATGATGCTGCAGAACTAATGAGGCTGAATTTTCGAAAGCGATGGTGTACTACACCGATGGCCACAGCAAATGGAATGGATATACTATGGACGTATGAAGTACCCAAATGGTTGTTCTCCCCTCCCATTAGATGAACGAGGGGCGTGAAAGACATGGCATGTGGGATAGTGATTGTGTATAAGCTTCCTTATATAGTCTCCTTGTAATAATCCTTCCTAACTAATGGGAAAGTAGCTTCATTTTGAAAAAAAAAAACACATTTCTTTGAACTCTCTCTATCTCTTTTTTATCTTTATCTATTTCCTTATTTTCATTCTTGCATTAGAATAAATCTTAACACCATGGAATTATTTTAACAAAATGTATTCCAACCACTTTGTGTAAATCGTCAAGTATGGAATTTATACAAATATTGTAATGAGCAAATTCAAGTTGTTGTATATTGTAAAGTTTCAAGAGGTTGAAATCTAAATTCAGTCAATTTTAATGAATATTTGGAAACCAATTTTTAACAAGGGCATCCAATTTGGAATCCAAGAAATTTATTTTTAACCTTTACAAGCTAATTATTTTACTTGCCCTTTAGTTGAAAGACACCAAATTTTGGAACTGGAAACACAACATGTAGTTGTTGTTTCTGTGTAATTTGGATTAGACCCTGACCACGCTATTATCACATTGCGGCGCTAGGATTATAAGATTCAAATCTACCACATCAACATTAACATACATATTAATTATAGTGATATATCATACATTCTATACTATTTCAAGAGTTAGACTTTCTGCCACATTCCCATTTGCTTATATACAAAAAGTTTTATTGTAATCCTATGTTTCATTAGCATGCATAGTCTTGACGTCAAGCTAATTTCCATTATACGCCGAAGCACTCTCTTGCTTTCTCAACTCGCGACATCTCAACCTACATGGTCTTCCCGTACCTCATTCTCACCAAAGCATCCTGGAAATAGAATTTGCAGATGATAGAGCAGTCTATATGCAAGGGGACTTGGAAAACCTCCAAAAGCTAGAAAGTGGGCTAGTTATATTTTGCAAGAGATCCAACGCCGTGATCAATTGGCACAAATCCTGTGCAATATGGCTCTCTTAGGAAACACATCCGGCGTGGCACCCACATCCCGCTTTCAAATGGATCAATCAAGGAGCGAGCACCAAATATTTGGGTTTCCAAATTGGTTTCAACATACCGCCGGAGACTATGATTGCACCCGTTATCCATTCCATTCGACAAAAGTTGATACATTGGAGCTCGAAAAAATTGTCGCTAGCAGGTCGCATCATAGTGGCAAATCAGGTACTACTCGCAACAGCATGGTACAGTCTATCATGTTGGACAATCTCCAAGGAAAGTATACATCAGATTCAACGACTGGTCTGCAACTACATTTGGTCTGGTAAGGAAGACCATGTAGCTCGCGCCAAGGTGGCATGGCCTATACTCACAGAGCCTAAGTCAAGAGGGGGATTGGGTCTTATTGATCCCCTTTCACAATCGAAAGCCTTACTTGGCAAATTTGTGGTGCGAGGACTCCAACCAGGAAATGATTGTTGGAAAATGCTACTGAGGTTACGTTTCGCTTACTTTAGGCCATGAAAAGGGGTCAATTGGCCCCCCCCCAAACGGGATGGATTCTAAACATGGATCTCAAACCTACTTTCTCCCGCCAATTGGAGGATAGATTCAGTGCATCCATGTGGAAGGCATGGTGTGACATTCGTCGAGGGCTCAAGTGTGATCAACCGAGATCCGAACCTACCTGGCTCACTCAACGTATCCTATGGAACACCCATGTATCGAGGATGAATCTAATCAACTACTGGGATCACATAAGGGGTTGTCATGGGGATACATTGCAGAAGGTCCATGAAAAAGTACAGAATGTTGGTGATGGTTTATGTCAATGCCACTACAAGATCAGGAGAACATACTCCATGGAATCAGGGGCGGATGAACTATGAGATCGGAAATCATTAACGCTCTACTGATTAGGGAATCTCCTACTCAAAGGACGACAATGGAGAAATAGATAGGCCACGATGAGGAGGGATCTTTGATCCCGAGAGGTAGGGAACCACCAGACATACTTGAAGGCTCTGAATTGCGAGACACTGAGACACCAACACAGAATAACGCAATTCGAGTACTCGCATATACTGATCATAAATGGATTGTAGATCCTAATCTGATCAAAGTACAACCCGATTGGCATATATGTACTCATGAAAACACATGGCTACGTAAGGTCAATTGGGACCCTTTGCAATGGACATGGCGTGATCCCTACGCGGGGCAAGGAAGCAAACCCATCCCTTTCTTCCAATTCACAACTAGATTGGGTCGCCACATTCTAGCTGCTCAAATCGCCTGAGAACCGGCTGATGCGAAGGTCTAGCACACATTTCAAGTTCCTCCCACAATAATCACCAAGTTTTGGCAGAAAATCTGGAAACAACAACACGCGAGGCGAATTACCATGTTCCAATGGCTATTAATACATAAGTCCCTACCGGTGGGAGCATGGCAACGTGGGAACCTTAGCTCTCCTAATTGTGTAGAGTGCCCACATGCAATAGAATCAATACAACACGCTCTGTGGGACTGCCCAACGTCCCATCGAATATGGCGGGGGGTTGGCCGCTTGTTGCAATTATACCAGGTGCAAGGCTCAATCAAGTGGGGAAATATATGTTGGCTATCATGGCAGGCCGCAATTGGCAGATACGAGCATCAGGAGGAGGGGATGACTTTGGTGATAAAAGCACAAGAGGTCCTTTTCTCCTCTAGCAACAATGTCCACTCCACTCCTCTTAATGACAAATCTCAAGAGGTGCTGGAATTGGTCAACCTAATAACCCTTTGGATTCTATGGAAACAACGATGTAAGTGAGTCTTCTCCAACCAAACCGCACATCCAACAAGGTTACGGCAAGAGATATGGAGTGAAATTGTAGCCACTCTGAAGAGCCAATATGATGGCCTTAAGGGCGACTCCGAGGGAGTTGAAAGACAACGAATATCCTTCATCCAACAATGGTCGTCCTCTCCCTTTCTTGAGTCTGTGGGCATCCACATAAGATGGAACTATCACCTCCCTTCAGGGATTTGTACATAATCGTCTCATTTGTAAAATTTTATAACTAATGGAAGGAGTTTTTTTTTGAAGGAAAAAAAGCTAGTTTCCATTCTTTTTTGTTTTCTCGATCAACCCTTGTTCTTGTACAATCCTTGTATCATTATTTTATTCAATGGTATATATGTTATACACACACACACACATGGTACATAGCATATATATCTGATCTTCCTCTATTATCTTTCTTGGTAGTGGAACTAGAAGATTCCACTTCTTGTGTACTTAGAAAATATGCATAAACGTAAGTTCTTTAATAGAAGGCATCGACATTTCATGCTTAGTAGATATTGCTCTTGAACCTTGCACATTAATTTATTCTCCTCTAAATTGTTTTTAATCGGGGGATGATGTGCACCATATTTCAACGATTAAGAAAGAAATGTGTCAAAGCTCTAAACAGTTAGGATGCTTTGACCGCTTCTTTGAGTGAATATTTATTGTGTGACTAAAGCTTTGGGCATTTCTTCATATTGATATCTTTATTGTTGATTGCATGAAAGCTAGTGATTACTAACAACTAATTCATAGACATGTGGCCAGAGGTTTGATAGCTTAAACTTCTTGTTGTTTATGTTGGAAATATCTATTATTTGCACATAATGTTACATGGACATTTGTAAGAGTGCCAACGCCAACATGTGATATCAGAATAAACAAGCCAACTCCATCATTTGATAGCAAGAATAAATGTATCCATTATAAATTTGGACATTGTGAGACTATAAGTTAGCTAAACCTCCAAACTTGTAAAATATCTCACTTTGGGAACATTAAAAGACCACTTTTTGTAGCAAGCATCTTTATCACAAATATGTACATTTTTTATATTTTTAGGCAAATAACCATCCTCCATAATTTTAAAATATCGGTACTTTGGCAACATTCAAATGTTGACTAGTATTGGCAATGTAGAGCTTTTAATGTAGATATAAAACTAGAAACAAAATTGTCTATTAAACAATGATGGAATAATAAATATAGAATTTGTTTCCTTCAGCCCCAAATCATCATCTCTTATAATTATGGTATGATTTGCTTTAAACTCCTCTCTAGCCTGTACTGGATATGCCCATTAGATTGCAAACTATCATCGAAGATGAACTTCTACCTAACATGTCATCTCACAAGCACATTGTCTCTTTCTCAGTTTGATTATGGAGTCTTAGTTTTAGGGTCTAATGCACAAACTTTTGAGATTTTAATCTAACTCATCTCTACATTTTTCTGTGAAAACATATTTCAATCTTATGTTTGTCTTCATTAACGGTTAGATGGTGCCTAAAAATATCATGCTCAAGAAATGAAAATGAGGTCGACCATAAATGATTCAATTGACTAAGTATACTCATGTTGCACATATATGATTCAAATAAAAAACAAGGAAGAGGTGTGCCTTTTTTATTTAAGTTAATATTCCCTATCAAGAGCATACATGATTTGAATTCGTTTGTAACCTCAGTTGTCACTACAAACATTTTCTATGTGTTTTGTATAACATCTCAAAGGGTTATGAGTCTTACCTTTATTGTTACCATTATCCTATATTAGAATGGACAAGTCACATACATAGTAATGACTGTAATCTTTCTTTCGCAAAATATAGTCAAATGGGATGAGAGATGGAGAGAGAGGCGCCTTGTACCAAAACATGAAACATGTGGATTTGAATCCAACACCTAAAAAGATACGACTTATGAGTATTCCATGAACAAAAACCATCTTTAAATGGTTACATTATTCAATTAAGTAACATTGTGCATTGCAAGTTGTGTCTTCCATAATCGTAGTGTCTTGTAATATATGCATGCTCTTAATTTGTTTTGTTGAATAATGTCGCCAAACCGTTGGCCAAACAAAAAAATATTTGGAACTTTAGGTACTGCTAGCTTAACCAAACTAAAAAAAAGACTCATGGTTAACACATGTAAAGGACTCAAGTTAGATGATAGACAAGGTGTTTTTGTCGACAATCAATGGTGTAATTAGAGCAACGCTTTCCCCATAAATTAATGAATGCAATTAATTAGCATATTAATAGAGTGTCCATTTTATCTCACCAACCAACCATTATTTGAACTGAAGCCCATCAATTAGTAGATAAATAACCACAACCCACTACATGTCATTCACATCTATAGCTTTGTGAATTTGGGCCAACCAAGAAGTGGTCCAACTATGATGTATCCTATATGCAAGCATTATAAATTATAATCATATAAGGGCAAGAACAAGATGACAACTCTCTTGGATGCTGGGTGTAACATATTCTCACCTCTCTCCTTTCCGAAGCTAATTATTGCAATATGGGTAAGGGCTCTAATTATGTCAATGTCCTTGTGCATTTAACTTGTTGATAGTAAACAGATTGAGGCATATTCTATTAGATAGTCGAGCTATATTGAAATTGATCATGTACATCCAAATGTAATACAAATGCTAGCACATGTCCAAAGTCAACTTTAGGAATACAAAAATAAACTATAAATGCAAGCCTCTTGACCATGATGGAATTTTCATGATTTTTGTAAAATAGAGGTGGTATTCTAACAAAATTCCAAAAATGAAAGATGGGCCATGGCTAATATATTGGTAGCTATGAAAGCACATGGTATACGTGTGCACAAACCCTTGGTGGGAGATACCACAAATACAAGTTAATAATATTTTCAAGCTTTGCCAACTAAACGTATGTAGAGGGTCCCAAAACATGTACTCAACCTTGAAGATCTATGGATAACTCCAAGAATGATTAATTTGGTTGATTAGATCATCTGTAGTGGTCAATGACTATGAATACAAACATGAATTATTGTAGGTACAAATATGCAAATATAATGATGTTTATATAAGTACATTGTAGACTTTCTTCAAAATTCCCTATTATATAGAAGTGAGTTTACATAAGGGTTCAAGGTCCTTCTACAAGGAACCATGGTTGTGGGCCAAATGATAGTGAAAACTATGATAACATTGGGTCACAATAAGATTAAACAACAAAAAAGAGTGATAACATAGAACTAAGTGCACGATTCTTGATCAAGATTTCCTATCTTGTAAACCATCCAACGTTGTAGGAACTAGTTTTTTGTGTTTTTATTTATTTTTATTTTTCTTGGGGTGAGAATGAAAATCCAAACTCCCAATTGGTTGGTAAGTGGATCATCAAAGTTATACCAAGCCCTCTAGAGGATTAGGAGTAATTAATGTTGTATGATTGTTCATGTCTCAACATTAATCATAATAGTTCTCAAAAAATGCCATTGATTGATGTAATTGCTAACTAATAGGAATTTTCTCTTAAGGGATCAAACCTTTCCAAGCATTGTGGGGCAATCATAGCATCAAAATACTATTGGCACATCAGTATTTTGAAGCATATTAAAAATAAAATGGCTCTTTCTTCAAAAGGATTCTATATGTTTTCGTACTAACTTTTAAAGAGTAATTAACATCATAGGAGGAGACAAACATCTAAAATTGATCGAATAATACTCAACCAATTTTGCAATGATAAATGGAGTTAAAGGTCATGCCTCAAGCTAGGTATGCATTGAGAAACCAAGATGTGCAACACATGAGAAGTAGATTTAACTATTGGAAGTGGATATTCCATCCTTTATTTAGGAGAAATGTACCTTGCCTCTTAAATCCTACATGTGTTGTGTTAATAGTAGACTGAACTCACAATCTATGGATTGACAAGGTGGCAAGGTTCAAAAATATGACTTGTGTCCTAGACATGCCACAAAGGTAAACACTCATATTCATGGATTCATCTTTTAAAAATATATCTATCTATCTCTCCCTCATTTGACTAAGTAACAAAATGGATTTAAGGAAGGAAATTGCAATCAACTCGAAAACAGGCTTTTTCAAATTCCAATAAAAAATAGCTAAATTGTTACAGGCATGAGGAGAAGCTAATGATATCTCTCCCCATTCTTAGCAAATATATAACACATTTATTTCACTCTTACTATGAGTTACTAGTGAGTAGTGCTTGGTTCAGTTACTATGGCTCAACAAGATTATTGTACCATGAACAAATTACTATGTTTGTTGTTGAGGAACATGTCAATGCCTACCACAACATAATACTATTTGCCAACTTTTCACTATGTACTTAAAAACTTTATGGGCAATATTGATTTGTTGATTTATAAGCATGTAATAATGATATTTTGCCAATACTAGAATCAATATGCATAATTCAATTTCATGCTCTAAAGGAAATGGAATAAGGTTCATCAATCATTGAGAACATCATGAAATGAGATAATGTGAATATAATCATAATGGAATTGATTGGACCAAAAAATGTTTTAAGAAGGGTAATATGATGAGAATGGCTGAATAGACTAAGCAAGGAACAAACCACAAGTGGTTTTAACTTTTTATGATTACATGGACTCAATTAAGGTATAGAGTGTCGTTGTGATGAAATGATACTAAAGTTCTTTGTGTTGGTGGAAGTATGTAGTTTTGATTGATAAGCATAATACGAGGATAGAAAGTATGGGGGTTCCAAGAATGTGATCACGTGGCTGATTATGTGAGTGATGTCACATGTTCTCCTAGAGGGTGAACATTAAATGTGCATCATGGTTGTATAATTATTAATAGTACACGAACCCTATAGTCCTTTATGGGAAATTTTATAAAGTTTGGAAAAACCTCTAGTTCACTTGAGGTTTAGTATGTCCCATTCACGCCATAATTGTGTATGAAAATACGAGCACTACTTTTCTTTTGATAATATGTCAAGTCTGTCCTAAAAAAGCTGAAAAAAAGCAAAGTATAACAGTAATGTCACAGGCTAGTCGTGCAAATGTTTTCACTCACTTTAGTTTGGATAATATCATTGTGCACAAATACATCAACCTTGGAGTTGCACACACACTTAAGTTTATCTTTGCAAGGTTACCTTATAACCTTGCACCCATGGTGATGTTGATCATGTGTTCACTATTAGAGAGGACTTTATTATATATGTGTATGTAGTTACTGTTAGTATGGATGTATGTATTCCAAGGCTCTTAATAATTGTTGCATTCTAGCATTTCAAAGGGAGCTGGGTGACCTTCCTATTATGGAAGTTGTAATATTTATTCTATTTGGGTGTATCAAAACATAAATAGTTCTCATATAAAGCATCAAAACATAAAATGTAGATTAGTGAATAGAGTGCATTGGTAATATAAAGCATCACTACGTCCACTAATAAAAATCACTTTCCCTTTCCAAAAGTGGCTACCAAGCAAAGTCTTCTACTACATGACAAATTTCCAAGCATAAATCATTTCCTTTTGCCAATATAGTTTCTCTATATTATGGATCCATTTCCTTGTGGTAGGGAAGTTTCTCAAAATACAAATCACTCTTTGATTTTGCAAAATAAAATTATTTGATTGATTGAAGATTCAAAAACCACAACACATGAGTATTGTGGATTTCAAGAAGAAACATTAGACATGTGTTATTGTAAAGATCCTTGATGCATACCGACATACAAAAGTATGATCTAGAGATGAGTGCATTGTGTGAGTGCACACACATGCGGAAGGCACATAAGGAGAAGCCTGCATGCGCACACGCACGCATGTACGCACAAACACACATTTATAATGATGTAGAAATGAGGGGATGGGGATAATGTTTTTTACATTTGGTGACAAGATGAAAGTAAAAAAACAAAGTGGTGTTCAAAAGGGAAAAGGAAGTTACAAAAAGTTTGCTATAATTCCAGCTCATTTGATCAAGACAAGAAACAAAAGAGGGGGGGAACTCCATGCCCAAAAAACGATAACCATTATTGTCCATGCGTTGAGTAAAGAAACAAGTTGTAGTGAGAGAAGAAGAGAAGAGAGAGGGACATCATGGGATAAAGGGACATAAATACATATGTATGTCTATCTATATAAAGTACAACAACAATAACAAGAAGAAGCAATCATAGAGATCTAGACCACAAAGACACAGAGAGAGAGAGAGAGAGAGAGAGAGAGGGCATGGCTCTTATCAACCATCATCACAACAACAAGAAGAACAAGATGATCCAACCATTGGTGTTGGTGGTTGTGGTGGTATTTTGTTTCGCTTGTCATGCGCCACGGGGGGTGGACGCCAAGACCATAAAGTTCTATCTGCACCAGAAGTTCGGCGTGAATGAGTTCAGCACCGTCCCGGCCGCAGTCCCCCCGGTTCCTCCCACACGCAATGGCGTGGGCCTCCAAGTTGTGTACAACTACCTCGCGACCAAAGGCGCGTCCAATTCGTCCAAGTCCCTCGGCTTCGTACGCGGGACATCGGTCGTTGTCAACAACACCGCGTCATCCACCGTCTTCTTCGTCTCCAATGTCTTCCACTATGATGATGGTAAAAATGTAGGAACTTTCTCCCAGCAAGGGGAGGCTGATTTTGCAAGCGGGAACCCTTGGGAATTCGCGGTCATCGGGGGCACCGGATATTTCCGGAATGTCTATGGCTACAACGGCGGCCAAGTCTATTCGGTCACCCCTGTCACCAACAGCACCCCCATCATTGTCACTAAATACCGAGCCCGTCTCTCCTTCAAAGGCTAGTTGTTCATTAGCTAGCCACTCAATTTGGTGATAAAAGCTAGTTCTACTGAGTTGCCTATGTCCTTGTTCTTTCTTTGATCTCTCTATTTAATCAAATCATTCCGTTACTTTCTTTGCTCAAATGTAGCTATAAGGTTAGATTGGCTTGTTCCATATCATGGTTCTTTCACATTTAGTTGATCTCATGTGTATTTAAGTTTACAAGGCTTACAATCTCTCTAATATGCTTGCTAATGTTTTTATGGCGGTTTAGTTAATTTGTGCCCCCGGGTTTGTTCGACCATGGCTGGCTAATCACACTTACATATATATCCGTCTAAAAACCGTTACCTATGGACCTGCATTACACATCACATGAGCAAAGTCGTTGTGGTTCTCATCTCCTTTGAACCCACGCCAACATTTTGTGAACACCTTTACACAACCCACTCTAAATCCACAATGCATTATGGACACACTTTGCGATTAATACCTTGAATAACCCACATTGAATCTGCGATATACTTTCTTCATTGTAATTATTGACCTTCAAAGAATTTTAATGAGCCCTTAGTAGTGGAATGTGATTAGCATTGTCCAAGTAATCTCTTGCATAATTGTTCTTACACTACTCACCATTCGATCATGACAAGCTAGGTATTGAAGTTGCATTATGGTGTTAGATTATATGAAGTATGGTGACATGTAAGGTATGCAATAAAGACCACTAGAAGATGAAGATCATTTGCTTTGAGTATTGCAGATGTCAATGATGAATGTCCATTAAGGCATGTGCTAGTGTAGCTAAAATGTCAACTTTCTCCAGGCTTGCATTTGCAATGCTAGAAAAATGTAGGGAGAAAATTATATCCAATCATAGCCTAAACACCATACGCCCGTTGTTGACATAAGATATTGAATATACTAGAAACGTACTTAATTAAGAGGAATTGAATTAAAGTGAAGTGTTACTTGGAATTCTAAAGTTTAGTTCAATCATAGTATGCACCATGCAACCTTGCTCCACAGGAGAAAAGATCCTCTTAAATGGAGAATATTAGAAATCCATTTTGCTAATAGTTATACCTATATGATGTTAAACATTAGCAAGACTTTGTTTCAATATGGCTTCTTGACCTCTTGGAATACATAACAGTGTAAGCTATTATCAATGTTAGTAATGCTTTATTATAAGTCTTCCAAGTTACTAAGAGGACTAGAAATGCAACAATTTACTCTAGTGACAAAAGCATCCCCAAAACTTACAATACAAAAAATGCTAGAGTTCTTTGCATTGAAAAAAGTAATGACAATATGTTGTAACCTATATTGTAAGTTACACTTCGAGGCAATGATCAATGATCTTTACATGCTCAAGTTGAATGCGTATTGTAATAATCTCACATGATGTAAATGTCCTATTTAAGACACTTCATTGAATCACTCCAGAACGCTTATTTGCATTCACTACTTTTTGGATGCCAAGTGGCATATGAGTAATTATTTGAAATCAAAGATGCAAAGAAGTGATTTGAATTCATAGATGTAATGAACCTTAACCCTACTACTACTAGTAGAAAATATCATGTGCGAATTATATTTTCATAGAATGTGCAATGACAAATGAAAACAATGGAAATACGTTTCAATCCATACCAAATCTAATATCCTACATTGTGCTTATATAAGGTCATAACTCCAACATATTAAACACTTGCTAACAATTCAATTGTTCATGATGGGTTTTTTACACAACACTCTTTGAAGGGATGAAAAATCTTTGTGAATTGAAGTTTCCTAGTGACAAAAATGAAGGAAAAGTGATTATATCACACAAAAATGGGTCCTAAGATGCATACATAAAAATGATTAAAACATATGCACGAGGATACTAATAGCTAGGAAAATTCTAACCATAACAACTTTGAGCAAAACGAAAACATTTAACTTTACACCACTACATCAATCAATTCATATACGCAACCTGGACTAAACATTTGCATACTTATTTGGGCTATCTAGCAAGTTGTACGAGGTTACAACTATGTAAATACTTTAGGATTTAAATACACACATGCTAATCAACCTTTTCTAATTTCTACGTCGTTCCCCCATGATAGCATTATATATAATCTCATAAATCTATGATTTTTCTGTATTTTATCATTTTACAGGGAACAAAATGAGTTGCCCAACAAAGAGACAAGCTCAACTCTTTTATTGATCAATGTCAAGATATTATGAACCATTAAGAAAGGTGATACATCTAAAAAGTTACAATATAGGGAACGCAACCAAGATACCCATTATGATGAATATTAGACCTCTTATTTTTATTAATATCAAAAGTTTCCCGTTACACAATGTCTTGACTCTTGATAAAAAAAACACTCCCCCTTGGGTTGCTTAATAATGTGAATGCAATGATATATTCTCTATAACAAGGCATCACTTAATGTGTTATTACCATTTTCTCTCATTATTTTTCTCCTTACCATTCATTGCCTATTCAAGAATGTTATTAGGCAATGAATTTAAGGAGACATTACTATTTCAGATTTGATATTTATGATACTTTCCCTATAACGTCATTTGAAAGTATAACACAAAACTTGAGCTCCCGATATACTAGACATGATTCAAAGTATAAAATTTCAAGATTAGAATTTAGGAATCAATTAGTCTTTTTATCTCATTGAAAAGCTACACCTTTTTACTCTACTCACATGAATGAAGACAACCTCAGTACTATTATTTTGCCTCTTAACATATATGAGAACCCACACCCTTATTTATTTTATATACTTCACTCATGTAAGTAAGAGTGACTTTCCTATTGTGCAACAATTAGGATGTTTTTAGCGTCTACATTTATGTATCTACATATGTTTCATTCTAAACCATGATGGGCATTTACTTCCTTATCAATTTACTAGCTCACATCAATGAAAAACTTCAATATTGTGAGAATTGACATGTTTGGGTCTCTCTCTCCCTATAAAAAAGTAGTGTATATTTTAAAAGAATATGATGACATAAAAGCCCCTACTGACCCTACTCCCTACGACAACAGTGAGGAATTTATGGCAAGGTAAACCCTCTTGGATTATGTAAAGTTTGGTGACATAAAGGCAATTTCTTACAAGAAAAAGGGAGCTCAATTAGGAAAGTGAGAAATCAGTTCACTTCAATCTAGGTACTAGAAATTATGGTATTCCATGGACATCATGAAACAAAAACTCATTCATCATACTCTAGATTTATCATAGACCTCAATATTGAAGGTAAACAAACACTGCTTACACAATGAGGATGATAAAGCTCTAGCTCTTCAAACCAAAACTCACTATAAGGTGACACAATTATCCTACTTAATGGTGCCCAAAGTTGTTACAGTCTATAGAGCAACCTAAATAGTTTTTAGCCAAATGAGGGGCACAAGAGAACAATGCTTCCAATTTGCCATCTTTCTCAATCACTCTCTAGAAAAAAATGTCACATCTAAAATGATTAGATGTTTAAAGAAAATTATAATACGAAATTTGGCTCCCATTGTTCCAAAGGAACAATTTTGCATGAAATCGAAAATGAGATAATATTCTACATTGTACACATGCCATAATGTTCCATGTACGCATTACTTTCACCACCAACCAAGCTCTACCTTCAATCAATTTATGATAGAGATAATTAGTGACCATTGTACATATTAGTACAATGCTCAATGTATATGATACCATCACCACCAACCTAACTCGATCTTTAATCAGATTATGATTAACATGATTGATATGTACTACAATTACCATGAAACTTCCTTCTATGAAAGTCACCCTCATGCTCTCACATTTGTATATTTCTACATGTCAAACTTGCTCAGGGAACCTTTAGAAAGCGTATAAGTTAAGCATGTCAATTTATCTTTGTATTTTAGATTGGTTGGATCTTAGGAATCCTAATGATCAATAGCGAAGTTACAACCATGGATGGTAATAAAATCAAACTACTCACTCCCTTGATATAAAGGGAGTGCATGCAACACCCATAGGGTCATATATTCAGAGGAGACTCAAATTCATGATGCTCTTACTCATCTAATAAACCTTAACCAATAAACTAACATTGGTTTCAAATAAATTAACCAAATGATAAGCATGCAAAATAGCTAACTGTTGGACATGCTTTGATGCTAGGTGATGAACATAGATTGATGCTAGTTGGCAACTGTGCATAAGTTTAAGGATATTACGTATACATAAGAGATAAGTTGTTATGGCATTCCATTTTTTTATAATAAAATTCTTTTTCTTTATTCTCCTTTTCCTAATTAGTATTGTTTTTTGCTTTAGACACGTGCTACATTGATGCTTAAAGTCTCACCAATACTATTTTCAACATGACGCAAAGAAATCAACCCATTCTTTTTGTGAACACGTCCATAATCTAGTTTCTTTTATCAACTACCCCATGGGGTTGTTTGACTTGACTCTAGTCAATAAATAACGTTAATCATTATCTTGATATGGCCTCAAATAAGAATTGAACCATTAGGAGTTCATGGGCCTCAAACACCAACGTTTGTTGAATGATCTACAACCTTAGGGGTTTCACTATCAAAACTAGTATGATAGCATGTGAGTTCATCAAAAGGGGTTTAAATGAGCCATTGAGATATAAAATGTATATATATAAGGGTATTAATAAATATTCAAAAATATATTTGCATAAGAGTATTATCAATTATGCTAGAGAATATATTTACATAAGGGTAGCATGTATACATACATTCGTATATACATGCATGCATGCATATATACCTACATTCAAACATTACATCCATGAATATGTATATACATACATTAAACCCATTTATACATGCATACTAACTAAACATAAATATATGTACAATATATATTACCATACATACATGCATACTAACTAAACATAAATATATGTACAATATATATTACCATACATACATGCATACTAACTAAACATAAATATATGTACAATATGTAAATATGTACATACACATACATAAATACATTACATACTATATATATAAATGCATGCTACATACATATTAGAATCAACCAAATATATTGACATACATATATACATAAACATACATAAAAATTACAGATTACATATACACATACACATTCTTAGAAACATATATATATATTTTTTCCTAGAAAATATCTTTTCCTTAGTCATCGTCCAAGATATCCAGAATACTCTGCTCTAGGGTATCCAATGGTTGTTCGGAACTCTGTTGTTGTTGTTGCTGGTGTGGCTGCTGTTGTGGCTGCGGCTCCTCCGACTGTTGCTCCTAAGAGTGCGTCTGTTCGGTTCCCGGTACCGACGATTGTGGCGGTGATTCCTCCGTTAGCTGCTCCGCCGGATTTGACTCTGGTTGACTCGTCCCGGCCTTGTCTCCGTCCGGTCCTTGCTTCGGTGATGGCTCCTCATCGCTGAGGTTGACGGTCGCTGCCTGCTTTGCTTCTTCTCTCCGTAGCCTGGTCCGCTCATAGCTCTCAAATTGGATTTGAGCATCCAGTCGATCATCATCTAGTTGTGCTACAAGTTGTCAGACCATTGTTGACTGCTCCTCCGCCAGAGTTACAAAATCTTTGGCTAACTCATCTCTTATGGCGGTGAAGTCCTCCTTTGTTAGCATGTAGCAGTTGTCGCCATCCTTCTGCTGGTTTTCTGCGTCCGCCCGTAGCAACTAGAGCTCGGCTGTGTGCTTTGCCCATTTGTCCCACCATTGCGCGGAGCTTTCGTCAATCAAGCATTTGGTCTTGTTCCTCCATGCCTGGACAATGAACTGGATCCACTCCAATCCCATCTTTGACTTGTCCTCCGCGGCTTGCCGTTCGTCCTTCAACTGCTTGATGAGTGCCATCGTATCCACCTCTTGCTCCCGGTAATGTGACAATTGGGTTTGATAAGTGTTCTGTAGCCTTTGCAAGATCATCGTCGCTCTTTCCTTCTCTTCATAATGCTGCTTATGCAGCTCCATCTGTTCTTGCGTAGCTTCCTCCAGCAGCGTGGTTCTTTCAGCCCGTTCCTCCGCCAGCGCCGTCTCAACTCGATGCACCTCTTGCCGGAGCTCTACCATCTTCTCCTGCTGTTTCTTATGCTCCGTATCCAGGTGCTTGTAGTCTCGGTGCAGGTGCTCAAAATCATCAGTCTTCTGCTTTAACTTTTGGTTGAGTTGCCGGCGAGCACGGTCTTCCCGGTCCTTCTGCTGACGGAGTTCTTCTTTCAGCCTTTCGATCTCTGTTTCCGCCATCCGTCGCAGCTTCTCCTTTTCTTGCAGCGCCTTCTCTTTCTCCTCCTTCAGCCGGTCATAGGCCTGATGTCCTTTCCGCAGATTCTCTTCTGCCTGACGGAGGTTCTTAACAGTCTTTCATTGCTCTTCTTTTGCCGCTTTCTTCAAGTCCCGCTCTCAGGTGCGTAATGCTTCCTGTGTGGCCAGTTCCTCTTTTAATTCAGCAAGCTCTTTTGCTTGCGCCGCCACTATCTCCGGGACTGTTTCCGTCTCCGGGGTCTTATTGCTATGTACAGTTGCCGATGCTTCTTTATTCTGTACATCTACCAGAGTCACCGGTGCTTGGAGCTGTGGTTCGGTTAAGGCCATTTTGGCTAATTCTTCTGTGACCAGGTCCAACTCTTGTTCTAGGCTTCAGATCCTTGATCGGGCCGTCTCTAGTTCTCTGGTTGTGACGAGCAACCGGTCCATCTGCGTTTTCTCTTCCGCCTCTATGTAGTGTACCACTCTGGCAATCTATTCTCCAATCCATCGGAGCCATTGGCTGCCGGTGCCCTGTTGTTGCGTTTGCTCGAAGGGTTGGCTGTTGGTGTCGTTGGCTAGTGGTCGGTTTTCTCTGGTTGCGTCGAGCTGCAACTCTGGCTCTTATTGGTGACCACTTTGCCATTCTGGTTGCGGCTCCGTTGGTCGCTCCGCCTCTGAATGCTCTTGGCCTGCCGGTGGGGTAGGCAACTGTACTTCTGACGCTTGCATTTCGGGTCTTGCCGTATCCTGACCCGTCGGTAGAGGTTGTTGTGCAGGGAGCTCTGTGACCGGTTCTGTCCGAACCGGTTCCGGTTCCGGTTCCATCCTTGGTGCGGGCTGCTCAGGGCGGGGTACAGGCGTTCCATCCTTCTTTGGGTCCAAACGCTCCCCGACATGTTTGGAGGTGCTTGCCTTCTGGCGCCGCTGGAGGCACTCTAACGGTTCCTCCTCTTGAGTCCCGATGTTGATTTTCGCTTCCAAGGGGTCCGACACTTGTTGAACCAGTCGGCTAAGCCTGATCTTGATTGGCCGTACCGGTGGCTCCTCCTGCGTTACCGCCTGCCGCTTCCTATTGGTGCGCTGTCGTGCCTTTCAGCTCCGGATCGTTGTGTGAGTTGGGTGGGAACCGCTGGGGTTTTGGACTAGGAGGAAAGAAAATTCTAAGGCAATTAAGAATATGAAATATATTGTAAGAAAGAAAGATATGAAAAACTCGTGAATCCCACGAGTATAGTGTATTTGTGAGTACTCAAATTAAGAGAGAAAAAAATAGTTAGCAAACTCGTGGATCCCACGATTATATTATATTAATCAACCCTTGTAAAAATAATCAACAACCTCTATACATCTTTCTCTCTTCCTTATATAGTGTTGGAAGAATCTAAGTTTATCCCATGCAAGCATCATGCTTTTCCTATCTTTAGTTTTCATGCACCCTGCATGTGTATCATTAGCTTTCTATCTCATCATTTCTTTTTACTCGAGTGTCTATGCATGAATAACTTTTTGTACCATGCATGTCTAGAATATTTACATGGGATTAAGTTTAGTATAACTTTAAAATTCATAATACGCTAGTATAATGATAAGGCTTAACATTATTAACATGGAGGTGCAAGGTTCAAATATTGCCCTATGCATGTAATATATAATTTTATACTTTCTTCTATTTACAAATATGTCTCTTCATCTGGTGAGAGACTCTCACCGGCCTTCTTCATCCGGCTCTTGCTGGTTCTGCTTCATCTGGTTCTCGCTAGTTTTCTTTATCTGGTTCTTACCGGATCCTCCTTACCGGTCCTCTTCGTCCGTTTCCCACCGACTCTCACCGGCCTTCTTCATTCGGCTCTTGCCGGTTCTCCTTACCGGTTTCGGTCCTCACCGGTTCTTCGTTTTGGTTCTCACTGGGTACTCCATATCCTATCTGGAGAAACAAAAAATGTAATTTTTCACGTAGTGTGCGAATTACACTACGACACTCGCCCCTTTCGAACCCGCACATCCTCCGGTATGTGCTGAAGTCCCCGATGCTTGCTATTCACCTTCATCCGAAGCTTCCTCCAATTCTTCCCTTAAGTCGATTATGAGTTGTAATCCACTTTCTTCGCTTTCTGCATCACCGCGATCTTCGTCCGATTGCTCCTTCTTGTTGGTCTTGTCTAGGTTCACATAGGGTTCTTCATCAATCTGCTTCTTGAAAATCTTCACCCGTTTCCCGGCTATAGGCACTCGTAGCATTGTTCCATCCAACTCGCATAGTCGGTAAGTTCCGTTGTCGAAAACTTTCCGAACCTCGTATGGCCCGAACCACCTTTTCGCGAACTTCCGCATCGTTGTATGTTGATGATCCAAACTATTGTCGTAGACAATCACCCAATCTCCTTCTTCAATCTTCCGCGGTCGTAGTCGGTGCTTTGTGTCGAATCGGCTTTTATTCCGGAATCGCGCTTCTTGTTGTCGGCGTATTGCTTCCGCTATGTCTTCCGGTCTTCCCTCTAGTTGTCGTATCCGGACCGCTAGTAGTTCTTCCCGGCTCATCTCTTCCTTCCATGGTAGCACTGTCCATGTCGCGATTGCGGTTTCTGTCGGCATTACTAGTGCTTGTCTGGTCATGAGTTCTGCCGGCATGTAACCGGTTACGGAGCTATGCGTCGTCCGATCCGCCCATAGTGCATACGGAAGCATCGGCGGCCAATCCTTCACCCTTCCATCGCATGCCTTCGCAAGTGCTTTGACAATCGGACTATGTCCTCGTTCGATCTTCCCGTTGGCTTCCGGATTGTATGCCGTTGTCAGTGTTAACCGAACTCCATGTTTAGTGAAGAATTCCTTAGCTTTATCAGAGTCGAGTTCTCCCCGATCCGCAATCACTTGTCCTACGCATCCGTACCTGCAAAACACTTCTTCCAAAAGGAATTGGCATACAGTAGAACACGTTTTCCTTCGTAGCGCCCGACCTTCTACTTGGTTTGTGAGATCTTCCCGAGCTAACACCAAGTACTTCTTTTGTCCGATCCCGGTTGGCATGGCTACAATATCGACCATCCATTTGAAGTTGATTGTTGGTGAGAATGTCGGATGTAACTCATCTCGGTGTCGAATTCCAGAGTAGATTTGACACTTCTCGCAACTTTCCGTGAACTCCACTATATCTTTGTACATGTTCTTCCACCAATATTTTTGTTTGATTTTCACAAAAGTTGCCCATGTTCCTCGATGTCCAGCCCAATCGGATTCGTGAAATTCGGACATTATCCGGTTTCGTTGCTCTTTCGTCCCGACTACTCAAAGTGGTATGCCATCTGGTCTTTTCGACTCCCTCCATAGTAATCCATTTTTCAAGAAGAACTTTCGGACTTGCCGCTTCTTACTTCGGATCTCGGCTCTCTTCTCTTTATTGTCCGATGATTCCTCGATTTCTTGTAGCACTTTCCCGATCAACAAGCTTTCTCCCTCGTATTCTTCTTCCTGGAATTCTCGGCTTACGTTCACCCGACATATGTGCTCCGAAGCAAAGTAGTCTTCGGAAACTTCTTCATTATCGGATTCGGTTATGTTATCTCCGAACCACGCCGTTGACAACATATCCGCTACCGCGTTGTCTTTTCCGGAGATGTGTTGTACCTCCGGATTAAGCGACTTAACATATGCAATCCATCTTAGCATAGCCACATCCGGTATCGTGCAACACCGCATCATCCCGAGTATCGGAAGACAATCCGTTTCGATCACTACTTCGGCTCCGATCAAATAATCTTGATCCGATTTGGTTGCCGACACGACTCCCCATAATTCTGTTTTAACTTGTGCATATCCGCGTTGCCTTTCGTTGAGAACCTTTGCTCTGAATCAGATCGGATATCGCGAACCTTCCGGATCAGCTTGATTGATGACCCATCCAATTCCAGTTGGACTTGTGTCAACCGTTACTATGATCGGTCGGTCATAGTTTGGCTTCTTTAGTGCTTTTGCCCTCCGTAGTGATTTCTTGAGCTTCTTCACGGCTTTGGTATGCTCCGGTTTCCATTCAAACTTCTTACCCTTCCGCAACAAGTGATAGAGTGGGTCCGCTATATGTGCATAGTGCGGAATCCATATGTGGTAGAATGCACATGCTCCAAGGAACCTTCGAACTTCAGATTGTGACTCGCATACTTCTTTCATAGCTTGAATCGCGTCGATCTTGGTTGGTGACGGTCTTCGGCCGTAGGGCCCACATAGATGTCCGACTACCAATATTTCTTCTTGCCCGAATGCCGATTTCTCACCGGAAAGTGTTAGGTGCACATCTTCTAACTTTCGAAGCACTTTCTCGCAATCACGAATATGGTCGACTACGAACTTTCGGCATCCCCGATCATCCATAGTTTCATCTTTTTCTTCTACCGCGCATCCTTTCATTGGAATGTCATCTAGGAACGGCATCGTTATCTCCGGAATGCAGTCTCGAAGCACCTTGTTCATCGCATTCATCATATGTGCGACCGAGTTCGTTGCGCCTTATGGTAGCGTACACATCCGGACTAATCCTATCGGTGTCCGCATGGTAATGATGTCTCGGCTCTTCACAGCTAGTTGGAATTGGTCATATCCGGAGTATAGGTCTCCGATGGAGTATATCGCGCGACCGGCAAATGCTTCTGCAAATTCGTCCGCTATTGGACCGACTCCGGAGTTCCGGATCGTGACCTTGTTCTGTTGCAAATCTTGAATAAATCGGAGTGACCCATTCTTCTTCGGAACCATAAACCATCGATTTGAGTACGGAGCATTTGATGGCTCTAGAATCCCCATCGCCACCTTCTCCTTGAGCAAGTTGATGATTTTTGGAATATGCGCCCGTGGCACCGGAATCGGCTTCAGGTTCCACAACACATGGTCAATCGTGAAGATTACCATCGGCTCCACTATCTTCGGGTCAACGCATCCTATTTCTTTCGATGTAAATGCAAATGCTCTCCCATGCCGCTCTAGCATCCCACAGAATCTTTCTTCTTCATTCTTTAATAGGAACCTAACTCCACCGATCCGAAGTTTCTTCCGGGTCTCATCCGTGAAGGCATGTCCGATATCCATGGACTTCCGATGTGTCAGATTCCCCGAGACTTCTTTCCTCTTTTGTTCACTATCTGCGGGTAACGGTCCCGCGGCCGGTTTCACTTTCTTCTCCACGGTCTTGTATTTCGTACTTACCATTGCTTCTTCTTTGCGGAGCGCATCCGGCCCCATTTTCACAATGATCTCGTACATCTCGACCGACTCCACTGGAATTACCTGGTTTCCCTGGCTTGTATCTTCCGCGAGCTCTTCAAGACGTTATAGTGTGTTCCCATAGAACACTTCTTCGACTATTCCCACGATTTCTTTGTCTTCTTTTATTATTGATGCCTACCGTAACTTATCCTCCACTTTTTGGTATTCTTTCTTCATTCCTCTGGTTACGGCCATGTACGTGGATGCCCCATCCGGACCGATTCTTACTTGTTTTGCACCGAGAGGTTTCTTCCTGTGTGGGGTATTAGGGCTTCTCGGACTATCACTTCCCCACTCCGCAACAGTCCGCTCTAAAAATCCATTCTTGTTTGGTATAAGAGCTCTCTCTTGTTCCTTTCATGATTTGCCGGTACCGTTAGGAATTGGACGGATTTCCCTTCGTTTTGGCTCCGAATTCGTGCAAAAGCCGCACCGCAATCGAGCACCTTCGTGTCCATCTATGATGCCGTGATAAAGGGTTGCCCGAGGATCACAGAGTGTGAGACCTCGTCTTGTATGAAGAAATTTTGGTCGATCTCAACATCCCCGATCTTCACCATCACATCCGGACAAGCCGCAAATAGATCTTCCGTTGCTTTAGTGGCTGCCCGGATCTTCCATCCATGATTGGTGTTAATAGGCCACTTCCCCTTCCGGTAGAACTCTTTGGACATCAAATTGATCTCCGATCCGTGATCAATCAATGCTAGTACGGGCTCTTTGATGTTGCCGATCCGGATTGGAGTCTCCGTAGTTGCACGCACCCAGTGTGGCTTTGTATTGTGGGAATTCGGAATCTCGTCCTCCACTTTGGTATCGTTCATCAAAACGGTATTTGCATTCACCATCGGCGCATTTTCCTCCGTAGTTTGTCTTTTTCTTTTTACGAGATCCACAAGAAGATCATGGAACTCTTTTTTTGCTATTCCGAGTAGTTCCCGAAGCGAAAAATCTACCCGGCTGTCAAGGATTCTCTCCTCGAACACCTTTTTCAAGTCCGTTTGTTGTTCGATGTCTGAGGCAAGCTTGAATGCCGGAATCGTTTTTCCTTTCCCTCTTCCGTCGGAGTTCCAACTCTCCGGTGTGTTCGATGGTCCAGCCGCATCCTCCATGCGTCGCCGCTTCTCGTCCACATATACCTCATGTAATTGACATAGGGCGTATACGCTATTCTTATCGACGTGGCACTCCCATCCCGTAGCTTCCCGGATGCCTTCCGCGGTGCTTCGGATCTCGTTAGAGTTGGTTTTCTCGGTGTTTTCTAGCACTTCCAGCCAAAAAGACACCTTTGCTCCCGATGACTCCCCGACACGTATTCCCGCGGTTGTCGCGTAATTGCTCTTCACCGCTATTTCCTCCTCTAGGACCTTCTTCATGCCGCCTTTTCGGAAGTTCGGTCAGAGCGGCTTCCTAGATTCCATCGAAAGAATCCAATTTCCCTCGTAGTAGATAAGATCCTGTCGTAGCGCTTCCTTGTGCTCATTGCAATCCCTCCGATCATGTTCGGTGCTATCGCACCATATGCATCGACGGTCCATATACTTGGAACTTGTGGGATGGTCATCCGACTTCTTCACCATCACGATTTTTAGATTCTCCATCTCCTTCAGCAACTGCTCCACCGTAGTTGCGTCGATTCCCTTCTCAGTCATAGCTTCCCGAGCCTGCGGTTGATGGTCTTCCGATCCGGATCTCGGTTTCGGAATCGGTTCCGAAACCCTCTTTTCTTCGTTGGCAAGCCATTGCCCTCTCTTTGTGTATCACGCTACGATATCCCGGACGCTTTCCCATGTTTCAGTGAGGCCACTCTCGGTAGTCGTGTCCTCTAGAAGCACTCCAAGATCCTTCCGGTCCCGGAAGAACATGATAACTTTGTCCGGTGCGAGGATAGCTTGATCTCTCGCAGACAACCTCCTGAACCGACTTTCGAATGCCGAAAACACATCGAGGACCTTCATCCCCTTGTCCGGCGTTTCTACCCAATCCTCGAATCCTCTCTGCGTTGCCTTGGAGGAGTCCTCGATAGTGAACGTGGTCTTTAGCGTCTCTTCAAATGCTTCCCACGTCGGATTTTGTTGTCGTGGCACGTGGATACTTGCTTGAAGCCCGTCGGTAGCTACTTGGTTGAAGGATGTCACTTGCAGTCCTTCTGAAATCCCGCATCGTATCATTTCTGCCTTGTAGTCCCGAAGATAGCGCGATACGTCCTTCCCGTTGAATTGCCCGATCCGTTGCACGAGCCGCTCTACTGCCGCCGCTATCTCCGACATCGCACGTTGTTCTTGAAGCATCCGCTTGAACATCATCATCATGTTGTTAGCCTCCGGTTGATTTTCCATCTCCTTGCCACCTGTGTTCACGTCGGGTTCACCACTTGTGTCATGCCTTTCAGCTCTGGATCGTTGCGTGAGTCGGGTGGGAACCGCTGGGGTTTTGGACTAGGAGGAAAGAAAATTCTAAGGCAATTAAGAATATGAAATATATTGTAAGAAAGAAAGATATGAAAAACTCGTGAATCCCACGAGTATAGTGTATTTGTGAGTACTCAAATTAAGAGAGAAAAAGAAAAAGTTAGCAAACTTGTGGATCCCACAATTATATTACATTAATCAACCCTTGTAAAAATAATCAAACAACCTCTATACATCTTTCTCTCTTCCTTATATAGTGTTGGAAGAGTCTAAGTTTATCCCATGCAAGCATCATGCTTTTCCTATCTTTAGTTTTCATGCACCCTGCATGTGCGTCATTAGTTTTCTATCTCATCTTTTCATTTAACTCGAGTGTCTATGCATGAATAACTTTTTGTACCATGCATGTCTAGAATATTTACATGGGATTAAGTTTAGCATAACTTTAAAATTCATAATACACTAGTATAATGATAAGGCTTAACATTATTAACATGGAGGTGCAAGGTTCGAATCTTGCCCTATGCATGTAATATATAATTTTATACTTTCTTCTATTTACAAATATGTCTCTTCATCTAGTGAGAGACTCTCACTGGCCTTCTTCATCCGGCTCTTGCCGGTTCTGCTTCACCCGGTTCTCGCCGGTTTTCTTTATCCGGTTCTTACCGGATCCTCCTTACCGGTCCTCTTCGTCCGTTTCTCACCGACTCTCACCGGCCTTCTTCATCCGGCTCTTGCCGGCTCTCCTTACCGGTTTCGGTCCTCACCGGTTCTTCGTTTCGGTTCTCACTGGGTACTCCATATCCTATCCGGAGAAACAAAAAATGTAATTTTTCACGTAGTGTGCGAATTATACTACAAGAGTATATTAATCCGGTCGGCCGTACTGAGCTAGTGTCCGCCATCTGAAGCCAAAACGGGTACAGTTCCCAGTCCTGGATTCCCAGCGTGTTACACGTTCGGAGGCTGATCACGTTCACGTCGGATCCTCCATCGATAATCGTGCCTGGTAGCTCCTTTCCTTTCACGATGGCTGTGATTTCCGGACTGCTCGTGTCCACCATTGCCGGTCCTTCCTCCAGATTCGAAAAGAATGCCAGAGCTGGTGGTGTGTTAGCTGCCATCCTTCCTCTGTTCAGTCCTTCCGTGAAGCGTGGTACCAGTTTCAACAGCCGGCCTAATGACAACTTGATTTGGCATTCTTGTAACGCCTGCCATGTTGGGTTTTCGGGTTGCCCCGGGCCGATGAGCTCTTCGGCATTCTCCTTTTGTTGTTCGAGCTCTGCCGCATTCCGCTCATTTGCCTTCTTCACCCATTCGGTTGCCTGCTTCCGGATGGCTTCTTGAGTTTCCCACTCTATGGCTTTGCCTTTTGATCTTATGGTGAGTTGTCCGCGACTTCCGCGTCTACCATGTTCATCGTTGGTCGCTTGTCCACGACTTCTGCGTCTACCATGTTCACCGTTGGTCGCTTGTTGTAGGTTTTCGCCGGACATTGATTACTATAGTGGTCCTCTTGCCAACAATAATAACAGTACGGCTTCCGGGTGTTGCTGGATTCAGCGTGTGTGCTTGGTGGCGGACCGGGGGTAAGTGCTTGGTTTTGGTCTGGTTGGCTGCTCGGAGCGCCCTTTTCCGGTTCTTGTGGATGACCCCCCTTTTTGTTGAAATGACGTTTCTTATTGAAATTCTTTTTGTTGTGGTATCCTTGCCGAGGCTGGTCGTCATCCTTGCCATAGTCGTCCCGTCGGTGGTTGTAACCAGGGGAGTGATCCCGGTTATATCTTTCATACCGTCCATTATAGTCCCGGTTGTTATTCAAATATTCTTGTGTTTTTTTCCATTTTTTAGGCTTATTTACCTCATAATAAATAGTGAATTCAAACGTATGACATTTATCATTCTTTGAGGGTGTTTTTCTTGCACGTACGGTATGTATGGTTCATACTATGGTCCCTCATGTTCACTCGTGTACCATTCTCCGGTGAGAACCGCGCATGGTCAACCACTCAACCTACTTTGGTTTTCTGTTTTAGCTCACCCCTACACCACGCTTCCGAAAAGGCGGTCGTAAAGGGGAGGATAATGTTAGGGACATGCCAATAGTCATGTCATGGTTCGAACTCTTCACCTCTTGTATATAGTGAAGTGTTATATTTAACCTACACATCCAAATACATGTGAAAAGAATGGCGTGCGGAAGCAATATAGGAAAACCGAACAACAGAAAACGCAGGTTTAATGGAAAGCTTAGGTTTGCACAATACGCACGGGAGAGACAGAGAGAGAGTAAACACAAGAACTTAATTCAAAAAGATAATACTCAATCTGTACATAGGATGTGCTCAGTGAGCACTTTTATACATGCCTTGACAATGGGCTGACACAAGTACTGACAGTACTTGATTGCTCGTAAATGAGCCTCGACACTTACTCCCAAAACTATTCCTTATGAGGAATGTCTTTCTAATGGCCTTTTGGATTACGCACCGATACGGCCTTCCTACGCACCAGTCTGCGTAACGGTTTACGCATCCGTTTTATGCACCGGTCCGGCCTAACTGATCGGTCCCAACCGATCCGGTCTTCGGCTTGCTCAGCCGATCCGGCCGATGTTGAGCTTGTCTCTCAACACTCTCCCTCAAGCTCAACTTGAGGCTCTTCGGGATCACCATTCCGGTTCCTCCTGGCTCCACGCCTCGCTCACGCTCCTCAGCCTGTTCGACTCCGAGCGCTTCGACCCTTCCGATCGATACGGCCCTTCACAGTTCGCTTGCTGTCGCGGTGTTGGCGCTTCTCCTGCTGCCTTCTTTTCCGCTTGGCCCTTGGTTGATTCAGTGTATCCGAATCAAACATTCAAACTGACTCGGCTACCTCCGATCGGTTTTCGCTCTCGTTCGAGTTGGTTGTCTCCAACTCGTCTTCGGTCTTTTCGCCCTTGACGGCGTCATCTCCCCCATGCTTGGTTGGCTTCGGCTCTTCCTTTTGGCTGCTCCCCTTATGTCCGCTTTTGGACTCTTTCACGGATCCGCCCTCAGCTTCTTCAGCCGATCCGAAGTCGAATTCGTCATACGACTCGGTGTCGCGGTCTTCTCCACTCCTCCCCTACTTCCTTCCGTGGTCATTCGGGACATCTCTCCCACTCAAGTTCAGCACGTCGAGGTGACGCAACCCAAGCGCACCTGAGAATTGCCTCAACTTGTCCAGACCAAGAGGCTTGGTGAAGATGTCGGCGATCTGCCGATCCGTCGGAACATGCGGAAGGTCGACTTCACCAAAAAGAACACGCTCACGAACAAAATGGTAGTGCCTCAATGTGCTTGGTCCGTGTGTGGAAAATGGGGTTCTTTGCGAGCTGGATGCTGCTGAGATTGTCGCAATAGATTGTCGTCGGATCGGATACCTCCACCTGCAGATCCTTAAGTAACCACTTCAACCATATGGCTTCGCATGTCGCGACAACCGCTCCTCTATAATCAGCTTCGGTGCTCGACAATGAAACTGTCAACTGCTTCTTGCTACTCCACGCTATCGCGGCACTCCCAAGAGAGAACGCGTATCCGAACATGGATCGGCGATCGGCGGCGTTGCCAACCCAATCAACATCGGTGTAGACGACCAACTACGGGGTTGTACCAGTCCGATATAGCAGTCCCTGCTCCTTAGTGCCGCTTACGTACCACAGTACACATTGTGCACATTAAAGGTGCTCCTCGGTAGGTCGCGCCATGAATTGACTGATCACCCCGACCGGATAACTGAGGTCGGGTCGGGTGATTGTCAAGCAGATAAGGCTTCCAACAATCTGTCGGAACCTCGTCGGGTTGCATACCTTGCTGGAATTGGGGCGAAGCTTGACGGTTCTATCCAAAGGAGTCGAGATGGACTTCTAGTCTGCCATCCCGAATTTGAAGAGCATATTTAGCGCGTAATGACATTGGCTGATCAGTATGCCTTCGGGGGTGCCGATCACTTCGATCCCGAGGAAGTAATGAAGGTCCCCCAGATCCTTCATGTCGAATGATGCCCCAAGCTGGAGCTTCACGTGGTTGATTTCACCTAGGTCGGCACCGGTGATGACCAAGTCATCAACATAGAGTAAAATACTGACTAGCTCGAATCGACCTTTCCGAACGAACAGTGAGGAGTCCGATTTTGACGTCGCAAAGCCCATCCGACATAGTCGATGTGTGATTTTCGCGTTCTAGGGACGCAGGGCTTGCTTCAGTCCGTAAAGGGACTTCTTCAATCGACACATTGCTGACGTGTTCGTTCCGGAGTGAAATCCGGGGGGCTGTACCATGTACACCTCTTCCTCAAGCTCACCTTGCAGGAACACATTCTTTACATCCATCTGATGTAAGTGCCACCCCTTGGCCGCGGCTACCGTGAGCAAAACACGGACGGTCATCATCTTCGCGATTGGCGCAAACGTCTCATCGTAGTCGATGTCGTGTTTCTGCGCGTAGCCTTTCACTACTAACCGGGCCTTATATCGGTTGACCGAGCCGTCGGTGTTGTACTTGACCTTGTACACCCACCTACATCCGATCAGCTTCACACTCTTCGGTGCGTCAACTAGGTCCCAGGTCTCATTTTCCACCAATGCGTGCATCTCTTCCTCCATCGCAGTGCGCCAATTCGCGTCCATAGCCACTTCTGCGTAGCTCTCCGGCTCACGCAGTTTTGCTACACGGGTCATGTACGCATAATGATGCGCCATGTACTCGTTGTATCCAAACCACACAACTGGGTTCTTCTGGCGGGTAGATCGGCGTACTAGGTCATTAGCCGATATCGAGGTCTTCACGGCCGACGCAGACTTCGCTCTTGAAGACCAGTCACCGCTGCCCTCGGAGTCGAACTCACGTTGGTCTGACTCGTTCCTATCCGTGTCGGAATCCAACACCTTCTTCTTCCCTTTCTCTTTGTGCGTAAGCCGTCTCCTCGGCTTCCTGTGCGGGGAATTCACGGACGTACCGACTCAGTTGTTCATTCGGTCCACTCAACCGAAACGAAAATAGACTCTCTTTACGCATCCGTTTTACACACCGGTCCGGCCTAACCGATCGGTCCCAACCGATCGGGTCCTCGGCTTGTTCGACCGATCTGGCCGATGTTGAGCTTGTCTCTCAACAACATGGTTATGTAATTTATATCTTAGTAGATTATTAGTAGATTATCTATTCCAAGTTCTAGGAGTTTTTAGAAGCTTCCAGAAAGCTCCAGAAGCTTCTGCATGAAAATGGGTCGATGCATGGAACTAAAGGTAGAGGCCACAAACATGTATAAATACTTGTAACTTCCGTGATCCCTTTCTAGGGATGCGACACCAATCATTGACACATCAATCTAGTATTCTTGTTTAGCCCCATCTTCTCTCCTTTATTTACATTTCTTTCTTTATGCTCTTGTATTGTTTCTAGTGTCTTAAGTTCCTCATCTCGTCGCTCCCAACTTCCCGAGTTTGTAGCCTCATCACGTTGAGTTCCACGTTCGTAACCTTATCAGTCGTAACCTCGTCATCTGTGCTTTGTTGTAGTCTAGGGTTGGTGTCCGTGGCAGTTTGAATCCCTTCGAACTGGAAGCATCACCCATCCTCATCATTGCCCTTTCTTTTAGAGTTACTATCATCACCATTCTTGTTTCTAGATTTACCGTCATCAACATTCCTTCTTTTTCTATCTTCCTTGCCATCTCTATCTCTTAGTTTCTTCCCATCATCGTTTGTGCCTTTTAGATTCTTCTTGTCCTCGACATATCTCTGTCTTTTAGTTTCTTCTTATCATCGTCTCTGTGTCTTTGTTCTTCTCATCATCGTCTTTGTCTTTTAGTTTCTTCTCATCTTCCACATATCTATCTCTGTGTTTCTTACCATCATCATCCCTATCTATATGTTTCGTATCATCTTTGTCCTTGTCATTTTCATATCACCATCATCCCTATTTATGTGTTTCTTTTTATCCTCAACGTCTCAATCTCTGTGTTTCTTATCCTCTTTATCTATTTCTTTATTTCCAGCAATGCCATAGTCACAATCATTGCTTCCAGAGATGCTTCCTCAACATCATTGTCTTCATTGCTTCATCTTCGACATCGTCATCTTCAACACCTCTTGGTGTCTTCATCAACACTACTTTGCCTAGCCTTCATCAATGTCAAGTGTTGTAGTTCCCGATTAGGATTGTACAACGTCGCTCACACTCGTGAATGTTCGTGTCTCCGGTGAGGACTGTGGGAAGCATGAGAATACAAAGTACACGGGAGAGACAGAGAGAGTAGAACAAAAACTAAATTCAAAATAATAGCACTCTCTGTTTTATACAATGTCCTACAGAACACTTTTTATACAAGTCCTTAAAAGGACATATAGAAGTACTGACAAGTACTTCAATGCTCACACGAGCGACTGGCGCTAACTCCAAAGAATATGCCTACATACTAGGCTAAGATTGTAGGCCTCTAACGACCTACCGGTTACAATCCGATCCGGCTCTTCGTTCCGGATACCGATCCGGCTCTAGTTTATTCAGCCGATCAAGATTCAGTTGAGCTTGTCCGCTCAACTGAGCTGATGAGAGAAGAACAGAAAGGAGAAGAACAGGGAGCAACAAAGAAGACGAGCCAGAGCCAAAGCCAGCTGAGCATTGGGGTAGAGTCAAAACGAGAAGAGAGCCGAGGAGACATCCGGTGAGATAGCCAAAGGTCCATTTGAAGAAGAATCAGAGATAGCGAATTCAGACATGTTACGGCATGACCATATAATATCCCGTGGTGAGAATTTACCGTAGTATTCTATACACATGTATAGAATACTACGGTAAATTCTCACCACGGGATATTATATGGTCATGCCCGTAACAGGACAAGAGCGGGAACAAATCGGAGAGAACCAATTCACACGAGCCAAATCATATGAAGGCCAAACAGATGAGGAGGCAACCGAAGTTGGCGCCGATATGAAGGAGTCGATGGGTCTGTTGGCATAAAAAGGCGGATTCCTTTCACTTTGTATTCTAGTGTGAACTCGTCTAAAGAGTTAGGGCTTAGTATATAAGCAATAACCTACCGTTGTCAAGACTAGCTTGATCATTCGTGTATAGTGCGTCTCTGAGAGAGGGAGAGAGAGAGAGAGAGAGAGAGAGAGAGAGAGAGAGAGAGAGAGAGAGAGAGAGAGAGAGAGAGAGAGCGGAATAATAGTGTTTCCATTAAAAGCTTCCAACCTGTACATTCTCTATTTATCTTCTTGCCTTCGTTCTGAGTTGTTTGCTGAGCACATAGAACAGGTCCTCACACATATGTTTTCCGCACATTTGATCTTCAAGTGGTATTAGAGAAACTTGTTGCTTAACGACAACAAACAACAGAAAATCTGAAAGGAAAAAGACCAGGTCAATAAAAATGTGACTTTCGAAGAAGAACATGGCTTGCACATCCGGAACAAGAGTTGAAATCAGAAAATTCGAGGGCAAAGATTTGCCCTTTGGAATGAGATGATGCAGGACGTATTGATTATTCAAAGGTAGGTTGTGATGAGAAATGCGCGGAATATCGCTCAGCCACAACCGAGTAGTAAGTCACTTCTATGAGAATCTAACACAGAAATGAGAAGTAGAGAGTACAAAAGAAAATGACATAGGATGTTTACGTGGAAAACCCTAATAGGGAAAAACCACGGGAGCCCACAGACTCCGAAATATCACTATGAAGAGAAGGGGTACAATCAGAGACTCGGAGGCAACGGCCTCGAGCTCTATTTCTTCGCATAGTGGCGGTTACAACGGAGTATCGCTTTGTATCCCTCTCTCTCTCTCTTTGTCACTCACTCTATACAACAGTTACTAGAACAATAAAAACCATACTACAGTGATTTCCCTAAGTCATATTTATACTTATATGAACTTAGGGCTATTTACAAATATAGCCTCAATGGGCTTACTCAGAAACATATTTATAGATATGTCTTCTACATCTGGTTCTCACCGGGTCTTCTACATCCGGTTCTCTAGATCCCATCCGGAGGGACCGAAATCCAACAGGTTGAAGTTATTTGACACAACGAAAAGCATGCCTCAATGACAATTGAAGAATAGAAATCTATGGACAAAATCGCTTGCTCCGCCATTTCAATGCACCTAGCCGAAAACGTCTACTTCAGCAAGGCAAAAGAGACGACAATGTTCTCATTGTGGGAGAAGCTACAAGTCGTGTACGAGAAAAAGTCCTCATCTTCAAAACTAATTTTGATCAAATAACTGTTCAACATGAAGGTGAGAGAGACTGATTCGGCTATCTACCACATCAACACCTGTAGTCGGGTGTTTTCAGAACTCTCCTCACAAGGGATCAACTTTGAAGAAGAAGTGAAAGCCCTTGCTCTCCTATCGAGCTTGCCGGCGAGTTGGGAGGTATTCTGCACGACATACGCCAACACTCGACCGATCCAAAATTTGGATGAGACGATCCACCAAGTCCTCACCGAGGACATTCCGCCAAAATTGATGGGACTCACCATCGACGAGTGAGCATAAGCCCATCACTCGACCTAGTCGATTGAACGATTGAGTCGATCGAGAGAAAAAGCTGACAGAACCGGTTGGAACACCAACTGATAAAAAATGAGGGGAGACCGACAACAGTCGAAGTCAAGAACGGGTCGATAAGGTGAATTCTGCACACACTGCTAAAAATCTAGCCACAATGTTTTCGACTATTGGTCGATCAAGAGAAAAGTTTGTTAGGAATATGTCCCGCTAATGGGAGGAGCCGACTGCTTGGAGAGAGCCGGCAGTCAAATACAAAGAGCAGCTAACTGATCGGATGAGAGCTGATCGTTGAGGAGTCGGCTCAGAGAGAGTTGATCGAGGTCAAAGACACGACCGACTAGTCGGGGCGACCAGATGGTCGATGACCAGGCCGACTAGTCGGACTGACTCGATAGTCGACGGATGAGTCGGTTGCTTAGTAAGACTATTATTAATATTAGATAATAATAGGAATGATAGTAGTAGTGGCTACATTTGTAAATAGCCCATATAGGGCATAAGTATAAATACACTTAGGGCAAACAGTTTGAGAAGATATACGTAGAACAGGTGAATGCGTGAGCCTTTGTAGCATAGCACGACAGAGAAGAGTGTGTGACCGTGAGTGAGTGAGTGGCACCATAGCTGTGTTTAGTAACAGCATACGCCAAGAGCCCCGTGAGGTTGTTTACACTCTTTGTAGAGAGTGTTGTACTCTGATCTTGTTGTATATCCTCTATATAGTGAAGCTCTGTTCTCCATGGTTTTCTCCCACTTTAGGGTTTCCACATTAAATCTATGTACACTGTTTTCTATGTTTCATAGTTGTGTATTTAAGCATATTCTTTTTCTTGTGGATTGATGATTCATTTCTCAAAAATTTGGTATGAGCGCTTGAGGTGCAATGATGGAAGGTGTGAGTGGCTTCCCAAGAATGATAGTTCTAAACTCTCAAAACTATGCAGACTGGAAGATAAAGATGGAGGACCTTCTCATAGTCAAAGACTTGTACGAGCCGATCGACAGAGTAGAAATACCCACGGGGGTATTAACGTCGGAATGGAAACTTCTTAACAGAAAGTCGATGACCACCATCCGGTAGTGTGTCGATGTAAGTGTCCTTCAACATGTGGTGAATGGCACAAATGCCCACGAGATGTGGCAAAAGCTGTCAGGTCAATATGAGAGGAAGAACACCCTCAATAAAACCTCACTAATGAGAAAGATCATACGGCTGAAATACAGAGACGGTGAGAGCATCGTCGAACACATCAACACATTCATGGGGTATGTAAATCAACTTGCTGCAACCAAGTTTCCCTTTGATGATGCTATGCATGCCATCCTATTGATGTGCACACTACCGGATAGCTGGGAGAACTTGGTGGTTACTCTCAACGCCTCTTGTCAAGAAGAGAACTTGTCTTCACAAGGGGTGAAGACAAGAATCCTGAATGAGGAAGCGAGAAGGAAGGACAAAGGTGTCCTAGTCCAGCCGGAGTCAAATTTGACTCAACAGATCGGCAATGGAAGGAATCGGTAAAGAAGTCCACCAAGGAGAGAAAAGTCTCAAGCCAGATCGAAGTCCAGAGGAAAACTCGTGTGCTTTTATTGTGGAAAGCCTGGACATTTCCAGAAGGACTGCCGACACCTTAAAAAGGAAAAGAGTGTCGGTAATAATGTCGAACCCAGGAAGATTCTTGAAGAAAAGTACAATTCAGCCATTGCTACGAGCAATGAAGAACTTTTGTTCATTTGTGAATAGACAAGTGCAAATCTTGCAAGCGAAGAATGCACTTGGGTGATCGACTCCGGTCTATCCTTCCACATAACTCCGTCAAGAGAGTATTTCTCGACTTACATAGCCGATGATCATGGTTATATAAAGATTGGTGATAGTGGGGAGTGCAAGATAGCCGGAGTCAGAAGTGTCTCCGTAACGACGTCGACAAGGTGTCGACTGACTCTGAAGAATGTTTGAGATGCCCCCAATATCAGATTGAATTTGATATCGACTGGAAGATTGGACGACAAAGGCTACAATGGTAGTTTTCAGAATGGCAAGTGGAAGATCTGCCGAGGAAATAATATAGTGGCCAGAGCACAGAAGGAAGGCACATTGTATATGATACAAGCCCGATTGTGCAAGCCGGAAGTGAATGTGGCAGCCGACTCGGCAGGACAAATATGGCATAAGAGGCAAGGCCACATGAGTGAGAAGGAACTGAATCTGTTGGCCGAACAGAAGCTTCTACCAGAAGTAAAGGGAGTGCACCTGGAGAAATGCATCAACTGCTTAGTTGGAAAGTAGAACAGAGCAACATTCCACACATGGCCAACATGAAGAAGAAAAGTTGCACTAGAACTGGTACACACGGATGTGTGTTATGTAGATGCTCCGTCACATTGAGGCGGATAGTACTTTGTGACTTTCACTGATGACAATAGTTGGAAGTTGTGGGCTTTCGTACTAAAATAAAAAAATCAAGTACTGTCATTTTTCAAGGAGTTCTACGCAAGAGCTTAATGGGAGTCAGGTCGGAAGTTGAAGTATGTTCAAACCGACAATGGTGGTCAATATAAAGGGTTGTTCGAGGAATACTGCAAGGCCCAAGGTATTCGAATTGAATACATAGTACCGAAGAACCCTGTCGCATGCTAAACTGCCGAAAATACATTCGACTAAGGTGATGTACACGGTTGTTTATCTAATCAACAGATCCCCCTGAATATCGATGAAAGGTGATGTCCCACAAAAGGTGTGGACAGGAAAGGATGTCTCCTACCGACACGTGAGGGTGTTTGGATGCCTAGTGTATATGCATGTAGCTAAAGATCAGAGGTCAAACCTTGACAATAAGTCGAAACCATGCATATTCATGGGATACTCAGAAGATGAGTTTGGCTATAGGCTATGGGACCTAGTCGACAAGAAGGTAGTGAGGAGTCTAGACGTAGTCTTCTTGGAAGACAAGAACATAGAGGACTGGAAGCAACAGAAGTTAGAATCGTCTAACCAATCAACCTCCACTATCGACTTGAGGCCAAGTGAACCGACAGAGTTAGCTGTTCAAAGACAACGAATTAGCATAGCCAAATCCGAGTCAGTCGACTCGGAGAGACCGACCGACTATGAGAGTGAGTCGGCAGATCTGTTAAAGTTGATCAATGAATACGAATCGGAGTCAGTGGACATCCGACAACAGATCGACATGAATGAACCGAGAGAAGAGTTGGTAGAGACATCCGTACGAGGGCCAACAATGAGTGGAAGGAGATACCCACTCAGAGAAAGGAGAGAACTGATGACATATGCCAGTCAATACATCCTCTTGACTGATGAAGGTGAACCCAAGTGCTATGACGAAGCCATTGCCGATAAGCACAGAGGAAAATGGTTGAGCGCAATGCAGGATGAGATGAACTCCCTACATGAGAACTACACCTATGACCTAGTAGAAGTATCGAAAGGTAAGAGAGCACTCAGGAATAAACGGGTCTACAAGGTGAAGATTGGAGAAGTCGACAATGCGCATAGGTATAAAGTCTGCATTGTGTTGAAGGGTTTCCAACAGAAAAACGACATTGACTTTTATGAAATATTTTCTTGAGTTGTGAAGATGACATCCATTAGAACTGTTCTGAGCATAGCTGCTAGCATGGATTTGGAGATCGAACTATTGGAAGTCAAGACAACATTCTTGCACGGGGAGCTGGATGAAGAGATCTACATGTTGCAGCTCGAAGGCTTTGTGGAGAAAGGGAAAGTGAATCTGGTGTGTCGATTGAAGAAAAGCTTGTATGGGTTGAAACAAGCTCCAGGCCAATGGTACAAGAAGTTCAAGTCCTTGATGGTGGAACATAGGACCTTCCAGAAAACATAGGTTGATCATTGTGTGTTCGTCAAAAGGTACGATGAAGGTGATTTCTTGATTCTCTTGTTATATGTAGATGACATGTTGATAGTCGGTCAATATACAAGGAAGATCAGAAGCTTGAAGAAAGCTCTAGGCAAATCGTTTGCCATGAAAGATCTTGGACCAGCTAAACAAATCTTAGGGATGCACATAGTTCGAGATAGAACCAAGAAAGTGTTGTGGTTGTAACTTGTCACAAGGGAAATACGTGACTAAGATCCTAGAAAGATTCAACATATCGGAAACAAAGCTGGTCGGCTCTGTGTTACTGACTAACTGCAAGTTAAATGCAAAGCAATGCCCGAGAGGGGAGAATGAAAAGGCTGAGATAAGGAAAGTACCATATGCTTCAGCCATCAACAGTCTAATGTATGCTATGGTCTGCATGAAACCAGACATAGCTTTTGTTGTGGGAATAGTAAGCCCATACATGAGTAATCCAGGACGAGAACACTGGGCAACGGTGAAATGGATACTCAAGTACTTAAGAGACACCTTGGGTGTGTGTCTTAAATATGGTGTCGGAAAACCCATGCTTGAAGGGTTTATCGACTCGGACATGTCGGGGGATGTAGACTCAATCCAATCCACGTCAGGGTACGTGATGACCGATGCAGGGGGAGCAGTGTCGTGGTAGACACGACTGGAGAAGTTTGTGGCCTTGTCGACCATAGAGGCAAAGTACATGGCAACGGTGGAGGACGGCAAGGAGCTAATTTGGATGAGAAACTTTCTCAGCGAGTTGGGGATAAAACAAAGGAATTTCATGCTTCATTGTGACAACTAGAGTGCCATACATCTAGCCAAGAAAGTTGCATACCATTCCCGGACCAACCACATACAAAGAAGGTATCACTGGTTATGGGAGAAAGTTGAAGAAGGAGAGTTTACCCTCGTGAAGATCAATACTGACGACAATGGATCTGACATGCTGACAAAGAACCTACCGATGGACTGACTTAGAGTTTGTCGACAGAGGACATGAATTGTCAGAACCGAGAATAAAACATAGAGTGATGGAAGAAGGATATAAGAGAACATGAGAAGAAAGGAACGAAATGCTAAGAGAAGACTGGGTGTGTATTAAGATAGAGAAAGAAAGAGAATGGATACAAGATATATAATGAGAGCTAAAGAATGGTATTGATTTGAATTGCTTTGAGAATGCATGTATGCCCTTATTTATAGGTTCCTATAGAATAGCTTAGAGATTTCTATAATGTTCTAGAATATTCTAGGACATTCTAGAATGATCTAGAGTTTTTACAATAATCAATGTAATACAAAAAGTAGCTTTTATCCTCTCATATGTCAACAATAAGGTATCTTAATGGTTGAGGTTTTCAATTATGGATTACAAGGTTTGAGGTTCAAGTTTGGGTGGCGCCATCATGGTCATGTGTTCATGACAGAAATAATGGACTCCTCCCCACAGGAGTGAAGGGGGAGTCTGTTAGGAATATGTCCCTCCAGTGGGAGGAGCCGACTGATCGGAGAGAGCCTCCATTGTATAGTGAAGCTCTGTTCTCTATGGTTTTCTCCCACTTTAGGGTTTCCACATTAAATTTGTGTTGTTACCGGCATGACCATATAATATCCCGTGGTCCGAATTTACCGTAGTATTCTATACACGTGGATAAGTGTGAGGGTTAAATGAGAGTGTAAAGAAGGGGAGGATTACTTTTAATCCTCGGGATTGAGACAACCCATTAGGCCAACTGTGAACATGGCTGGGGGCCTTGGGTATCGCTATAAATAAGAGGCCTAGCTACCCTCATTTGATGATTTGTTGACTACGTCGAGACTCTGTCTTGTGGTGAGTCGTACCTGGTGCTGGCGCGCTCGCTACAAGAGTTGACCCTAATGGCCATAGCGCGTACAAAATGTCGTTTTAGGAACATCGTCCTCACTTATATGAATTTGATGGTAGCTAGTACGGAGATCAGCTTTCGTAAAATACCGAGCTCCTTGGAGATGGTCAATTAGATCGTTAGCCCGGGGCAATGTATACGAATTCTTGATCGTCACTTTAATCAAGCATCGGTAATTAATACACATACGCCATGTGCCCTCTTTCTTTTTAACTAAGAGAACGAGTGCCCCCCATGGAGATTTGCTATAACGTATATAACCCATTCGTAAATAGTCCTTGAGTTGCTTAGCTACCTCATCCTCTTCAGATCGACTTAAGTGATAAGGAGGTACACTTATTGGTGCAATGCAAGGTACAATATCGATACGATGGTCAATATTACGTTTAGGAGGTAAACCATCTGGTAGTTCACTAGGAAAAACATCACGAAAATCATTTAAGATTTCATCAAGTTGTTGTTGTTCAAAATATGTTAATTGAACCGAGACATTATCGATATTGTAAACGTGAATGTCCAGATCAAGTACACAATAAAATAGAGTAGAACAAGACAACTCGGATATTGATGGAGAGGAAACAATCTAGAGGGATTTTTTTTTACACATTGAATAAAATGAGTACAATCGTCCAGTACAAATGTTATTGAATGATGAACCCAATCAATAGATAAAGAAGAGTTTTTATTATAAAACCAGGGATAAACCAGTATTACATCGGTGGTACAAAGATTCATTACATGGAAGTCTACTTCCTCTATATAAGTATCAATAGAAGTTCCCAATGAATGAATCGCCCCGTTCATGTATTGTACTCTTCCATCAGCCAAGTGCACCGTGTAGCTGTGATCACTTACGGTGGGTTGGATTCCCCATATCTGAACCAAACAATCATTGACAAAGTTGTGTGAGCTTCTCGAATCAAATAAAAATTGTACGGGAGATCCATTGATATACCCATTTGCACATAGTAAATCATTGGGACCCAATACATAGTGAGGGAAAGAACATTGACAATCACTTAAATGATGTGTATAGACCTGAAGGACATTAGGAATCTGACCTTTATGGTCTGCAACTTTAGCTTTGTTGTCGTGCTCTTTCTGTTGGAGCTTTTGACATTGCTCTTTTGTATGACCCTTCTTTTTGCAGAATACGCAAAAAGGATGTTGTCGCTTACAATCGGGATCCATGAATTCGTTGGGTGTCTTGCGTTTCCTAGCGAATTGCGACAGCTTAGTCCCGGGCGCTTCGTTGGGTTTGTTATGGTCCTTCTTCGAAGTACGTTGATAGCGAAGAACTATTTCAATGGCCTCTTCGAAGGATTTTGGATCCTTATCGTGCACTATCCAGTGATAGTCCGAATTGGGGGTGCCATTGACAAAACAAGTTATTAACCAATTGTCCCCTTCTACGCCCGATTTTTGGATTTGGGTTCTAGCATGGTGAACATAGTCTTCTAGCGAGGAAAACTTCCTGCTAGAGAGGTTCATTAAAGCTTGTGCTGCGTCGGTTCGAGAGGGAGGTTACAAAAATTGGCCCTTGAAAACTGTGACAAAATCTATCCAGGTATCGGGCAATTTCCCCAAAGTACAGAGCCCACGCCACCAGGCGGTGGCCTGACCCCCTAGTTCTCGGCCGACATATGCAATCTTCGTACTATCTGGCGTGGGATAGAGCTCAAAATGAGACTTCTTCAAAAAATCAATTACTTATCTTGGACATCTCATAACCGAACGAGGAGTTGAAATTGATCCTTCTCGCATCGAGAAAATCAAGCTTTGGCCCACTCTTCGAAATATTCGAGAAGTTCGATCATTCATTGGTTTTGTCGGGTTTTTGCGAAAGTCTCTTCGTAATTACTCCCAATTGACGACGCCATTTACTGATCTTCGAAAAGGTCAAACGCGTAAGTCTACAAAACGTATTGTGTGGAATGCTACACTAGACCTCACCTTTAAGGAACTCAAGGACTTGGTTTGCAAGGCTCCTTCACTTCTTTTACCCGATCCTTCAAAACCTTTGAGGTTGAAACCAATGAAAGCGATTATGATATAGGTGTTGTCTTATATCAAGATGGTAAATCAATAGCATTCGAGATTAAGAAACTTGATTCTGCTCAATGTTGGTATACCGTTCAAGAAAAGGAATTATTTGCAGTTATACATGCGCTCAAAACATGGCGCCATTATCTTTATGGAAATCGCTTTGTGGTAACTACGGACCACGAGTCCTTGAAATATTTTTGTGATCAACAAGACCTGAAAGGTCGTAAGGCACGATGGGCTGATCTCATCTAGGACTTTGATTTTTCCATACGATATCGTAAAGGTTCCATGAATACTGTCGCTGATGCACTAAGTCGCATACATGAATTTAACATGCTTAGCTTCACTGAAATATCATCAGATCTTTATGATCACCTTTGAGGAAAGTATCCTGATGACAGTTATTTTGCAAAATACTGGGGAAGAGTTGAGTCTGGAACAGACACCACCACATCCTCAAAGGAATACTTCCACATTGCTAACGGTCTGCTCTACCATAATGGGAAGGTTTGTGTTCCAGATTTACCGGAGGTAAAAAAGAGGATTCTTTTTGAATGCCATGATGCACCCTCAGCAGGGCACCTTGGAATACATCGTACACTCGTTCTCATCTCCACTCAATTCTATTGGCCTAAGATACGCCCTGACATACATAGCTATGTGACTAAATGTCACCAATGTCAGGTTAACAAAGCCGAGCGACTTAAAGCCGCAGGACTTTTACATCCCTTGGACATTCCCAATAAAAGTGGGAAAGTATATCTATGGATTTTATTGTTAGCCTTCCTCGCACCCAAAAAGGTCATGATGCCATCTGGGTTGTGGTTGATAGACTAACTAAAATGGCCAGATTTATTGCTACTAAAACCACAATAATAGCTCCTGAATTGGCTTACCAATTCGTTGACAGGTTATTTCGTTTTTATGGGTTAACGATGGATATCGTGAGTGATCGAGATCCAAAGTTTACTAGTGACTTATGGACGCAAGTCTTCAAGAAGTTAGAAACTACATTGAGCATGAGCTCCACGTATCATCCTCAATCCGATGGACAGACAAAACGAGTAAATCAAATTATTGAGGACATGCTTCAAGCATACATTGGTACAAAACCAACAAAATGGGAACGTTATCTCCCAAATTTGGAGTTTGCTTATAACAGCTCCAAGCATACGTCGACGGGATATAGTCCTTTTATGTTGATGTATGGTTTTCAACCATGAGCCCCGATTGATGTTAATATACATCATGATGAGTTGTGAAGTACACAAAACTTTCTTCGGGATATGCAAGATATGTTGCATATTGCATGAGATAATATAAAAACAACTCAAGATAGAGCACGTTTTCATGCCGATCATCATAGGCAACCTCGTGTATTCAACCTTGGACAGAAGGTTTTTTTTACGTGTACCTCACAATTCTAAGACATTGTCTACGGGTAAGTGCACTAAGTTAGACCCACGGTTTTGTGGACCATTTACAGTCCTCAAACACATTGGGTCATCAGCCTATCGCCTCGCTCTTCCCGATGGTGTTGGAATTCATCAAGTCTTTCATGTCAATCGTCTAAAAGAACTTCTAGGTTCTGGCGACAATACAATTACAACTGAAACTCTGGTTACTTCTGAAGATTTATCTTCTAAACCACATGTACCAGAAAGAATGCTCGATGTTAAAACAAAAAAATTATGTACTAAAGATATCTGAGGATTTAAAATAAAATGGATGGATATATCAATAAAAGATGCCACATGGGAACGCGAAAATACTCTCAGAACTAACTTCCCTAACTTTTCATTGCAAGTGTGCAATGTTTTAAAGAGGGGGAGTATGTTACGGGCATGACCATATAATATTCCGTGGTGCGAATTTACCGTAGTATTCTATACACGTGGATAAGTGTGAGGGTTAAACGAGAGTGTAAAGAAGGGGAGGATTACTTTTAATCCTCGAGATTGAGACAACCCATTAGGCCATGTGTGAACATGGCTGGGGGGCCTTGGGTATCGCTATAAATAAGAGGCCTAGCTACCCTCATTTGATGATCTGTTGACTACGTCGAGACTCTGTCTTGTGGTGGGTCAACTCTTGTAGCAAGCGCGCCAGCACCAGGTACAACTCAACGCCACGACGGTGGTATGGGACGCCAATCGAGGCTCGAGTCTGTCTCGATCCCTTTGCTCGGGGGTGATCGGGTGGATCGGCACCCTTCTTTCTCTCTCTCCTTTCTATCTAGATCTTTATTCTATCCTTATCTAATGCTTACATTAGTTCATGTATCTAAAAGTTGGTCATGCCCGTAACATGTGTACACTGTTTTTTGTGTTTCAGAGTTGTGTATAGCATATTCCTTTTATTGTGGATTGATGATTCATTTCTCAACAAGAGAGTGATCGGCGATCCAAACGATATCGAGGTCGACCCAACTGAGACCACTCTCTAGTCGGCAACCAAATCAACGTTGCTAAAACCCGATCAGGAGAAATTCTCTCATTAGACGATTCAATGATCGGAGAAGTCCTCTATTGTGCACAAGATGCACATATGTGGTTACAGGATTCCGATGCAACATTTCACGTGACCCCAAACATCAAGTTGTTTTCAAACTATTCGGATGGTGCCAACGACACAGTCTGACTAGGCAATGGGTAGGAGTGCAGAATAGCAAGAGTTGGCAAAGTACCAATTCAACTATCAAACCTGCATCAAGTCCGACACATACCCGATCTAAAAAGGAGTCTAGTCTCCATCAGCATGCTAGCTGAAGACGGGTATCGAACGACTCTACGTGAGTCGGTATGGATGATCAACCGAGGAAACCTGAAGACAGGAAGCGGCACACAAGTACAATAACTTGTACCCATTAATGGCGATCAATCCAGAAGGTGCCATCAACATAGCCGAAAAGATCGACCCAAATCTATGGCATGGCCAACTTGGTCATATGTCTCAAGCAGGACTCGATCGACTGATGGCGGTTGGCTACATCCCTAAACTCCAAGCAAAGACGGACTTTTGCGAGCATTGTCGATACGGGAAATAGACTCAAAGTCTGCGCTCTCTCCACTACGAGATGGTAAGACAGCCCCTTGAGCTTGTGCACATAGATATATGTGGCCGTATGCTCAAGTGATCACTAGGAGACTACCGATACTTCATCACATTTGTAGATGATTGTACACGGAAGGTCTGGGCGTACACCATTAGGTCTAGAGACGAAGCACGCATGGTCTTCACTCGATGGACATTTGAAGTAGAGAATCAGTCGGGATACAGAGTGAAGACACTGCAATCTGACAATAGAGGATTTGAGCAAAACACAAGCTCGAGCACGAGTAAGGAGGACAAAAATAAAAGGATATTGTAGGATGTAGAGGAAGATGTAGTCGAGTAGCCAACACCGAACATGTGAGTGCACATACACACGAATACAAAGACGATGAATACCAAAAAATGAGCACCGACCACACGAACTACGAGCACACGAATGCGAGAGGACCGCGAACAAAAAAGAGTGAGAGGAAGAATTGAAGTAAGGAGGAAAAAAATGCCCAAGGAAACAAGATTTCCTCCCCCCAAAAGAAAAAGTAAGTCAAAATGAGACCCTCCTTGTTTTATAGGAAAACAAAGGTGTGAGGGGGGGTGCCACATTTTATTTAACGATTTTATTCCCCTCTTCACTTCAAGCATAAAATCCCCTTAAATCATGGTGCTTAGTTTGAGATTTGATCTCGGAATCTATAGTACAGATTGAATGGCCATAACTTTCTTATTATATAATTAATTCCATAACAAAAAGTTCTTTTTGTCCCCTTTTTTCACTCCTTTTATTATAACATGTGTTGTACATTCCCAAGCCTTCCTCTCTCCTCTCTCGATCTTTTTGCTCCATGCCTTCACTTCATCCTTTTACCATTGTTTAGGTGCATTTCTCACACTCGGCACGCCACATCACGACACCGTGCTTATTCCATAATGGGAACTTATCTTTTCTCAGATTTTTGACCCATTCCTTGAGTATGGCCTAAAATTCCCAGATATCTCCTCCAAGATTATCCCGATTTCCGATTGTCGAGACTTTTGACTCGAGCACACATTCCACCATTGTCAAATACTATGGTCTCCATTTTAGATGATGTTATGTATGGTTTACCAATATTACAAAATTTGAAGCCGAGTCTTGTACACAGAAGTGTTGGTCAATCTCAACATCACCAAGACTTCTTTGATTGGTGCAAATATTAAAAAACTAGACTATTCTCAGATTGTTGAGGCTTTTGACTAGAGCATGAATTGCACCATTGTCAAATACTTTGGTCTCCATATGAGATGATCTTTTGTATAGTTTTCCCAAAATTACAAAATGTGAAGCCGAGTCTTGTACAAAAAATTGTTGGTCAATCTCAATGTCACCAATCGTGACTTGCACATTAGGGCACACTCCATATAAGTCTTTAGTGGCCTTTGTTGCCACACATTGTTCTACTGATGATTCATGTTGATGGCCCACCTCCCCTTCTTGTAGAAATCTTTTAACATGAGATTGAACTCCTATTCTACTATCCATGATTCATGTTGATGGCCCACCTCCCATTATCCATTAGAGATACCACTATTTCTTTATTTTCTCCTATGTTCACCAGTGTTTCTGTTTTTACGCTTGCCGAATGAGGTTGAGCATAGTGACTATCCATGACCCCAATAGGTTGATTTTTCTCTAGACATTTACCTAGAACTGAAAATCTTAGAATGACTCTTCGTCTTCAGAAAATCTTAGAATGTCTCTTCCTCTTAGAACAGGTTTAGAGTATGATTGAAAAGATGCGGTGAAATTTTTGTTTTGTAAAAATTAAGTAATTGGATCATATTCTCTTCATAATGTTCTTCCTTTGCCATGGTTATGATATTTGTCTTTGCTTTTGTTGAGAGATCAAGCTCAACTTAGTTAGTTAGTCAACCATGTAACTTCGTAGTTACCTAGATAGAATCTAGTTAGAAGTGTTGCCTTAACGACTTAAATAGGACCTTGTACTTAAGTTGGATATTCTAGATCCTCCATTCCCAAGGTCATTTAATATGGAACTTACATGGTTGTACCTACATTCTCCTCACACATGTGCACCCTTGCACATGAGATCTATAAGTGTATCTCTCTTTCTCTCTTCCTTTCACACACATACACACACATATCACTTAATCTTCCGCTTATTAACTTAATCACATAATTAGGTATTGTAAATAATCAAGAGATGGATTCTTGTGAAGCGGAATAGGTGTGAACTGTGTGTGTATGAGAGAGTGAGAGAGAGAAGGAGTAATACACAGAGAATACGCAAGGTAAAAGTATATTAGCAAAGGAGAAAGACTCAAGCTTATACAAGGTGGGAGGAGGGTGCTTTATGTAGTCACCCTCTCTCTTCATTAACTACAAGCCTCATGGAGCATGGGGAATGTGAAAGCTCATAAGTTATGTGTCATAGAATATGATTCTATGACTCATACTAAATGCTAGAATACAAAGTGGTGACATAATGGTGACTCTTGACCGTTGGAGTGTCTCTTCACTCTCAAGGTGAGTTCACACACTAGACCAAGTTGAGCTTGATTCTCAACACACCCCCTCAAGCTCAAGTCGGGTCGGTTTCAGACGGTATCCGAAATCTGCTTCAATTCACGTTCGGGAGTCCGCGTCGACTCGCTTTATGCGGAGTTGCGGAATCCGTGCTCCAGCTTGCGTTGTGCGTAGTTACGAAGTCTGTGCTTCGGCTTGTGTGCGTAGTTGCGAAGTCTGTGCTTTGGCTTGCGTCTTTCTTCACGGCTTTGTTGTGTGGTTGCGGAATCCACGCGTTATTGCGTAGTGCGCAGTTGCGGAATCTACGTGTTATTGCGTAGTGTCTTCAGTACTCCCCCTCAAGCTTGGCAGGTCAGGGATCGTCAATCCAAGATCGGTCATGACTTGCCATAGCTTGTCGGCTCCTAAGGCTTTAGTGAAGATGTCAACCGTTTGAAGATTGGTGCTAATGTGTTGTAGGTCGACATCGCCAGCTAGAATGCGCTCTCGGATGAAGTGACAGTGCACTTCGATGTGCTTTGTCCGCACGTGGAACACCGGGTTCCGAGCCAGATACATACTGCTCATGTTGTCGCAGTAAAGGGGAGTTGGATCCTTGATGGGAACACCCAAATCCTTCAAAATCCTCTTAAGCCATATGGCTTCACATGCAGCTACGGCTGCGCCCCTATATTTTGCCTCCGTACTCGAAAGAGCGACGGTAGGCTACTTCTTGCTACTCCAGGATATTGCTCCGTTGCCGAGGGAGAAAACAAATCCGGAGGTTGATCTTCTATCAGCTTTGTAGCCGGCCCAATCGGCGCATGTGTACCCCTCAAATTGTATTGGCATCGCGGTCTTGTAGAGGATGCCGCAATCCATTGTGCCGCTCACGTACCATAGAACTCGTTTAGCGCAATCCAAGTGAGTATCACGCGGTGTTTGCATGAATTGGCTGAGGAGACCGACCGGATAACTGAGATCGGGTCGTGTGATCGTGAGGTAGATGAGACTCCCGATGAGTTGCCGATACTGAGTCGGCTCACACGCTTTCGTGCCGGAGTTCGCATCTAGTTTGAGGTTGCAATCGAGCGGGGTTGCCGCGGATTTGCACTCAGCCATCCCGAACTTATATAGTAAGTTGAGGATGTAGCGCCGTTGAGAGATCATCATTCCGGCCGGAGTCCGAATTACCTCGATGCCAAGGAAGTAGTGGAGCTCCTTCATGTCCGTCATCTCGAACTTGTCGGAAAGGAGGGATTTGACCTTATTGATTTCGGCGATATGCTCACTTCCAATGACTAGGTCATCCACATATAAAATGATGACGATTGGACTTGCGGAATCGCTTCGTATGTAGAGGGAGTTGTCCGATTTTGACATACAGAAGCCGATTTGATGAAGATATTGCGTTATCTTTGAATGCCAAGCACGCGGTGCTTGCTTGAGGCCGTAGAGAGGCTTCTTGAGTCGGCAAACCGCTTTCAGATGGGTGATCGAGTTGAAGCCGGCTGGTTGTATCATGTACACCTCCTCTTCTAATTCGCCTTGTAGAAAGGCGTTCTTGACGTCCATTTGATGGAGGTGCCACCCTTTCGCCGCGGCAAGCGCAATTATGGTCCGCACCGTTGTCATCTTTGCCACCGGGGCAAAGGTCTCTTCGTAGTCGACGCCATGCGTCTGAGCGTATCCTTTCGCTACGAGTCGAGCTTTATACCGGTTTACGGAGCCATCGGCGTTATACTTCACCTTGTAGATCCATCTGCATCCGATCGCCTTTTTGTGTGGTGAGGTGGGAACGAGATCCCACGTCTCATTCTTCTCGTTCATTGCTTCGATCCACCGCGGGTCCTTTGCGGCTTCCGAAAAGGTTTCTGGCTCCCGTACTGTCGCTACCTTCATCATAAAGGCGTAATCGTACGCCATATAATCGTTGTAGCTGAATCGGCTTACGGGGTTCTTTTCACGGGTGGATCAGCGGAGTTTTTCATTTGCAGAGATGAGGGCTTTCTTTGCTCCGATTGGTACCTCGAAACCGCCAAACTCACTGTCGAGTGAGTGAGTTGACTCATCGTCGGTGAAGCGATCATCTTCGTATTCTACCATTTTCGCCTTGCATTTGTCCATCTTCGGGCTAGGCTGTGATGTGCTTTGATCGCTCAAAGGCTCTTGTGGTCCGCTCAGTCGGGTCGTGATCGGACTTTCTTCGAACATGCGCGTAAGGTGATCTTCATCCTCTATCTCTTGTTCGGCGGAGTCCGGGTCGAGCGGGGTCGGATTCGAAGTTGTCTCTGGTGCGTACCAAGATGCAGACTCGTCAAAGACGACGTCTCGACTTATCCGAGATTTTCGAGTTGAGGGGTTGTAGCACTTGTACCCCTTTTGCTCCAGTGAGTATCCTACGAGGATACATTTCTCTGACTTCGGGTCGAGCTTTTGACGCTTCTCGTCGGGGATGTGCACGTATGCAATGGAGCCGAATATCCGAACATGTGATAGGTTCAGCTTCTTTCCAAAGAATCTTTCGTGCGGAGTGACCTCGTGCACGCCGGATGTTGTGCACTGGTTCATTAGGTAGACGGCCGTATTTGCCGCTTCAGCCCAGTATGACTTGGGCATATGCTTCTCGTTCATCATGGCCCGCGTTGCTTCGAGGATGTGCCGATTTTTGCGCTCGGCTACTCCGTTTTGTTGTGGAGTGTGTCGGCAAGTGAATTCTCGTCGAATTCCTTCCTTTCGGAGATACGTCGTGAAATCGTCCGAGAAGTACTCCTTGCCGCCATCCGATCGAAGGCATCGTACATGTTGACCCGTGGCTTTCTCGACTTCATTCTTGAAATTTTGGAAGTGTCTGAACACTTCGCTCTTTTGCCGCATCGGGTAGATCCAAGTGTGCCTAGAAAAGTCATCGATGAAGAGCACGTAATACCGGCATCCGCCGAATGTCGCCGTTGGGGCCGGACCCCATACATCGGAATGAATTACGTCGAGTACGCCTTTGCTCACATTTTGCTCCTTCGGGAATGGGTGTCGGTGTTGCTTGCCGAATTGGCACGCTTCGCATACACCTTCAATCTCCTTCTCTTTGAATGTCGGGAGTCCGATGACGACTCCTTTCGACTTCATTGCTTTGAGTTTGTTGAGATTGATGTGGCCGATTCGCTTATGCCATAGCTCTATGTCGGAGTCGGCTTTTGTGCTTTTCGTGAACATGGCGGATTTCATCTCGTGCGAATCGAGAATGAACATCCGGCCCTCTCTTCTTCCGCGTGCGATGATTCGGCCTTCTTTTTTGATGAAGCACCCTTCTTGGTCGAATCGTACTTGCATCCCTTGCTCAACCATTTGGCCAACCGGGACCAAATTCTTTGTGATCGTGGGTACATGCAAGAAATTTTTAATGTATGTTTGCTTTCCTCTTTCACCGAACGGAACATTGCCGATGTGCCGAATCGGGTGCGTAGTGTCATCTCCGGTTTCGACATAACCGGGTCGCTCCGGCTCTCGAAGTTCGAGAAACCATTCTTTGTGGGATGTCATATGGTTTGAGGCTCCGGAGTCAACAAACCATACGTCCTCCGGATTGAGGGCACTAGTTGAGGTAGAGGCCGACATAGACTTTGCTCTATGTTTCATCATGAACATTCCGCCACGGTCGGAGTTGTATGTGCACATTCCGCCACGATCCTCGTAGTCGGAGTTGTGCCCGTACATTCCACTATACACTTCGTAGTCGGAATTGTGCACGTAATTCGTGAGTTGTCGGCTTGTGGAAGCCGATTCACACATCTTCTTTTGGCACTCTTCTTCGTGGTGGCCGAGCTTTCTGCAATATCCGCATTCGGTTGCATTTTGCGGCTCGGGCCGGAGTGGAAACTCCCCCTTCTTGCGAAGGTTCCTTGTTGGCCTCCGTTTTGCGGACGAAATTGGGAGTTGTTGTCGTAGGTCGGACCTCGTCCGCCTTGTCCTTGGCCGAATCGGCCTCTCGCTCGTCCGCGTCCTCTTCCTCCATTAGAGTGCGTGTAGAGCATGTGGCCTTCCGACTCATTGCTCCTTGTACGCACGTGGTTTTCTTCGACCAATTGCATTGATTGGAGCTCGAAGAAGGAAGGAGATTTCTCCCGTGCTAGAACGGCGGTTCGCATCGCGCCGAACCGTGGTGCAAGGCCGCCGAGGTCTATTTGCACCATCTCATCATCATCTATACTTACTCTTATTGAGCTGAGCGAGTCGCAAAGCTCCTTGATCTTCAAGGTGTATGTCATGATGGACATATCCCTTTGTTGAATGTTGTTCAACTCTTGGCGGAGTTGAAGCTTACTCGCGGTCGTGTTGGTGGCGAAAATCTTTCCTAGATTTTCCCACGCTTCCTTCGGCGTCTTGGCTTCTCAAATGTAACCGAGCATGTGGTTGTGAACACATGTCATCAAACAATACATCATGCGGCTTGCGGCTTGCTCCCATGTCGCGTATCCGGGAGCCGCTTCGGCGGGTCGGTCTTCATGCGCTCCTTTGATGTAGCTCCAATAGCCTTGTCCGACAAGGTATTGGTGCATCTTGTACTCCCAAGATGCGAAGTTGTTTCGATCCAACTTCTCGGTAGGGAGAGCGCTCCCCATTTGAGTATTCATTATGTCGATTCTTCTTCTTCTTCTTCTCTCTTCGAATGCGAGCTATGTAGTGAAGCTACGATAGCGATGAGCCGGTTCTTGGTCGTCGGCGTAGAGCACAACACACGATCACGATGAGGCGAATGGGCTAGATCGAGCTACCAAATTGCTCTGATACCATGTAAAGAATCAAGAGATGGATTCTTGTGAAGCGGAATAGGTGTGAACTATGTGTGTATGAGAGAGTGAGAGAGAGGAGTAATACACAGAGAATACGCAAGGTAAAAGTATATTAGCAAAGGAGAAAGACTCAAGCTTATACAAGGTGGGAGGAGGGTGCTTTATGTAGTCACCCTCTCTCTTCATTAACTACAAGCCTCATGGAGCATGGGGAATGTGAAAGCTCATAAGTTATGTGTCATAGAATATGATTCTATGACTCATACTAAATGCTAGAATACAAAGTGGTGACATAATGGTGACTCTTGACCGTTGGAGTGTCTCTTCACTCTCAAGGTGAGTTCACACACTAGACCAAGTTGAGCTTGATTCTCAACAGGTATTAATTAACCATACTTATTTAATCACCTAATACTTAACATGGTATCAGAGCGTGTGGTTTAGAAAATCCACTAAGCCCACCCGACTCCGTGATTGTGTGTTCAAAACGCCCACGACAAAATCCGGATATCGGCTACCGTAGTGCCGCTACGTAGCAAGTGTATGTGATTGAAGGAAGAAAAACAAAAGAAGAGAAGACACAATCAACATGAACACACAAATGGGTAGCTTGCTCCCTAGTGAAAAGCTAGACCGGAGCAATTATTCATTTTGGGAGTACAAGATAACCCAATAGTTCGTCGGCCAAGGGTATTGGAGCTACATTAATGGTGCTCAAGAAAATCGACCCGACTCAAAGAACGTCGACTACGCAACATGGGAGCAAGCAGCGAGTCGAGTCATGTATTGCTTGGCAACATGTGTCCACGATCACATGCTTAGCCACATTTGAGACGCCAAGACGCTTAAAGAAGCGTGGGCGAACTTAAAGAAAATGTTCGCCGCCAACACAACCGCCCGAAAGCTTCAACTCCAACAAGAGTTGAATAACATTTGACAAAAAAACATGGCCATGTCGGACTACACCGCCAATATCAAGAGCATTTGCGACTCACTTGGCTCCATCAACATAAATGTCAACGAAGACGAGATGGTTCAAGTATGCTTGAGCGGCCTCGCACAACGATTCGATCCATTACGGACGGCAATCTTGGTGAGGGAAAACCCTCCTTCAATCTTCGACCTCCAATCAATGATATTGGTCAAAGAGAACCCCGTCCAAACCAAAAGCAAGACGTCGGAAGGACAAATGTTCTTCTCGAATTCGGACGGTGACCGAGGAGGAGGTCACGGTGGTAGAAGAAGTCAATTCGACCCATCACACGAAGGGAAATGAAACCTTCACGGAAGCCATCGAGGAACCTTCCGAAGAAGGGGGAGCTTCCACGCCGAACATGGTCGGTAAATGAGGCCCGCAACTTGCAACTATTGCGGCAAAATTGGCCACTGCGAGGAGGAATGCCGAAAAAGAAGAAGCGAGTCGGCTTCAACAAGTCGACAACTCACAAACTACGCATCGAACTCCGACTACGACAATCGTAGTGGAATGTTCACGAATCACGCATTGAATTCCGACCACGGCGACCATGGCGGAATGTTCGTAATGAGGCATAGAGAGAACTCTATGACGGCCTCCAACTCTGAGAGCACCTCCAATTCGGAAGATGTGTTGATTTCGGCGCTTTACATCACATGACATCTCACGAAGAGTGGTTTTGTGATTTACAAACGCCGGATCGACCTGGCTTCATAGAGACGGGAGATGACCCCACACATCCCATTCGGCACATCGGCAATGTCCCATTCGGGAAAGAAGGCGAGCAAACTTGCATTAAGAATGTATTGCATGTGCCCACAATAACGAAGAATTTGGTCTCCGTGGGCCAAATCGTGGAGCAAGAAATTCAAGTCCGCTTCAACAACGAAGGATGCTTCATCAAGAAAGATGGCTGACTCATAGCCAAGGGATGGAGAGATGGTCGCATGTTTATCCTCGATTCGAACGAGGTGAAATCGTCCATGTATGCCAAAGCTCTCAAAACCGAGAGAAGCATTGAGTTGTGGCACAAGAGAATCAGCCACATAAACCTCCAACGGCTTCGAGCAATGCAAACCAAGGGAGTCGTCATCGGACTTCCGACATTCCAGTCAAAACGAGCCAACCGAGTATGTGAAGTGTGTCAACTCAGCAAACAACATCGACTCCCATTCCCGAAGGAGAGCCATGCAAGCAAAAGGCCTCCTCGACATCATACACTCAGATGTATGGGAACCGGCTCAACTGCCGATGATCGGCGGATTCCGATTATACGTAACCTTCATCGACGAATACTCCCGCTACACGTGGATCTTTCCGATAAAGAAGAAGAGCGAAGTGTTCTATCCTCCACAAGCTCTTCAAGCCGTTGTAGCGTGTTCCCATAGAACACTTCTTCGACTACCCCCACGATTTCTTCGTCTTCTTTTATTATTGATGCTGACCACAACTTATCCTCTACTTTTTGGTATTCTTTCTTCATCCCTCCGGTTACGGCCGTGTACGTAGATGCCCCATTCGGACCGATTTGTACTTGTTTTGCTCCGAGAGTTTTCTTCCTATGTGGGGTATCAGGGCTTCTCGGACTATCACTTCCCCACTCCGCAACAGTCCGCTCTAAAAATCCAGCCTTGTTTGGGACAAGAGCTCTCCCTTGTTCCTTTCATGATTTGTTGACACAGTTAGGAATTGGATGGATTTCCCTCCGCTTTGGCTCCGAATTCGTGCGAAAGCCGCACCGCTATCGAGCACCTTTGTCTCCATTCGTGAAGCCATGATAAAGGGTTGCCCGAGGATCACGGAATGTGAGACCTCGTCTTGTACGAAGAAATTTTGGTCAATCTCGACATCCCCGATCTTCACCATCACATCCGGACAAGCCGCAAATAGATCTTTCGTTGCTTTAGTGGTTTCCTGGATCTTCCATCCATGGTTAATGTTTATAGGCCACTTCCCCTTCTAGTAGAACTCCTTGGACATCAAATTGATCTCTGATCCGTGATCAATCAATGCTAGCATGGGCTCTTTGATGTTGCTGATTCGGACCGAAGTCTCCATAGTTGCATGTGCCCAATGTGGCCTTGTGTAGTGGGAGTTCGGAATTTCGTCCTCCACTTCGGTGTCATTCATTAAAACTGTGTTCGCATTTACCCTTGGAGTATTTTCCTCTGTATTTTGTCTTTTTCTTTTCATGAGATCACAAGAAGGTCATGGAACTCCTTCGCTATTCCGAGTAATTCCTGAAGTGAAAATTCCACCCGGCTATCAAGGATTCTCTCTTCAAACACTTTCTTTAGGTCCGTCTGTTGTTTGATGTCCAAAGCGAGTTTGAATGCTGGAATTGTTTTCCCTTTCCCCTTCCCTTCGGAGTTCCTGCTCTCCGGCGTCTTTGAAGGTTCGGCCGCATCATCCGTGCGCCGTCATTTTTCATCCACATACACTTCATGCAATTGACATAGCGCATGTACGCTATTCTTATCTACGGGGCACTCCCATCCCATAGTTTCCCGGATACATTCCGTGGCGCTTCGGATTTCATCATGGTCTGCTTTCTTCGAAATTTCTAGCATTTCCGGCCAAAAAGACGCCTTTGTTGCAGATGACTCCCCGACACGTATTTCCGCGGTTGTTGCATAATCGCTTTTCGCCGCTATTTCCTCCTCGAGGACCTTCTTCATGCCGCCTTTCTGGAAGTTCGGTCGGAGTGGCTTCCGAGAGTCCATTGAATGGATCCGATTTCCTTCGTAATAGATAAGATTCCGTCATAATGCCTCCTTGTGCTCGTCGCAATCCCTCCGATCATGTTCGGAGCCATCGCACCATATGCACCGACAGTCGATATACTTGGAGCTTGTGGGACGGTCATCCGACTTCTTTACCATCGCGATTTTTAGATTCTCCATTTCTTTCATCAACTGCTCTACCGTGGTTGCGTTGATTCCCTTCTCGGTCGTTGTTACCGGCCGACAAAGGAGTCCAGAGTGGGAAACGGAGAGTTATTTAAGTAGTAGGAATGTGGTTGTAATTAAGCTATGAGTGTGGACGGACGGACCGGAATCGGTATGCCGTTCCGGATCCGGACCGATCCCGAACAGGTGCGGATGGCACCGTTTTGTAATACAGACCGGAAACCTATTTAAAGGCCCGGATACAATGTAATGAACAATGGTTAATTAATAAAAGCTTAGCGTTGTTATCTCTCTGTGTTAATTGCCGTTCTGTCTTAATTGTTATATCTTACGCGTGTGATTATGAAAGACGATCATGCTAAGTAACTTAATTAAGTCGGATTAAGCGTTGAGTCTAATCCGGTTGCCGTAACACCCTTTGGTGACGTGTCTTCCGTAGACACCCTGTGTTAAGCCATTGTCCGGCCCTAAGAGTTAACACAGTTTTTGGCGACCACGATTCCTGTTTTTGCAGCAAACGAGGGCACGGATAGATGTCTAGATCAACGCACGACCTGGTTACAAATCGAACTCGACGCCTTGCCGAAAGGCAAAGGAGACGCGAGGCTTTCCAGCAAGCGGTGCAGGAAATTAGAGTGGATCGCTCGTTTTCCAACGTAATCCGGAGAGTAGCGGAGGACTCCCTCTGGTTACAGCAAACATCGCACCCGGATGACGGTAGTAGCCTAAGCAGCCTCCGGGAAACCGAATCCCTTCTCCACGCGTTGGCAAACGGAGAAGGCGAAGTAGAAGCCTTTTCAACATATGAATCAGACTCCGAAGAGGAATACAACGTGCACACGAAGTACCGTAGCAGCAACGAAACCCCGGGCGGATCGGAGGACGAAGGATCGGATACCTTACCGACACCGGAACCGTAAGTGCTAACGCTGGAAACCCCGGAACCAGCAGAGGAAGAGCGACCTCCGACATCGGAAGTCGAAGAGGAGAGGCCTCCGTCACCAAAAGAAGAGGAAAAACCACCGACGCCGGAAACAAATCGGGAAAGACCACCGACGCCGGAGAAAATTCTGGAACGAGCACCAACACTGCCAGCCCGCGCACCGATACCGGACGACGACATGCCGTTCCAGTACTCCAAGTATAGAGATGATCCGGACGCGGAAGCTCATGTGCACGCCTTTGAACAGACATGGGAAGCCAACCATGTGTCCCATCGATTGACCCCGGATGAAGAAGAACGCTCTAAGATAGCGGAATTTGGCGTCACATTGGAGGGACCGACAACAAGATGGCGCCGGACGCAGGACCCGTCTACCATCACCACCTTTGCAGATTTAAAAGCTAAATTCTTGCATTTTTTCCAAAAGGAGGTGGACTAGACCGTAATGGTAGGCTTATTTTATACCATCCGATAAGAGGCAGGGGAGAGCATTCCCCAATTTGTCATCCGGTTTCAACGGATGCATAGTCAGCTTGCCTGCGCACCCCCGCAGGAGGAATTACGAACTATATTCCTAAACGCGCTCCGAGAACCCGTACGCACGGTTTGCACGGTGATTGACTTCCGCACAAGTACCATCGACCAGGTCATTGACCGGGTGAGAGAGATGGAAAAGACAAGCTCCTGGCTCACACTGGGAGCACTCCAACGGGCGTTACCGTCCGATGAAGACCTCCGGTTTCGGCAAGCAATACAGTGCACAACCTGCTTGAATTCCGGACACTCGGCTCTAGAATGCACTATGAGGACGCAATGTGTAATCTATCAATCCAAGAGCCATACGACGGATAGGTGCGAGTATAATCTATTGAACCGGCAAGCACCGCCCGTCCGACAAATTGAGCCACGCAGCAACCAGGATGAAGAAGAGGAACGCTGGTGGCGAATGGACCGAGACCGACCGGCACAGGATGTCCGGTATGGCGATCGACGAGAGAATGATGTCTGGTACGGTGATCGGCGGGATAACTATGACCGGCATGATCGGTACCGGGATTACAATAGACGATACGAACATTACGACTGGGAGCACTCCCCCGGGTATTGTCAGCAACGGGAGTAATACGGCAGATATAACGGGCAACCCCGTCAAGAGTACCGCAATAAGAAGAGCTATAACAAAAAACGACATTTTAAAAAAGGCGGCTACCCATGGGATCCGGAACAAGGAGCTCCAAGCAACCTACCGTTCCAAAACCCCACGCGTACTGCAGGACCTGCCCCGGGTACAACAGACAATGCCGAATCCAACAATACCCGGAAAGCCTACTACTACTATTGCTGACAGGAAGGCCATTATAGTAACCAATGCCCAGTGAAGAGCTATGAAAAACGACTGGCGGTAAATATGGTAGTCCCTGAGGTGGCAGATCTGTAGCAGGTGACCACAAGGTCGAAGGGCATGGCCAAGGAATGGGAGACGCAGGAGACCATCCGGAAACAAGCAACGGAATGGGTAAAGAAAGCAAACGAGCAGAATGTCACAAACTTATAGTGGCAAAAGGAGAACACCGTAGGGTTTGCCGGCGGTAGTCACTCCGAGAACGAGACATGGTAGGCGTTGCACGAATGCCAGATTACGTTGCCACTAGGAAGACTCCTACAACTCGTGCCAAGATTCACGGAAAGACTGAAGACGGCCATGATGACAGGAGAACCATCACCGGCACCGGTACTCTTCTCGAATCCGGAGGAGGGACCAACGGTGGTAGACACCAGCAGTCCGGTAATCACTGCCATTGTAAAAGGGAAAGAACTCCCCGGCACAGTTATAGACGGAGGCTCTAGGGTGAATGTAATAAGCCTCCGGACGTGTGATGCCCTAGGAATCCACGAGTGGGAGCCGTGTCTGTTCTGGTTGCGGATGGCCGATACAAGCTCAGTGCGGCCGACAGGATTAATACGGAAATTAGAAGTCACCGTCGGCGGTCATACATTTCACATCTCGGTAGTAGTGCTACAATTATAGGCACAAGGCGCATACCCGCTATTGCTGGGGCGACCATGGTTGAAAACGACACATATCAAACAGAATTGGAGGCAAAATATAATTACCTTCCGGTGAGGAAAAGCAAAGGTACGGGTACCAACACAGCCAAGGACGAGCACTGGCAAGGAATGGTCACCGTTGTATGCGGAATGCGTCAACATGCTAGAAGGGTTAGCTAACGAAGAAGAAGCTCAGTACTTGCAGGAAAACCCGAAGATCATACCCCTCTTCGAAATTGACATTGCCGAAGCAGTAGCACCATACTTACTGCAACCGGAAGAGGCTGAAGTAGAACCGGATAAAGACGCAATCTGGGAGTTACGGCAAGCGCAGGAAGCGTTGGAACGGGAAATGGCCGTTTCACAGCGCGTAAAAGCGTTGCAACTGGAAGAGGTGAACCTAGGGACCACGGACGAAGCAAAACCGGTGCACATCGCCAAGGAGATGAAGTTCGAAGACAAAACGACGATGATCACACTTCTCACGGAATTTTGCGATGTGTTCGCCTGGTCATACGAAGACATGCGAGGACTCGACCCTCAGTTATACCAGCATCAGGCTCACTTGAGCAAGGACGCAAAACCAGTGGCACAAAGATGGTACCGGATGAATCCCAATTATGCCGCCAAAGTCAAGGAGGAAATCGACAAACTGCTAAGAGTTGGCTTTATCCATCTGGTAAAGAAAGCGACATGGCTGAACCCGATCGTAGTCGTACCGAAGAAGAACGGAAAAATTCGAGTTTGTGTGGACTACTGGAAACTCAATGCAACTACGGTAACGAATGCGTTTCCACTTCCGTTCACAGATGGAGTGTTGGATGCCGTTGCCGGGTGTTCGTGGACGCCTCCGACATCACAATCAGAAGCGTACTGATGCAGCTTACGGAACCAAAGTGGTACCGGCCTGTGTACTATGCCAGCCGAAAGCTATCCCAAGCCGAACGGAACTACTCTACCATGGAACGGGAAGCTCTAGGGATGATCTACAGTGTGACAAAGTTTCGGCATTATTTATTAGGAAGAAAGTTTTCCTTCCTTGTAGATCATTCGGCACTCCTTTACCTGGTGTCCAAAGCGTCACTCACCGGCAAATTGGCCCGGTGGACCTTACTGTTACAGGAGTTCGAGTTTGAAATATTCCACCGACCCGGTATACAGCATGCCGTGGCGGATTACTTAAGCCGATTAGAGTACGGAGAGGCGGATGAGTTTCCGGATGCGGAGCTGTTTCGAGTCACTACGGAGACGACAGCAGATGAGACGGTGGCACAGGAAGACAAGTGGCTCACAAATATGCACCAGTTTCTGAGCACAGGACTGCCTCCGGAGGAGATGAACCGGGACGAACGGAAACGCCTGGCGGTGCAAAGCTGACATTTCTGCTTATTGCAAGACACACTTTACCACAAGGGCGCGGACGGCATATGGAGACGGGCGGTGCGCAGCGATGAAAAGGAACTGATACTGAGGGAAGCCCACTGTGGAGTTGCCGGAGGTCACTATGCCGGAGATGCGACGGCCAGGAAAATATGGCAAAGTGGCCTATGATGGCCAACGACATTAAGAGATGCGGTACGGTACGCAAAAGAATGTGACCTATGCCAGCGAATGGGCCAGCCAATGGAGCAGGCTCGTATGCCACACCAGCCGGTATTACCACTCGAGCCATTCCAGAAGTGGGGGTTGGACTTTGTTGGACCGTTCAAACCACCGGCAATGAGAACGGGTAATCGATACGTCATCGTCGCAACGGATTACTGCACGAAATGGGTGGAGGCCAAAGCATTAAGGGACAACACCGTTGCGTCAACGACGAAATTTCTATACGAGTACATCTGGTGCCGTTATGGATGCCCAATCGAATTAATAAGAGACCAAGGGGGGCACTTTCTCAGGCAAGTAGTGGAAAGCCTGATGACATTCTATGCCGTTGTCCAGAAACGGAGCACACCTTACTATCCGCAAGCGTTCGGTTTAGCGGAATCAACGAACAAGACGCTCTAGAATATCCTCTGGAAGATTGTCAACGAAAACCGAACGGATTGGGATACCAAGCTACATAGCGCGCTTTGGGCATACCGGACGGCATACAAGACAAGCATCCGAACAACACCGTTCCGGTTAGCGTTCGGACTAGAGGCGGTAATGTCGGTGGAATTCCAATTACCCAACTTACGGATCCAGCTACGGGAACGGCTGAACGAGAAGGAGTCTGAGGCAATATGGTTAACAGCGCTGTGTGAACTCGAGGAACAACGACTGGCAAGCATCCTGCACTTAGAATTGGAACAACGGCGACGGAAAGCATTTGTCGACCGGCACAGGAAAGGAAACGAAAAAATGTTCGCAATCGGCAAACCGGTGTTAGTATTTCAGACCCGGATGGGCAAGATGCCGGGTAAACTACGGTTTAGATGGACCGGACCGTATTGGCTAACACGGGAGTATAATGGGTCCTACCAGTTAGGGACACTTGCCGGGGAAGTGCTAGGCAAATGGGTCAACGGATTCCGATTGAAGCCATATAGAGGACCGATGCCTAAGAACCCATTTGAGCAAAGGACCGACACTAGTGAGGGAAACGGCAACCACCAAGACGGCAGAGACGGCGAGTCGGTAACTGGGGAGAATGAGGCCGGTAAGGGTCCGAGAGGACCAACGGACAAGTAACGTCACACTAATAATAATAATAACCAAAAATTTTAAAAAACCAATCATGCAAAAGCGAGGAATGAATTGATGAAAGAGCGAGGAGCGAAAAGGTATGTAGTGGGCATTTAAAGCGCCACCACAAGACATAATGCTATTTTAGTACACGACATGCACATACTCGAAAAAGGCGCCAAAATGCACAGACAAAAACCACTGCGCGTAGAGACCCTTTACTTTCGCGAACCCAGGAGCACAGAAGCACCAAGACGCTGCAAGATCATCAGACGAGAACCTACGCACAGAGAACCCCCGCCTTCTAAACTCTCTCTCTCTCTCAATCTCACTCTCATCACCATCCAACCTCGCCACCGCAATCCGAGCTCCACACAAACATGGACCCGCAAACGTTGTCGGAAGCCGCCAAGACATGGCTAAAGCAACACGGCCTCAAGGGCTTCTTGATGATGATGGAAGTACCGCCACACAAAGAAGCCGACAAAGTGATCAAAGAAATCGACACAGAGGTCATAACGGCAGAGGCGATTCGAGCGTTAACAGGCCTTCTGGAGGGAGGAATACTCACGATTGACAATCCAACCCCGGAGCAACTCATCAGGTATTTTGGTGAGTACTCTCTAGCCAACAAGGGCTACCGGACACAGGGCGGCGGAGATATGTTGTTCCGCGAGATTGCTCGTGTGCTCCACGAATATGGCCACGTGTACCCTAGACCCCCTGTCATGCCGCAGAACTGGGCAGGGATGATCATCGCCACCTATGAAGGGATCAAGGTGGATTGGCCGGTATTGATCGCAGACGGTTTGTGTGCGGCGATCGAGATCGTCAGAGGCAAAGACGACAAAGAAGGCCGAGACGGACGGAGGATATGGCACACTGTAACGCAGTGGCTCACCTTGCTTGTGCCACCCGTCTAGCCCGTCCAGCCCAAGAAGCGAGGAAGAGTGGCGGACGGCACCCCAAGGACGGCTTCCAAACAACAACAGTTGTTGGCCTCTAAGGCCACTAAGGGGAAGGCGGCGGATGCAAAACAGGCGGGAAAGGAGAGCGGCAGCCGGAAGCGGCCAACGGAGGCGCAGGAGGAACCACCGGCACGGCCCGTAAAGGTTACACTCCGCCGACCGGTGAATAGAGAAGCAGACCCCTTGGCGGCAAAACTCAATGCCAGGACTCAGGAAGAGGAAATAGAGGAGGAGCCTACGGAGCACCTCTAGCGACGGTCGTCAGCAAGGACCGTTGAGGCAGCCGGGAAACGCTCGGACCCTCAGAGGGAGGGAACACCGGCTCCCCATACTGAGACTCCCACGCCAAGGAAGGAACCGGAACCGGTGCGCATGGCACCGGAATCAGAAGCCCCGGCACCACCGGCAACACTGGCAAGTCCCATCCCGCCAGAGCCGGAAAGGTCAATGCAGCCTCCCTCGGCCAGCCAAGAAGAAGCGCAAGGGGAACCAGAACAGAAGGGTGGTCCACAGGCAGAAACGGAACTGCAACTCGGGGCAACCAGGGGGGACCACCCATTTACAAGTGAGCCCATCTGTCAAACCTCCGTGCAAGCACAACAAGGTACCGGTAGCCTGTGCCTTTGGTGGATAGGCGAACAGATAACCGGAGCAGTGGGGTATATTGAGGCGGAAGAAAGAGCGCAAAGCGAACGGTTGCTCGTCACAACTGAACAACTAGAGACAGCCCGGTCCAGAATCCTGTGCCTTGAAAAAGACTTGGATCAGGTCATGACAGAGATGGCCAAAATGGCCTTAACGGCAACACAGATCCAATCACCGGTGACTCCGGTAAGTGTACAGAATAAAGAAACGGATCGACCTGTACATACCAATAAGACCCCGGCAACGGAAACTGTTCCGGCAAGAGATGCGGCACAGGCCTAGGAGCTTGCGGAATTGAGAGATGAACTTGCCGCACAGGAAGCGCTGAGGAGCCGTGAACGGGAATTGAAGACAGCGGTCGAAGCCGAATTAAAGAAGACTGCTGAGAACCTCCGCTGGGCAGAGGAGAGCCTCCGGAAAGGCCATCAAGCGTACGACCGGCTAAGGGAGGAAAAAGACAAAGTGCTGCAGGAAAAGGACAAGCTGCGGAAGACGGCGGAAACGGAAATTGAACGGCTAAAGGAAGAGCTCCGCCAGCAGAAGGACCACGAGGACCGGGCCCGTAGACAGATCAACGCACAGCTCAAGCAAAAGACAGATGATTTTGAGCACCTGCACCAGGACTACAAACGGCTGGAAACGGAGCATAAGGAACGGATGGCCGAGCTCCAACAGGAAGTTGATCGGGCCGCGACGGCGATCGCCGACGAACGTGCGGAAAATAAAAGACGCTTGGACGAGGCGGAGAAGGTTCGGATGGAGCTCCAGAGGCAGCAACAGGAAGAAAAAGAGAGAGCGTCAATTACCCCGTACGAGCTGTACGGAGAGTCAAGTGTGAAGAGCGAGGGTCGAATAGTATCATGATGATGTTGTATATGTGTAGGGAACATAAATGTAATTGTGAGTCGATATGTATGTGAACACATGCACACGTGTGTGCATGTGGAGGGATACGATGAGGTGTGAGTGAGTGTCCAATATGAATGCTCTAGGGGGCTTACACCCCTTTGTATCTACCCCCTCTTGTACTATTTAACCCCCTTATGGGGAATGAATGAAACATGAATGAACATTTCTCTCTATCTCTCTTTTCATCTCTCTCTCTCTCTCTCTCTCCCCCTCAACGTTGAACCCCCTTGGTAGGGGGGTGGAGCCATTCTAGGCACCACCCCCCACCCCACAATGCTTCTCTATATGATCTCTCTCACCATCATACTCTCCATCACCATGTCTATCTTCATTACCAATCATCATAGTTATCATTCATCATCATCATCGTCCTTAACCCTAACCCTAAAACGTACAACAGTCGTAGTCTCCCGAGCCCGCGGTTGATGGTCTTCCGATCCGGATCTCGGTTTTGGAATCGGTTTCGAAACCCTCTTTTCTTCGTTGGCAAGCCATTGCCCCCTCTTTATGTATCGCGCGACGATATCCCGCACGTTTTCCCATGTTTCAGTGAGGCCACTCTCGGTAGTCGTGTCCTCTAGAAGCACTCCAAGATCTTTTTGGTCCCGGACGTCTACGGCTCGTAAGAACATGATAACTTTGTCCGGTGCGAGGATATCTTGATCTCTCGCAGAAAACCTCCCGAACTGACTTTCGAATGTCGAAAACACATCGAGGACCTTCATCCCCTTGTCTAGCGTTTCCACCCAATCCTCAAATCCTCTCTGCGTTGCCTTGGAGGAGTCCTCGATAGCGAAGGTGGTCTTTAGCACCTCTTCAAATGCTTCCCACGTCGGATTTTGTTGTCATAGGCCATGGATACTTGCTTGAAGTCCGTCCGTAGCTACCCGGTTGAAGGATGTCACTTGCAGTCCTTCCGAAATCCCGCACAGTATCATTTCCGCCTTGTAGTCCCGAAGATAGCGTGAAACGTCCTTTCCATTGAATTGCCCGATCTGTTGCATGAGCCGCTCTACTGTCGCCGCTATCTCCGACATTGCACGTTGTCTCCGGTTGGTTTTCCATCTCCTTGCCACCCGTGTTCACGTCGGGTTCACCACTTGTGCCGTGCCTTTCGATGCCGGATCGTTTGCGTGAGTCGGGTGGGAACTGCTGGGGTTTTGGACTAGGAGAAAGAAGAATATGAAATAATGTTAGTTAGGAAGAGATTGTAAGAAGAAGATATGAAACTCGTGAATCCCACGAGTATAATGTATTGATGGGTAATTAGATTGTAAGAGAGAATTAGATGGAAAAATCGTGAATTCCACGAATATTTTGTATTAATTAATCCTTCCAAAAAAAAATCAACAACTATACATTTTTCTCTCTTCCTTATATAGTGTTGGAAGAGTCTAAGTTTATCACATGCAAGCATCATGCTTTTCCTAACTTTAGTTTTCATTCTCCTATGAATTCACCTCCTACCTCCAAAGTGAAGGAATTCGGAGAGAATTCTCGTGCCGACACACACCCCAACAAAATGGAGTCGCCGAAAGGAAGAATCGGCAAATACTTGAGGTAGCATGTGCCATGATGCATGAGGAGCACATGCCAAATTTCTATTGGGTTGAAGTAGCATCCATGGCCGTCTATCTTATGAATCGATGCACCACTAATCGAGTACATGAGCTAACTCCATACGAGCTCCTCGTCGGAAGGAAGTCGATCCTGTCGCCCCTCAAGGTGTTCGGAAGCATTGCGAATGTACGCATCCCGAACGAACAACGAAAAAAGCCCGACGCGAAGTCGGAGTAATGTAGCCTCATACGATACTCGTCACAGAAGAAAGCATACAAGTGCTACAACCCTTCTACCCGAGCGGTTCGGGTAAGTCGAGACGTTGTCTTCGACGAATTCGCATCCTGGTACGCAACAGAGACCACTTCGACTCCGACTCTGCTCGGAATCCGCTGAACAAGAGGTAGAAGATGGAGATCGCTTCAAACACATGTTCGAAGAAACTTCGATTACGGCAAACCCTAGTGGGCGACAAGAGCCCCCACGTGACCCAAGCACATTGTTGGGGTAGTTGTGGTTCGTGCGGCGAAGTCACAGGGACTAGGTTAAAAGGACTTGGCTATATATTTTATAAGGCTTGTGCAACAATGTTAGAAAGATTAATGATAGGAAGAACAAGAGTTAGAAGTAATTTCTATGAGAGAGAGGAGCATAGATAAAAGATAGAGAGAATCATGTATGATTTAAGAAGAAAGAGTATAAGATATGAACATGATTTATATTAAGAAAACAAGTTTTTACCAACATTACGATGCTTTATAACAAGATGAACCCTTTCCCTACCGACTCTTGATTTGAACCCTTGACTCGAACTTGAAAACACAAGCCTCTTCACCAACAAGCTAGCTTGTTTGTTTGATCATATTATTTCTCTAACTTTCTCTTCTTGATTGATTCCCCTTTTGTTTTCCTTTCCCCTCTTTTTATAAGTATTGCCATGCATATGGTAATGTGTAGGAGCATGGCATGCATGTAATGCATGAGTTACATGTGATGCATGATCGCCATTTGGCGCACATGCATTGCATGTGATGCATGATAGCCATCATGCTCATTTGAGCTCCCATGTATGAAAATATATATGGGATAACTATAATGATGAATATAACCCTAAAACAAATAACCTAGCTTAATGTTGTATGCTTTGTGCTTTATATACAAGGTTGAGGGTTCAAGTCCCTCAATTTTACTTAATACAATATTTAAGTTTATTCTTATATAGTGAAGTAGATTCTTGACAATATTTCTAAAAACAAATAACCTACCCTAGTGGTATATACATTGTGCTTGGTTTATAAGGTTGTGGGTTCAAGTGTTTGAAATATTACTGAATTCAATACTTAAATTTATTTTTATATCGTGAAGCAAATCCTTCACGACACCCACCCCCTCTGAACTTGCACATTGGTTGTGAAGAGTTCATCCAACGCTTCTTCCAATTCTTTTAGTTCTTCTACTTCTTCATAAAATTCGGGTCCTAGTGACTCCCTCCTTTTAAATATTTTAATCCTTTTTCCTGCAATTGGGATACGAATTTCTGTCCCATCTAATTCATTGAGGAAATATGTGGCCTTATCTGTTATTTTCCGAACTTCATAAGGTCCAAACAATCTTTTTGCGAACTTCCGAATAGTACTGTATTGATTATCTAGGCTACTATCATATACTAATACCCAATCTCCTTCTTGCACCTTTCTTGGTCGTATTCTTTTTATCTTCTCAAATCTGTCCATATTCTTTATTCTTGCCTCTTTCAATCTAGTAGCTGCTTTTTCTATGTCTTCTGTCCTTGATTGAAGTTGTCGTACCCGAATCGCAAGTAAATCTTCCCTACTCATTTCTGATTCCCAAGGCAACACAACCCATGTAGTTATCTTTAAATCTTCAATTGGCATTATCGGCTTCTGCCCTGTGATTAATTCTGCATGCATATATCCAGTAATAGTCCTATGAGTTGTCCTATCAGCCCATAGTGCATAGGGTAAGACTTTTGGCCAATCATTGACCCGTCCTTTACATGCCTTTGCTAAAGCTTTGACTATTGGCCCATGTCCCCTTTCTATCTTTCCATTAGCTTCTGGATTGTATGCCATTGTCAAAGATAGCCGAATCCCTATTTTGTCGAAAAAATCTTGAGCTTCTGCAAAATTGAGCTCTCCCCTATCTGCTACTATCTTCCCGATACATCTATATCTACAAACAATGTCCTCAAAGATGAATTTACATACTCCTAATGTCCCTTTTGTTCGTAGTGCATGTCCTTCCACTTGATTTGTTAGATCTCTTGCAAGAACCAAGTATCTCTTTTGTCCTACTCCAAGTGGCATTGTTACCAAATCTATCATCCACTTGTAATGCACCCCCGGTGAGTATGTTGGGTGTAATTCATCACAAAATTTTACACATACTTTTTTATTTGCTCATAGTATCGAGGCCACCAAAAAGGTTCTTTAATCTTACTGAAAGTGGCCCACGCTCCTCGATGACCAGCCCATTCTTTGTCATGCAGCTCTCTGATTATCTCCTTTCTTTGCCCTTCAGAACCTATTACTCTTTGCGAGTTTCCAGTCTTGGGTTTCAGATGTCGCCATAGATATTCTTCATGTAGGAAGAACTTATGGGCTTTCTTGCGAAACTATGCGAACTCTTTTCCAGATCGACCTTTGTACTTGTCAGGGGTTTGTAGGTATTTCCCTATTTCCTTGAATTCTTCTTCATACTCCTCTTCTAGAAACTGCATTCCTCCTTCCCAAGTAATGCTTGTGGTAAGGACTGTTTGTTCTTTGTCCTCATCGTCCGAGTCTGGAATCTCCTCTTCCTCATACCTTGCTCTTGATAACATATCTGCTACTGCATTTCTATTCCTAGAGATATGTCGAACTTCAGGGTTGACTGATCTAATATAGATACACCATCTAAACATGGCTTGATCTGGAATATCACAATTAGCTATGATACCAAGAATAGGCAAACAATCTGTTTCCATTATTACTTCAGCACCAATTAAGTAATCTCTATCTGTCTTAACTGTTGTTACTACCCCCCATAGCTCTCTTTTGACCTGTGCATATTTTCTTTGTCGATCACTAAGAACCTTCGCTCCGAATCAGACTGGATACCTTTCTTCCCCATCTTGTTGGCTTATCATCCATCCAATTCCAATGGGACTGGAGTCTACTATGAGATATATGGGCCGGGTGTAGTCAGGTTGCTTTAATGGTGGAACTTGTGCCAAGTAAGACTTCAATTTCCTCATTGCCTCTGAATGCTCTTCACTCCATTCAAATGTTTCTCCTTTTCTTAGGAGTTTGTATAAAGGTTCAGATAAATGGGCATAATGTGGAATCCATCTATATTAAAAAACACACACCCCCAGAAACCTTCATACTTCTAAGATGGATGTACATTCCTCTTGCATGTTTTGAATTGCATTGACCTTGGTGGGGGATGGCTTTCTCCCATACGGGCCACACAGATGACCAACTATTAATATCTCTTTTGCCCCAAATATTTATTTCGGCCCTGATAAGGTCAAGTGCACTTCTTCCATCCTTGATAGTATCTTCTCACAATCCTTGATATGGTCGGCAATGAATTGTCGTCAACCATCTTCGTCCAATTCCTCATTCTTCTCTTCCTCCTTGCATCCCTTAATCGGAACATCATCTAAAAAAGGCATTGTAATATGAGGAATAAAATCACGAAGTACCTTGTTCATTCCATTCATCATATGCGCCACTGAGTTGGTCACTCCTTGCGGTAGGGTACACATCCGTACTAACCCTATAGGTGTCTTCATAGAAGTAATATCTCGACTTTTGATAGCAAGTTGAAATGGATCATACCCGGAATAAAGGTCTCCCATTGAATATATAGCTCTTCCTACAAACATCTCAGCAAACTCCTCCACAATTGGCCCTACTCCCGAGTTTCAGATTGTTACCTTATTCACGGGTTGCATATCTTGGATAAATCAGAGTTGTCCATCTTTCTTTAACACAGTGAACCATCAACTCGAGTAAGGAGCATTCGATGGTTCCAAGATACCCACCCTTATCTTTTCTTTCAGAAGTTCTAATAGTTGAGGGATTCTAGCCCTAGGCATGGGTATTGGCTTAAAATTCCATGGAATATGAGGGATAGTAAATATAACCATGTGCTCCACTATTTTTGGATCCGCACACCCTATTTCCTCAGGTTGGAATGCGAATGCCTTTCCATGCCTTTTTAACATCTCCCTAAATTGCTTTTCTTCGGTTGGTAATAGGAAGTCACCCCCTCCTATTTTCATCCCTTGTATTGTTTCTGGAGTAAACACATGTCCCACCTTTCATGGGTCTTTGATCATTGGCTCTATGGCTACTTCTTTAATTGCTCTTTCACTATCCCCTAGAAGTGGAGCAGCAATAGGACACACCTTCTCTATTGTCTTGTACTTTGTTAGGACATATGCTTCATGATCCTTTCGAGCAACTTCTTCAATGACCTCGTACATCTTGATTGAATGAACAAGAACTTGGTTTTCGTTGTCATCCTCCATTGCTTCCAAATGAGTTATTGTATCTTCAAAACTTAATTCTTCAAACATATCTTGAATTTCTTCATTATCATCTATTAATCCAGAAGACTTAAAGTATAAAAGTAGCACCATTAGATGAGATTGTACAAGGAATATTTTTATTTACATTATTATTCATGGGGTTTTCTTTCATGTCCGGGCTATCACAACCCCTACCTGTAAAAGCCTTATTTAAAAATCCTGGGAAAATTCTTCATCCACCTCCCGAACTGGATGTTCCCTCAAGCATTCTTTATTTCTTTCGTGGTTGGGCCTCAGGGTTAAGAATTGGACTGTCTTTCTTCCATCTTGACTCTGGATTCTCGCGAAAGTCGAACCATCATCAATCACCTTTGTTTCCATCCTGACTGCAGTGATGTAAGGTTGACCAAGGATGACAGGGTAAGTTGATTGATCTTGCACAAAGAAATTTTGATTCATCGACACATCACCAATTGTTACCTTCACATTGGGGCATGCTCCAAATAGATCCTCCGTAGTCTCTGTGGTAGCTCTTATCTTCCACCCATGATTCTTGTCGATCAGCCACCGTCCTTGAGCGTAAAATTCCGATGACACCATGTTAATCTCAGATCCATGATCGATCAAATCAATACATGGAATTTGTTGCTCCCCAATTTTTGCAGGCGCCTCCGTTGTTGCGTGAGCCCAATGGTTCTTTGTATAATGACTCCTATACCCTTCATGAATTCCAACATTATTTATCTTCTTTACACCTACAACATTGATGGATTCATGATCCAAATCTTGGAGACTTGTTGCTGCACACTCTCTCGTAACTTCTTCCATGACATGTTTTATATCCGTCGTGGCTTTTGTGTCCGAAGCAAGCTTAAAAGTTGGGTCTGTCTTCCCTTTGACTTTATCAGCTTCTTTTGACTCAGGAGCATCCTTTTCCATCTCTCTTCTCTAAAGTTGTTCTTGTGTCTCATGTTTCTTTGCCGAATCAGCCTCCTCAGCTCTCTTTCGCTTCTCTTTCACTAGTGCATCTTGTACATTCACTTGGGCAAATGCTGATAGTGTGTCTACTGGATCATTCCATCTAGTGAAGTTCAGTATTTCATCACCCGCGCTTTTTAATTCATTCACTTGAACCTTCCCTTTTCTTGCATACTCCATCAACCTTGCCAAAAGCCAAATCTACCATATGAGTCTTCTACGTGCAACCCTAACGTTGTCACAAATTGTATTGTTTGAGTTGTTTCTTTCTCGGCATCTTCCATTAGCTTTTTCATTCCACCTCACCCAAAGTTGAGTTGAAGTGGTTGTCAAGTCTCTGTTGACTGAATCTTACCATCTTGATAATAAATTTTATCATGATTAAGAGCATCCCTATTTTCTTGACAGTGTTTCTTATGATGGTTGATATTGTCACACCACATACACCTTCGGATCATTCCACCTCCTTGCCTTGACGAAGTTGAGCTTTGTCCCCATTCTAGCTTCATCACTTTGATCGACAAGTCTTTCATGCCTTTCACCAACTCATGCAAGAGTGAATCTTCTATTTTCTTCTCTCCCAAGTTGTTTCTCATTTCGTCTCCCTTCCTCTCAGGCAACTCCATAAACCATAACTTTCTTTTACAGAAATGGTTGCACACCCTTTTCACCTCCTCCCAGTCTTCGATAAGTCCACTTGGACTATTATGATCTTCCAGAAGCATTCCCAAGTCCTTCTTGTCTTTAATATTAGTGGCTTGTAGAAACAATATTATTTTATCTGGCATTATTATATTTCTATCCCTAACATTTAATCGCTCAAATCTTTCTGAAAATTCTTTTAATATTTCCCAAACACTTAAATGTTTATTAAACTCTACCCAATCCATGAAAGCTCGCCTTGTCATCCTTGACATATCATTGAGGTTGTATTCATTCAATAATGCTCTTTCGAAAGTCGCCCATGTGTGATGCTCTCTTCGTAGCTCCTGGATCCTTTCCTGTAGCCCAATCACAATGACTCGACTAAAGCTATTAATTTTTGCCACTTCGTCGACACCTCATTTAAGCATTTCCTCTTTGTAAATCTTCAGAAATCTTGTAAAATTCATACCGTTGAAGATCCCTCCTCGTGCGAGAATATTGTCGACACTTTTGTCGATGCTTGCCATCATCCCTTGCTCCCGCATCATTCTTTCCATCATCGTACATATAAGCCTTATTTACTCCATTTTTCCTTGTCACTACCTTCACCTCAAGTTCACAAAATGTGTCGGGGTAGTTGTGGTTCGTGCGGCGAAGTCGCAGGGACTAAGGTTAAAAGGAATTGGCTATATATTTTATAAGGCTTGTGCAACAATGTTAGAAAGATTAATGATAGGAAGAACAAGAGTTAGAAGTAATTTCTATGAGAGAGAGGAGCATAGATAAAAGATAGAGAGAATCATGTATGATTTAAGAAGAAAGAGTATAAGATATGAACATGATTTATATTAAGAAAACAAGTTTTTACCAACATTACGATGCTTTATAACAAGATGAACCCTTTCTCTACCGACTCTTGATTTGAACCCTTGACTCGAACTTGAAAACACAAGCCTCTTCACCAACAAGCTAACTTGTTTGTTTGATTATATCATTTCTCTAACTTTCTCTTCTTGATTGATTCTCCTTTTGTTTTCCTTTCCCCTCTTTTTATAAGTATTGCCATGCATATGGTAATGTGTAGGAGCATGGCATGCATGTAATGCATGAGTTACATGTGATGCATGATCGCCATTTGGCGCACATGCATTGCATGTGATGCGTGATAGCCATCATGCTCATTTGAGCTCCCATGTATGAAAATATATATGGGATAATTATAATGATGGATATAACCCTAAAACAAATAACCTAGCTTAGTGGTGTATGCTTTGTGCTTGAAATATAAGGTTGAGGGTTCAAGTCCCTCAATTTTACTTGATACAATATTTAAGTTTATTCTTATATAGTGAAGAACATTCTAAAAACAAATAGCCTACCCTAGTGGTATATACATTGTGCTTGGTTTATAAAGTTGTGGGTTCAAGTGTTTGAATTATTACTGAATTCAATATTTAAATTTATTTTTATATCGTCAAGAAAATCCTTAATGACAACGTCACGCCCAAGTACAAACTTGGAGAAAGGCAAAGGTAAGATGCACGAATACGAAGTCGACCACTCCGACGACAAAGAATCGGATGGATCAGCTCCCTCACTAGATAGTGAGTTCGGTGTACACATCATGCGGACACCCGGAGTAAAGAAGGTGCTGACATCAGCGAGCGAAAAACTTTAACGCTCATCTAGAGCTAAGAACCACATCACTCGGCACGGCTACAATGAGTACATGGCCTATCATTACACCTTCACGATGAAGGTAGCGGTCGAACAAGAGCCCAAGAGCTCCACCGAAGTGGCTCGTAACCCACGATGGGTGGAAGTAGTCGACCTTCACCCACACACTACAAGCCTTCGTCACCGGCTTGAGGGGAGGAACCGAGATTGCCATGGCGAAGAAAGCCGAAGGCCGGACGGAAGCACACGAAGCCGACAAAAGCCAAAGCGGATGTCAGACGCCTCACACTTGAGCTTGAGGGGGCATGTTGAGAGATCAAGCTCAACTTAGTTTAGTTAGTTAGTCAACCATGTAACTTCGTAGTTACCTAGATAGAATCTAGTTAGAAGTGTTGACTATAACGACTTAAATAGGACCTTGTACTTAAGTTGGATATTCTAGATCCTGCACTCCCAAGGTCATTTAATATAGAACTTACACGGTTGTACCTATATTCTCCTCACACATGTGCACCCTTGCACATGAGATCTATATATACCTCATTGATAGTATTTTGTATTTGATGATGATAATGCTAATTTAACTTACTTACTGTTAAGCCCTTGGATAACACCATGACCAGTTGTGAAGAATAGCGCATCAACAAGGACACAGTATGGTTAAAGGACCTACGAAGAGGGAATGACAAGAGGAAAGAGGGCTAAAGGACATCGGAGTGTGAAAGGCCCATACCCTAAACATGAAAGCTATATAAACCACATATTAGTGGCTTTGTGGGGATTCTCCCATTTGTAAAGATCTCCTCTTGATTAGAGCTGGAGCTTCCTTTCCTCCTTCTTGTAACCTTTGAGCTTAAGAGAGATTAGTGAAGTGTTGAGTTAGAGAACACTAATCTCTCTCCTTGTTGGTGCTAGACCTCTTAGCAAAGAGGGTTAATAATAGACATACTCTTGCTTCTTATTGTCTATATCTATTACTCTATTGTCTATGAGAGAGAGCTTGAGAGAGTGAGAGAGATATCATGCTTAATCATCTACTAATCGTTGAGTGAGTGTGAGGCTCGGAGGTATCCGACAACCATCTCCCCCCGATTCACCATCAAGAGGGTATACGCCGGTCCGAATCCCGCCACGATATCGAGGAGCTTACTCCATCGATACATAGATCCTTAACACTTACTCATCCCCCATGTTGTGTTGTTCATAAGTGTACCTCTATCTCTCTCTTCCTCTCACACACATACACACACATATAAGTTAATCTTCTGCTTATTAACTTAATCACATAATTAGGTATTAATTAGCCATACTTATTTAATCACCTAATTCTTAACACTTTTGTTGATTTTTCTTCTCCTTCAACTAATTGTTGTCTCTTTGTTTTTATAAGATGTAATATTGATGTAACAAAAATATATTGATTGATAGTGAACTACCATGATTGTAGTCACATTAGTAAAGTTTGAAGGTTCATATAATAAATATATATATTATGGAGTAACTACCCCAATTGTCACACATGTTGTTACAATAGATGTCAACATTTCAATCCATTTCACATGTATATATAGTGTAGAATGAACTACCTTAGTTGTAGTCACATATGTTATAGTAGAGGTTAGAGATTCAAATCTTGTACATACACACATTGTGGAATAGTATTTGTTAGTCGAAAATTCATGTTTTTATGCCCTGCACCTGATGTACACACACACATATTGTGGAGTAGTATTTGTTAGGCGTGAATTCATGTTTTTATACCATGCACCCGATTAACAAATACGTACTACTTAAACATATTGAACTAGTGACAAGTATTACGAGAAATATTGCCATCATATGGAGAATAAAGATTATAGCTAGCTATCATTTGGAAAATTAGAGAGACCAATGTTGCTTTAAGTGACCATCCCTTGGGTTTTAAAGAACTACAAGAAATGTCGATATCATAAAGAGAATAATGATTATAGCTAGCATTTGGAGATTTAGAGCAACCATTGTTGCTTAGTGACCATCCCTTGCCTTATAATCCTTAGAGGGGTTCTGAGATTTCTTTCACATAAAACCAAACACAAAAAATTGATGGAACAAACATGAAAAAACAATGAAAACATGTATCCCAATTAGATTCACCGAAAGAGAAGTGAGAAAATGAGCTTCTTAGTTATCATTTACAAATCCATATTGTTGAGGGAAAATGGGCTATACCCTGTTAGTAATGAATCTCAAATTTGTTTTAAGCTTCATCACCTTTAGAGTCTCATCTAGTATACACTCATCACATGTTAGTAAAATAATGTTACAAGCAGCTTCCTACATGTTGTGTGTAGTCCATGTGATCACCATGTTTTTGTGAGTTATACAGACCAAGATATTCATGAATGTGCAAGTGGAGCAACCTTGCACAACGGACTTGGTGCTTTCATCATGTATAAAGTTGTTTGCTGGTAGGAAGTGATTAGCCGAGGATACTCATGCTCCCTCATGTTGGATTCCCATTCTCGAGTACTATATGAGGTTGAAAAAGAGGTGCCTTATCGAAAACCACACAGTGATAAGAATGTGGAGTCCATGTTTTGGTCACATATACATTTCTCGTGCTTGCACAAACATACTCGTGCTTTCATTATTCATGAAGTCATTTGATACCTAATGATTTAGCATGTGGGTGGTAACTATGACTTGTCCACGGGTAGCCCTCCTTCATGTTGATTCCAATCCTCGGGTAGCATATATGAAGTCAAAAGAAGAACTTCCCATCTGAAAACCATAGTTCAATAAAGTTGTGACCGCCAAAGAGGATTGGGTTTGAACATAGATAGACCAAATTCCATGTAGGAAGAAGAGGAGTCTCAAGGCACACACTTTTGGAACTATAGGAAAAAAGGAGGCATCTACATAGTTGTATGTTTGATTTGTTTATTGATTTCTCAATCCCATAGGATAAGATGCTCCAAACATACGAATGACCACATTAATATCATCTTTTCTGTCCCCTCACTGTGCATCTGTTGGCCAATTTCAAGATCAGAGTGAGATTGTATGGAAGTTGTGTGTGTCAAAACAGCACCACCCATGGAGAAGAAATTGGAGGAATTCTCCATTGATATGCAGGAGCTTTTTCAGTGGGCTTTTCGGGAAGAAGAAGGAGGCAGAGGAATCGACTAGATCACTCGAGGATGATGACAATCACTCTTACCATCACCATGTCTCTCTTCCTTTCCCCGTTTCTATTCTTCAGGAAACCTTCCTATCTGGTATGCATCCATTGATTCTCTATACTATAAGAAATGTTGTCTTAATTTGACATACTTAATGAACAGATCACAAATTTAGAGGGTTTCTGTAAGTCCTTTTCGTCGTTACTATTAGTACATGGCATTCAAGGTACTCTGTTTTTCAGATCATGTGCTTCGGCTAGTTGAAGTAAGCACTCATATATGTGTGTGTGTGTGTGTGTGTGTGTACACATATACATATGTATGTATATATATATGACACATACATACATACATGTGTCATGCACATACTACATATGCTATATATGTAGTGTTAACTGAAAGAATGTATAACATAGAATCTAGATAATGTTTATTCGTATATATCTTTCCATATAGCACAAACACATCCATCCATACATGCAGGTAATTGCATATCAACATACATACTTGCATTCATGTACACAGAATTATGCATACATACTTAAAAAATATAATTTCTTTGGATGGAAGTATAGGTAGGGAGCTAAAATGTTGCTATAAGGCCTCCATTGATGGCTTTAGTGCTTTGTCTTTCCACAAAAAGTGCGATTTCAAGGGACCATGTGTGGTAGTTGCCGAGACTGAGAAGGGCCTCCGCTTTGGGGCGTTCAATCCTGAGGGCTACCGAAGCACCGATGACTATTATGACACATTCGAAGCTTTCCTATTCTATTGGCCGAACAATATATTATCTCAAGTAGATGGTGGAGAGGAGATCAAGGAATATAATTCTATTGATCCCATTGTGCTAAAGAAAGTAGGTGGTAGTGGGGCCGCATTGTTTGATTATGCTAGAGGTGGACCACAATTTGGTCCTGATGGACTACTTATAGGTCCACCTCTAGCACCTGTGATGGGTGGCTTTTCGGGTCCAGACACAAACTCTGGCGTGGGCACACTCACTGAAGGGAAGTCGCGGCTCGGGCTTTCATATGCAAAACGGCCTGATGGCAAGGATTCTGTATTTGGAGATGATCGATGTGCTAGGATCCGAGAGGTGGAAGTGTTTTGTTCCCCGGAAATCGCAAAATTGTATTGACAGCATGGTCTCTTAAATCGTCGTGAAAATATTAATAAATTCGGCGTGATAGTAATGCCATCTAGAATATTGACATTTATCTTTTGCCAACAATAATATCTAATTCAATTGTTTGCAGCATGATATATGAGGATATTTGTTACCTTATGTTTCTATAAATAAGTGTAACATAAATTAGTGATTAATGTTTTCCCATGTTTAACTTTATTTTTGCACATCTATATGCCAAGGGGAAGAACATTCATTTTCCAAGTTATTTTATCTCAAAGATTGACTACCACATTCATGTTTCTCTCTAGGCTCATTGATTCACAGTATTTTGAGAAAAATACACTCAAGTTAAAAAATTTAATGTGCTAACGTTTTAAAGGAAATTGACATTGGAACCTCTACCAAAATAGGGGTAACTTAAAATTATAAATGTGTCAAGAATCAAGTTAAAATTATTGATGTGCTTCACATTAAGAGTTGAGCTAAAATGATGGATGCGCAACATTTGAAATAAATTTGGTCTTTCCATAGGTATAAATAGACCAAAGTTTTTGACACTTACCTTGAAATCTAAACCAACATCAGGGAGAAATTATCAAAATCATTAGTCAAGTTGAGGGCATGTGCGTATGCCCATACACTATTCTTCATGCTTAGTTTAAGAATGTTGAGGGCTTGCAAAATCAAAGGTAGACAAAATGACCTAAAGAGGAATTGAGAAAAGAGAACTGTAAACAAAAGACAAAGCATATGGATAAAGAGGGCTACTCGACAAAGACAAACATTTACTTGAATTGGGCTCACATATAGGATTATGTTTATGCTCGAAAGGAAGATCAATAGGTTATCCACATCACATAGGTGTGCGAGTGTGTAGACAAATGAAAAAGAGAGATTAAGAGGATAACATGGCTAAGCAAAAGAGGTTAGGGGCTTAGGCATAACCTAGGGGGTATAGGGACGAGGCTAAGAGGTGAGAGGTATGGATTAATACAAACAAAACACATTTGTGCTCACAAGCATAGTTCTAGCCATACGTCTCAAATGTGTCATACTCATACGTGAATATTCGTATCATACTCATACGTGAAATGGCTCCAAGTATGATTGGAATCCATTCGTCTATATTTATTTTTATTACTCTAATTTATTTTTTTAAATATGAAAAATAAAAAATAATCAAGATTTTTAAAAAATATGAAAAATTGGACAAATCGGTAAGGCGGCAGGTTGTAGGCGGCCCGCGGGTGAGCAGGAATCAGGAATCGAGATTCAGGAATCAGAAATTAGAAATTAGAAATCAGCTCCCTGTTCATTTCATCCTTCACAGAAATCTGATTTTCACGATTTTCTCCTCACAGAAATCTGATTTTCACTCAGAGCTCTCGATTCTCTACAGTCGACTCTCAGTTACAACTCACGAACACTCAGAGCTCTCGATTCTCAACGCACTCGATTCTTAGACTCTCAAAGACTCAAACTCGTCACTCCTCACAATGTGACGACGCGTCAGAAAAAACCCCCCCAAAAAAACACCCAAAAAACCCCCAAATTTTTTTTTAAAAAACACCAAAAAATAAAATAAAAAACCAAACGAATATCGCGTATCATACGCATACGTTTGCAAATGTTCGCGTACATCCAATAAATTGGACGTACGCGAATATTAAGAACTATGCGAGTCACAAGTGGAAGTATCGCACATTCCACTTGCAATTTTAGGCAATATTCTGAATCTTGATACACCAGTATTACATGTTTTAAAACCATATAGAATTTGCTTGAATTTTTTAATTTAACAAGTTTTCAAAACGTTAGTTCTAAAATTGGATAGTTTTTGAAAAGTGTTAAACTTGATGGTCTTTAGATATGAAAATTCAAGAAGATCACAATGGTTGTCTCATTTTTCACAAGTTAAGATTATAGGTTTAACCATCATGAGGAGGTGTAGGTTCCAAAAGTGGAAGTGACCTCTATAGTTAGTGAATGTGTTTTACGTAGTCTAATCCCTAGTGTAAACTTGCATGAGGTGTCATCTATTGTTAGTGAAAATGTTTTATATAGATAAGGTAACACTCCAATAGAGTCAACTAAAAGAGGAAGAAGAACACATGATGGAGACAAATCTAGAGCAACACAGGAGAGATCGAGATCGAGATCATCACAAGAGGATTGAAGAAAAGATAGATAAAAGAAAGAAGGAAAAAAGAGGGGGGCCATACCAACAAACTTCAAAAACATGAGGGCAAATAATAAGATTTCAAAAAACTGAAGGGGTATCGAGAGAGCTTCAAAAACTCACAAAAACTCACATGAAATAAAAGGAACAAGAACACATACACATACACACAATGTCATTTGAAGGCCCAAACGAGAGTGTTGAAGTACTACATTAGAAGATGTGCTAACAAAACGAGATGTTCATGTCATGAAGATGTGTTGATCGAATGGGATGTTTGTATCAAACAAGCTCCAGTCGAGGGAGTGGATCAAAGAGAAGATTGAGGGAGTTCTGGTCGAATGAGTTGATGTTTTTTATATAGTCATCAAGGTTCGACGTGCAATGCACTGTCCCATGGACATGCCATATGTGTTATCTTTACAAGAGGTACGGGGATGGATAAGAGTGAGAGTCTTTGTGTGAAAAGTATTGTTGTAAGTATAGAACGTAATATAGGCATTTGTTTTCATACGTTGGCAAATGAAGGGGTATATTATCCAAACATTCGTATATATTTTTTTACTTACTTTTCTTTTTCCTCATTGAGGAGCAAAGTTGTGAACGTTCTACACAGTTAAAATCTGGAAATTTGTATCATCTCTTGCCATTGCTCGCATAGTATATTGTATATTGGTACTCAAAAAAGCCGACGATCTTTTCTCACTAACCAAAACATAATTCATCTTATCTCTCGAAACCCTGTGATATTCACTTTGTGCAATCCTCTTTGATAATTAGTATGGCGTTTATTGTTGTTAAAGTAAACGTGCAGAAGCTTATGAGACAAAACCGGTTGTACCGGGTAACAACAGTATATTGAGAAGAAAGGTTTAATGGAGACCTTACGCAGGGGAGAGACAAAGAGAGCAGAAAGCAAAAATTTAATTCAAAATAATAACACTTTGTACATAGAATGTGCTCAGAGAGCACATTTATACAAGTCCATAAAGGAATGACAGAAGTAGTGATAGGTACTTCAATGCTCATACGAGCGACTGACGCTGCCTCCCAAAAATATGCCTACGTACTAGGCTAGATCCGTAGGCCTCTAACGGCCTACCGGTTTTAATCTGATCCGGCTCTGGCTTATTCAGCCGATCCAAATCCAGTTGAGCTTGCTCGCTCAACACTCCCCCTCAAGCTCAACTTGAGGTCGGATCGTGGTATCAATATCTGTGATGGCCGGTTCTTCCGTCCGACTTCTTTTGGCGTCTTCCCGCCTTGCTCACGCTCCACGTCCGGTCCGGTTCCACTTCCTGTGACTCGTCCGGTTCTGCACACCTCGGCTTGTTTGCTCCACAGGCCCACCTCAGCTCCTTTGTTGCCGTGAGTCTGACGCTTGTCAACCGGTCGTCTCTTCCGTATCGGCGTCGACTTCTGCTGCCTCCTCGTCTGTCTGCCTTCTAGTTGATCCGGTTCATTCGAGTCAAACACATACCCACGGAACAAGTGTGGATGCCCCATCAGCCGATGCTACCATTGGAACCGTTCCTGAAGTGTGAATTGGATTTTATCAGGCCTGTTAAGCCGGCGGCAACACGAACCGGAAATAGGTATATCATAGTTGCCACAGATTACTGCACCAAATGGGTGGAAGCTAAGGCACTAACAATAACACAACATGTCAACTGTGAAATTTTTGTATGAAAACATTTGTTGTAGGTTCGAATGTCCGATTGAATTAATCAATGACCAAGGAGAGCACTTCATCGGCCAAGTAGTAGAGAGCTTGACACCGTTTTACGCCGTTGTACATAAGAGAAGCACCCCGTACTACCTACAGGCTAACTGATTAGCCGAATCTACAAACAAGACATTCCAGAACATTTTGGAGAAGATTGTGAACGAGAATTGGATGGATTGGGACACAAAGTTGCAAAGCACATTGTGGACATACCGAATGAGTTATAAGACAAGCATTCGGTCCACACAATTCTGGCTCGCTTTCGGATTGGAAGCAATAATGCCAACAGAATTTTAAATTCCAAGTTTACACGTGCAGGTACAAGAATGGTTGAGTGAATAAGAGTCGAAACATATGCGATTAGAAAAATTGCGTGAACTAGAACAACACCAGGTACAGAGTTTGATGCACCTTGAATTGGAACAACAATGGAGGAAAGCATTCATGGATCGTCACCGAAAAGGCAACGAGGAGTTTGGAATCTGGAAACCAGTATTGGCATTTCAAACATGAATGGGAAGCATGCCGAGGAAGCTCCGATTCAGGTGTACAGGGCCGTTTTGGATAATCAAAGAATTCAATGGATTGTATCAACTAGGCACCTTAGCCAAGGAAGTACTCGACAAATGGGTGAATAGATTCTGGCTAAAACCATATAAGGGATCAATGCCAACAAATCCATTTAAGGAGTAGGAGTACAACGGAGGTATCGAGGACCTGAAAGCGACGGAGCGAATAATCCGACCATCTAGAGCAACGGCGACACCCGATAGGTACTAGGGGTAACCGGGTTGGAGAACCAGTAGAACCAATTAGGGTCGGAGGAATCTACGACACCCGGAGTCGGCAGCTAGATCACGCCGTACGACCGATGTACATATAGGTACAAAATAGGAAATTTAAATAAATAATTGCAGTTGAAAATAAAATTTGAAAGGATTGTGGACGCGAAACGACAATGATGGAAAAGACGATTACAAGCATGACATCAGTGAGGTACTAAATCAACACCACACATCATAATAATGCCATAATTAGCCACAACGTGCAGACGCAATACCCAAGAATAGGCGGTGACGCATGGATAGAGGGCATAGAGAGAGATGGGAATAGAAGGCCACAGAAAAAGTGAGGGAATCTCATTTAGAGACAAAAATATTTCGAGAGCCCATTGTGATAGAGCAAACTAGAGCACCGACAAAGCACATGAAACACATCTTCGGAACAACTGAGAAGAAGAAGAAGGACCAATGGCATTATTCGAGGAAGTGAAAGATTGGTTGCAGAAGAATGGTGTTGAGAATCAAACTCAACTTCCTGTGAGTGGGAACACACTCTAGGATACTCAAGTGTGTGAGCACCCCACCTCCTTGTATAGTAACTAGTGTGTCATAGAAGTTAATGTCCTATGACACATATTCTTTAAGTAGTTAAGACACGACCTCTTTCCCAAGCGGTGGTACTAGTGAGAGAACTTAGAGAGAAGGTGACTACATAAGCACCTTCTCCCTCTCTTTGTAACTGTTGGTCATTCTTGCTTCCTTGTAATATAGTTTTCTGATTTTCTATAATCGTGAGCTCTCTCTCTCTCTCTCTCTCTAATGTATGCATAGGTTTGATTGTGAGAAGGCTATTGAAGATAATAAACAACCATACTTGAGCATGAACCTTAAGTGAGCGCCCATGTATTCCAAGATGGTTGAGGATATGTTACAAATGACAAAGATACAACATGGTGCCACACTGGAATGCAAATGGGAAGCTTTCAAGAAAGTCATTCTCTCTTGTACAAACAAATTTTTTTCGACCAACCGCACATCTTTGAAATGCACCAAGAAGCTTAGGAAAACATGGTTTGATAAAGAACGTCATGAAGCTCAAAAGTGCCATATGGTTTTGGATGTAGTTAAGGATAAAGAGAATTACCAAAAGCATTTGCACGAGTATAAAAGGCTTATTCAAAGAAAGAGAAGAAGATGGGAAGTTACTCAACAATTTATCCAAACGCAAGAGAAAGCACATGCATGTGCTAAATTTTGGGGAAATCTAAAGGGGAAACATGTTGAGAGTTATGGTGACTTAACTCTTCACGACTTGTCTATGCATTGTAAGAATTTATATGAGTTATCTCTTGCCCGAAAGATGATGTGTTATGGATCTCTTTCACATATGTCTCCCTTCTTTACAATTCAAGATATATGCATAGGACTTAAGAAATTGGCCTCTCGAAAGGTAAGCGATCTTCAATGTATAAAGGCTGAAATGCTCAAATGGACGGGAAAAGAAGCACATGTATGGATAAGCGATATGTTTAATGATGCATTGCAACATGGTATGTCGTACGATTGGACTACAATTGGATCAAACCTTTACATAAAGGTGGAGATGTAAAAAATGTAAACAATTGTCGAACCATCATGGTTGACTCATTAATGGCAAAACTGTTTGGATGTATAATGGAATCAAAGATAAGTTTATGGGCTGAAAAAAAATGGTAAGAGAGCTTATGGACAAGCTGGCTTTTGAAAACACCATAGCACCATTGATCATCTTGTCACCCTTCAAGTATTAATGGAGGAAATTCACCTTAGAGGTAAAGGTTTATATTGTTGCTTTGTAGACGTCAAGAAAGCTTTTGATATCGTACCTCGTGAGCATCTTTGGAGGCGAATGGAAGAACTTGAGGTGTCAAGTGAATATATGCTTGCAATTTGCAGAATTTATGAGAAGGTTATATGTTGTGTGTGTATGAGAGATAAACTTTCAGATTTTGTCAAAAGCATTATTGGTGTTAAGAAATGCGCAAGAAGGAAAAATGCTCGATTCGAACTTCGATGGAGGAAGAGGACAAGGTTGGGGAAGAAAAGGACGATTTGGCCAAGGCCGACACAACCAAGAGCAACCTCAAGAACACAACTATTAACGACAAGATGTCTCGAACGCACGAGACGGAGCGTCCGAAAGAAGGGGGAGCAATCAGGCCAAACCCATCCAACAAAACAATCTCGCTCAGTGCGGATACTATGGTAAAATCGGTCACTATGAGGTAGAGTTTCGGAAAAAGAAGAGTGAATCGGCCTCCACAAGCCGAAAACTCACAAACAACACCTCCAACACTGACTACGATAATCGTGGTGGAATGTCAATTCGGTAAACAGCACCGTCAACCGTTCCCAAAGGAGAGGAACGTAAGCAAAGGGATCCTAGATGTAATACACTCATATGTATGGGGACCAGCCCAGCCGAATACATTCGGTGGTTGCCGATACTACGTAACATTCATCGATGACTTCTCCAGACATACCTGAATCTACCCTATTCGGCAAAAGAGCGAAGTGTTCGAACACTTGAATCCAAAGATTCAAAAACGAAGTCGAAAAGGCAACGGGTCAGCATGTCAGATGCCTTTGATCGGATGGCGACAAAGAGTACTTCTCCAACATCTTTACAACATATCTTCGACAAGAAGGAATCGGGCAGGAGTTTACCTATCGGCACACACCTCAGCAAAACAGAGTAGCCAAACGCAAGAATCAGCACATACTTGAGGTGGCAAGGGCAATGATGAACGAGAAACATATGTCAAAGTCATAGTGGGCTGAAGCGGCAAATATGGTCGTTTATCTTATGAATTGTTGCACAACGTCAGGAGTGCACGATGTTGCCCCTTAAGAAACATTCTATGGGAAGAAACCGGATCTATCTCATGTCAGGATATTCGGTTCAATTGCATATGTACATATTCCCGATGACCTACAGTAGAAGCTCAATCGCAAGTCGGACAAATGTATACTCGTAGGGTACTCACTCAAGCAGAAAGGGTATAAGTGCTTCAACCCATCCACCACGAAGTATTCGACGAGTCAACATCCTTCCTGGTATACAGTCGAATCAGCCCCATCTGACACAATTGAAACCGAGTTTGACACAAATGCGGAGGAGGATGATCGACCGAGGTTCACATCAGAGGAAAGTCCAATCTCAACCAGGTTGAGTGGACCACGAGACCCTTAAGGAGATCAAAGCACGTCGCGGCCGAGTCTGAAACAGGACAAAGGAAAGGCCAAAATGCCTGAGTACGAAGACTCGGTTGGAAATGAATCGACTCGCTTATCCGACAATGAGTTCAGTAGATTGGATGTGCCCATCATCAGGACACCAGGAGAACCACGTCGATCCACCTGAGAAAAGAACGTAGTCAGCCAATTCGGCTACAACGACTACATGGCATATCATTATGCATTCATTATAAAGGTGTCGACAGTCCGAGAACCGGAAAACTATTCCGAAGCCACGAAGGACCCCAGATGGGTCGAAGCGATGAATGAGGAGATGCAAGTACTCTCCAAGAACGAGACATGGGATCTCACACCTTCTTCAAACCACCAAAAGGCAATTGGATGCCGGTCGATCTTCAAGATAAAGCACAACGCCGATGGCATTGTCCATCGTTACAAGGCTCGACTTGTGGCAAAGGGGTACGCGCAGACGCACGGTGTCAACTAGGAAGAGACCTTTGCCCTGGTGGCAAAGATGACTACAATTCAAACCGTAATCGCGCTTGCAACAACAAAAGGGTGGCACCTCCACCACATGGATGTAAACAACACCTTTCTACAAGGCGAGTTAGACGAAGAGGTGCACATGGTGCAACCGCCCGGATTCGTGTCGACTACAGATCCGAGTATTTTCTGCCGACTCAAAAAGCCTCTCTACGGCGTGAAGCAGGCATCAAGAGCATGGCATTCAAAGGTAACACAATATCTTCATCAAATCGGCTTCAACATGTCCAAGTCTGACAACTGTCTATGCATCTGGAGTGACTCTAGAGGATAGGTATTTATCATCATTTATGTGGATGACTTGGTCATAGGAGGAGAGGATTTGGCGGATATTGAGCACATCAAGAAGCTCCTCTCCAGCCGATTCGAAATGACCGATATGAAGGAGCTCCATTACTTTCTAGGAATAGAAGTAATTCAGACTCCAAACGGCATAATGCTTTCTCAAAAGCATTATATCCTCAATCTTCTTTACAAGTTTGGGATGACACAGTGTAAGCCCGTCACTACTCTCGATCCAAATCTAAAGCTAGATGCCAACTCAGGCACGAGAAAGTGTGAGCCGACGCACTATCGTCAACTAGTCAGAAGCCTCGTCTACTGCACAATTACCCGACCCGACTTGAGTTACCCTGTCGGCCTCTTTAGCCAGTTCATGCAAGCTCCACAACACATCCATCTCGACTGTGCTAAGAGGGTGCTAAGTTATGTGAGTCAAACCATGGATTTCGGCATCTTCTACAAATCGGCCACACCGATATGACTCAAAGGTCATACCGATGCCAATTGGGCCAGCTACAGAGCTGACCGATGATTGACATCCAGATTTGTCTTTTCTCTTGGCTGTGGTGCCATATCATGGAGTAGTAAGAAATAGCCGACAATCTCACTATCGAGCACCGAAGTCAAATATAGGGGCGCGATCGTAGCCACATGCGAAACCATTTGGCTCAAGAGAATCTTGAAGGACTTGAGTGTTCCCATCAAGGATCCAATTCTTCTCTACTGCTACAACATGAACAATATTCGCCTCATTCGGAACATAGTCTTCCATGCTCGGACTAAGCACATCGAAGTGCACTATCACTTCATCCAAGAGCATATTCTGGCCGGGGATGTCGACTTGCAACACATCAGCACAAACCTCCAGACAACCGACATCTTCACAAAGGCCTTGGGAGTCGACAAATTGCGGCAGTTCATGACCGACTTGGGTATTTCCACCATCGACCAGTCGAGCTTCAGGGGGAGTATGGCGTGGTAGGAGTATACCAGTCATTCAAAGCCAAAGCCAATCCGAACCAACCATCCGATGATCCGACGAGCGAAAGTTGTGTTTGAAGGGGCGTGTTGAGAATGAAACGCAACTTCCCGTGAGTGGGAATACAATCTAGGATACTCAAGTGTGTGAGCACCCCACCTCCTTGTATAGTAACTAGTGTGTCATAGAAGTTAATGTCCTATGACACATATTCTTTAAGTAGTTAAGACACGACCTCTTTCCCAAGAGGCGGTAATAGTGAGAGAACTTAGAGAGAGGTGACTACATAAGCACCTTCTCCAACTCTTTGTAACTGTTGGTCACTCTTGCTTCCTTGGAATACAGTTTTCTGATTTTTTGTAATCGTGAGCTCTCTCTCTCTCTACACACACACACACACACACAATTCTTCCGCTGCACAGAATCCATCCGATTCTTTACATGAACTCGAGGGATTCATCCGGGTTGCCAAAACTCCACCTCATCAGGAACCGGAGAAGATCGCCAAAACAATCCACATGGAAGGCATATCTTAGATCACCATTGAGGCCGCAATTGAGCTCCAATCCGGGGACCTATAGGCCATAGAGAATCCGGAAACAAATTTACTAGATGAGTACTTCACGAGTTCTCAATTGCCAGCAAAGCCTACTGAACACATGGAAGAGAGAACATGTAATTCCGAGAGATTGCGAAGGTCCTGCTAGAATATGGGTTCGATGCTGAAAAATCGGATCATCTTCATTATTGTGACCTTTGAAGGCTTGTGGCTTGATTGGCCACTCATAACAGCGGACTCCCTCCGGATGGCAATCGCAGCGGTAGGGGACGGAAAGAAGGCTTGGAAGGGAGTCGCTCAGTGGCTAACCGTATTGGCACCACCACAATTCATCATCAAGCCAAAGAAGAGAGGAAGAACGGAAACGACGCTACAACAACAGTCGAAGAGACAAGAACTTCTAGCCAAACACATGACTGGTTGGGCCAGAGAGGAATCTCGACGCTCTGAAACACCTCCAACTATAATGTGGAGAGCAGTAGCAGGACCCTCAAAGCCCATTCGGATTACACTCAAGCGGAAAGAATCGGTGCAAGGATAGTCGTCCGGCAAAGCCCACCAGTATACTACAGAAGACGAGGAGACTGTCGAAGAAGAAGCGCAGCCCTTGAAGAGACGCAAGAGAATGCGTCACAGCGAACAAGAAGGTGATGAGTCGGGTCCAGAGTTGGACAGAACGTTGATCGTCATCATAGTAGTGGTGGAGCTGAGGCCGGTGGAGAGCGGACCAATAGAACAACCAGAAGTGGTACCTGCGGTTTCGACAGAACTGGAGGCACAAAGGCAAGGTCAACAGGATCACACCAATTAGCAACCGAATGAGGCAGACAATAGACCAAAGAACCTAAGGGGTTTGAGAAGAAGAAACACATGAAGAGCAGGTGTTTTGGGTGTTAAGGGAAGCCGGAGGAAAACATTTAGAACTGCGGGAGGTGGCACAAGCGTTTGCAGCAATCAGCCAATATGGCACCTGCCAACAACTTGTTGAATGGTTAGGGCAGCAGGTCACCAAGGCGGCGGCGCTGATGGTAGCAGAGTAGAAGGAATGGGTCGGCCTACCCACATAGATAGTGAAGACAGAGGTTATGGCCAGACAACTAATAGAGGCCAACGGTCGAATCTAGGAACTAGAGGAGGAGCAGAAAAAGGGTCCGGGAATTATTGGCCATACAGGCAAATCTAGGCCACGAAAACACAATAGAACCGGAAACAATCATACTGGAAACAATCATACCAGACACAGTATCGGTAGAAGCTCGGAGGGAGGAACCAGTTGCGGACACGACACTAGAGAATGAAAAAGAATGGGAGAAGGCGATTGAGATTGTGAAGGATGAATTGGTCGCAACGGCAATGAAAGAGAAGGAGAAACAGTTACGCAAATCAACCGAGGACGAGAAATAGTGAATGGAGGAAGGACTCAGAAGAATGCAAGGAAACATGAACTGGGTGAAAGAAGAAAAACATGTGATGCAGTGAGAGAAGGACAACCTCCGAAGAATGGCGCAAACCGAAATCGAAAGGTTGAAGGAAGAGCTTTGGCAGCAGAGGGACCGGGATGATCGATTGCGTGCACAAGCGAACCGACGTCTGAAAGAGAAAAACAGAAGATTTTGAGAAGTTGTACTAGGAGCATAAGGAGTTAGAGAAGGAATATGACCAACAACGCAATAAACTAAAGGAAGCCTGCACATAAGTAAAAGAGTTAACAGAGGCACTGGTCGTGCAAGAAAAAGTCCTCGAAGAGACAACGACGAAGCTATGAGCGAATGTAGCAAAGGAAAGATCCGAGTTCTTAACAGAACAAAACCGGATAATTGAGCACTCGCGAGAGCTGTTGACTAAAGTTCAAACAACCTACCAAACCCAAATCATGAATTACAAGACTCAAGAAACAACTACGACACAATTGATCAAGCAGATGAAGCAAGAAAAGCAAGTCACAAAGGAACGTGTACAGATGGGGATCAAACGAATCCATATGATTGTTGAAGGCCGGCGCAAACGGATGTGAGCAAGAATGGACAAATGTTCCGCGATCGTATGGGAACAATGGTCAAAATGTTGGGAATCGGTCCCTCCGGATGAGAACTAGAGGAGCCGGATCAGACGAGTCGAATAAAGGAACCGGATGTGGAAGGGTTCCGGATGAGACCCGGAAACCAGATCAAGTGAATCCGGATGGATCCGGATGGATCCGGTGCAAACCGGATCCAAGAACATGTGTGTAAATATGTTTCATGGTGAGCCCATCGAGGCTATATTTATAAATAGCCCTAAAGTCATATAAGTATAAATATGACTTAGGGCAATCATTGAGGTGGTGTTGTTGAATGGTGTTGTTGTACACAGAGAATGAGTGAGAGAGAGAGATACAGAACTAGTTTTTGTTGCAACCACCAACTGGCGAAGATACAGAGCTCAAGGTCGTTGCCTCCAAGTCTCTGATTGTACCTTTCTCATATAGTGATAGTTTGGAGTCTGTGGGCTCCCGTGGTTTTTCCCTATTTAGGGTTTCCCACATTAACATCCTTTGTCATCTCTGTTTTAGTTTGTTCTCTTCTATTCCTTGTTGAAGACTCGGTTGTGGCTGAGCGTTATTTCCGTACAAACTGGTATCAGAGTGAACAAAGGAAATGGAAGAATCATTTGGCAGCATGTTCAAGCTCACCAGCTCTAACTACCCAGTGTGGAAGTCGAAGATGAGGGCCATGCTCGTGGTCAAAGATTTCTGGCTGCCGGTATAATTCGGGGACAAGAAACCGGATAAGATCGATGCCTCGACATGGGAAGTGATGCACATGAAGACAACGGCGTACATTTGGTGCTTCATCGACATGAGCCTGTACAACAACTTCAATGAAGAAAGTAAAGCTCATGTGCTTTGGGAGAAAATCGGCACCATGCTAGAGAGTAAAAATGTGTAAATCGGGTTTCGGTATTCCGAAACTTAGTGAGACTCCGGTACCAGGACAGATCCAACATGGCGGAGCACATGAACGCATTTCAGGGGCTCATAAATCAAAGAACTTCGCTCGAAGTACCTCTAGCCGACGAGGTACTTGCATTGCTCCTGCTCGGTTCCCTCCCGGATAGTTGGGAGACACTAGTTGTCACTTTGGGCAACGCCGGCCCGGAAGGAAAGCAGTTGTCCCTAGCAAGGGTAAAATCAAGTTGCTAGATGAAGAAGCTTGCCGAAAGGATTGGGAGTCCGGAATCGATCTGAAGGCCTTGGTCACGGAAGATGACCATAACCGGGGAAGAGGCCGATATCGGAGTCCCCAAAACCGGGACAAATCGGGGACAAGGTCGAAGTCAAGGGGGAGGCCTACGTGCTTCTATTGTGGGAAGGCAGGGTACTTCAAGAAAAACTATCGGCATTTATAGAAAGAGAAAGGAACCGACAGTGCCGATTCAAGGAAGGGTTCGGACCCGAACGGTTCGGACCGGAAAGGCTCGGATCGGAAAGGAACATCAGCAATCGCGATAAGTGAAGAAGAACTGTTGCTCATCACCGAGGAGAATGAGTTAAACCTTGTCAGCGATGAGACAACGTAGATTGTCGATTTCGGAGCGTCATTCCACCTGACACTGGACCGGAGATGCTTCTCATCCTACACAACCAGAAATCACGGTTGTGTCCGGATGGGGAATGAATGGACCTACCGAATCATCGACATAGGAGATGTGTTGTTGACGACATCAACCGGATGCAAATTGCTGCTGAAAGAAGTCCAGCACGTTTTGGTGGTTCGGATGAACCTAAAATCAGCCGGTCGGCTAGATGATGAAGGCTACATGGGTAGCATCCGGAACGGAGTCATTAAATTCAGCAAAGGAAGCCTGATTGTGGCTCGATCCTGGATGATCAACACGCTATATCTTATGCATGCTCGGATATGCCGGGAAGAAGTGAACGTAGCATCCGACACTACCGGTGAGTTGTGGCACAAGAGACTTTATCATATGAGCCAGAAGGGGATGAGAAGACTTGCCAAAGACAACCTCATTCCGGAGGTGAAAGACGTGCATCTCGATAAGTGCATTGATTCCTTGGTCTGCAAGCAAACCCGAACCTCCTTCCGGTCAAGACCACCGATGAGACGGAATGCATCACTGGAGTTGGTGCATACCGATGTGTGTCAAGTAGACACGAGGTAACATGCCAGATCGTAGTACTCTATGACGTTCATAGATGACCACAGCCAGAAACTGTGGGTCTCACTGCTGAAGATGAAGGATCAAGTGTTGTTTGTCTTCAAGGAACTCCACATGAGACTAGAAAGAGAAACCGGCCGGAAGCTGAAAGCGGTTCAAGCTGATAACGGAGGAGAGTACCGGGGGCAGTTCGAGGAGTACTGCCAATCGAAGGGAATCTAGCTCGAATTCACCGTGCCGAAGACACTAGAACCAAACGGGTGGGCCGAACGGATGAACCAGACCGTGATGGAGAGAATCCGGAGCATGCTGGCACATGCAAAGCTACCCAAGACGTTTTGGGGTGAGGCGTTGATGACAGCGACGTATGTGATAAACAGATCACCCTCAGCACCCACCCTTGGACGGAGACACACCAGAGAGAGTATGGACTAGTAAAGACGTGTCTTACTAGCATCTAAAGGTGTTCGGCTGTCTTGCATATGTGCATGTTGCAAAGGACAAGAGAGCACAGCTGGCTCCGAAGTCCAGGCCATGCATATTCCTTGGATACGGTGATGATGAGATTGGTTACCGAGAGTGGGATCAGGTCGACAAGAAGGTGTTTCGGAGTCAGGACATAGTCTTCATGGAAGACAGGACCATTGCCGACTGGGAGTCGGAGAAGAAGGCGATGAACTCCGGATCATCCAATGAAAACCGGCTTAAGGACACAAGGACTTACCCGGTTGAAAACCGGATGTTAGCCGAGAACCGGATGACACTCGCCGAACCGACCGGATTCGGACAAGAAACCAAACCGACCGAAGAAGAAGAAGAAGAAGACATCGGAACCAGACAAGATCCCGAATTAGATTCAGATGAGGAAAAAACAGAGGAACCGATAGTCAGAAACCAAGGACGAAGATACCCTCTTAGAGGGAGAAGAGCCCCCCCCCCCCCCCCCCCCCCGAGAGTTCCAGATGCAGAGCACGTATTGCGGACCAATGAGGGGGAGCCGGAAAGCTTCGAAAAAGCAAAGAAAGACACCCACAGCCGCAAGTGGTTAAGTTCCATGCAGGAAGAGATGGATTCCCTGCATGAGAACCACACATATGAATTGACGGAGCTACCGAAAGGAAAGAGAGCACTCCGGAATAACTGGGAGTACAAGCTGAAAATGGGGGATGCCGGAAATCCACTGAGGTACAAGGCCCGGATCGTGGTGAAGAGTTTCCAGCAGAAGAAAGGTGTGGATTTCGATGAGATCTTTGTCATGATAGTAAAGATGACATCCATCCGAACGGTATTGGGCATACTTGCAAGCATGGACCTCGAGGTAGAGGAACTGGACGTCAAGACGGCATTCCTACATGGCGACCTTGAAGAAGAGATCTACATGCATCAACTTGAAGGATTTGAGAGGAAAGGGAAGGAACACCTGGTATGCCGACTAAAGAAGAGCTTATACGGATTGAAGCAAGCCCCCCGGCAATGGTATTGGAAGCTCAAGTCCTGCATGATGGATCAAGGGTACCACAAAACGCAACCCGATCACTGCGTGTTTGTGAAGAAATTTGACGGAGGAGATTTCCTGATATTGCTCCTGTATGTGGACGACATGTTGATCGTCGAACGAGACCAAGTCAAGATATGAATGTTGAAGAAGGCCCTAAACCGGACCTTCTCAATGAAAGAGTTGGGTCCTGCAAGACAGATTTTGGGGATGCACATCATCTAGGACTGGTCGAAGAAGCTGTTGTGGTTGTCACAGGAGAAGTACGTGACAAAGGTGCTTCAAAGGTTCAACATTTCGGAGGCGAAACTGGTCGGATCGACACTTCCGGAAAATTGCAAGTTGTCCAGAAAGCAGAGCCCAAAGACAAAGGCAGAGAAGTCGGTATATGACGAAGATACCATATGTCTTTGCCGTCGGAAGTTTAATGTATGCAATGGTGTGCACGCGACCGGATATTACATATGTTGTCGGAGTAGTCAGCCGGTTCATGAGCAATCCGGGAAGAGAGAATTAGAATGCGTTCAAGTCGATACTCCGGTATTTGAAAGGCACCTCGAGTATGTGCCTCCGGTTTCGCTCCGGTAAACCCCAACTTGACGGATTCACAAATTCGGATATGTCCCCTGATGCGGATACCAGCCGATCTACATCTGGATATGTCATGACGTATGCAAGGGGGGTTGTATCATGGCAGTCAAGGTTGCAGAAGTCCGTTGCACTGTCGAGAACGGAAGCGGAGTACATGGTAGTTGTGGAAGCCGGCAAGGAGATAATCTAGATGAAGGACTTCATCGGAGAGCTAGGGATCCGGCAGGAGGAATTCCAGCTCTACTGCCACAGTCAAAGTGTCATCTGTTGGGAAATCGGTCCCTCCGGATGGGATCCGATTATGAATGGAGTGAACCCGGTGAGAACCGAAAGAGATCCGGAAACCGGATCGGATGGACCCTATGAGCTGGAAGTGAAGACATATTTGTAAATATGTTTTTTAGTAAGCCTATTGAAGCTATATTTATAAATAGCCCTAAGTTCATATAAGTATAAATATGACTTAGGGCAATTACTTTAGTGGTGGTTGTCATATTGTGTATAACTACTATACAAACAAAGAGTGAAAGAGAACGAGAGAGTAGCTACGAGCACTTTCTGTTGTAACCACCTTCTGGTGAAGATTGCGAGCACGAGGTCGTTGCCTCTGTCTCTCCTCTTTGTATTTCCTCTCATATAATGATAGTTGGAGTCCGTGGACTCCCTTGGTTTTTCCCTATTAGGGTTTTCCACGTAAATATTCTATGTACTCTCTACTTCCCTTTTCTGTGTTTCATTCCCATTGTTTTGATTCAAGACTCGATTGTGGCCAAGCAATATTCAGCATTATACTTCACAATTTGGTACACAATCCTCTCATATAGTGATAGTTGGAGTCTGTGGGCTCCCTTGGTTTTTCCCTATTAGGGTTTTCCACGAAAATATTTTGTGTACTCTCTACTTCCCATTTTTGTGCTTCATTCCCATTGTTGTGATTCAAGACTCGGTTGTGGCCAAGCAATATTCCACGCTATTCTTCACAATTTGGTATCAGAGCGAATAACACAAGAAATGAGAGAGTCGTTCAACGCCATGTTCAAGCTCACTGGCTCCAACTACTCAATGTGGAAGTCGAAGATGAGGGATATGTTGGTGGTTAAAGATTTGTGGTTGCTGGTTCAATTCGAGGACAAGAAACCGGATAAAATCGACGCCACTGTGTGGGAGGTGATGCACATGAAGACGACGTCATACATTTGGTGCTTCATCAACATGAGACTATACAACAACTTCAATGAAGAGAGCAAGGCTCATGAACTCTGGGAGAAGATCGGCATCATGTTCTAGAACAAGAATCTCGTTAATCGGGTTTCGGTATTCCAACAGCTAGTGAGGCTCCGGTACCAAGACGGCTCCAGTATGGCAGAGCACATGAATGCCCTCCAAGGGCTAATACATCAAGCAACCTCCTTGGAAGTACCTCTCACCGACAAGTTACTCACATTGCTCTTGCTCGGTTCCATCCCGGATAGCTGGGAGACGTTAGTTGTCTCGTGGCCGGAAGGAAAGAAGTTGTCCCTAGCAATGGTAAAGTCAAGCTTGCTAGATGAAGAAGCTCGCCGGGAGGACCGGGAGTCTGGAACCGATCCGAAGGCCTTGGTCACGGAAGATGACCACAACCGGGGAGGAGGCCGGTATCAGAGTCTCCAAAACCGGGACAAATCGAGGATGAGGTCGAAGTCAAGGGGGAGGCCTATGTGCTTCTATTGCGGGAAGCCGAGACAATTCCAAAAGAACTGTCGGCATTTCCGGAAAGAGAAAGTGTAAAAGAATACTTGCGGAAGCGTGTTACGTGAACGTTGAGTATACAGTTAGAAAATAAGACAATTCGATATACACAGGAAAACGCAGAGATGGAGAGGGAGAGACAGACACAGAGAGAAAGAACAGACAACTAAAACCCCAATTCAAAATAATACTTTGTTCTGTTACATACATCATGCTCAGAGAGCACCTTATATACAAGCCCTGACAATCGGGTTGACTTAAGTACTGACAGTACTTGACCGCTCATAAATGAGCCTCTACACTCACTCCCAAAAATATTCTTCCACGAGGAATAACATTCTAACGGCCTCGCGGTGTCCGCACCGTTATGGCCATTGTTGTGTGTACTTCCATATTACACACCGAATGTTGAGCTTGTCTCTCAACACTCCCCCTCAAGCTCAACTTGAGGTTCTGCCTGCTCCGCCGGATCTACGCTCCGGCTCCTCCTGGCATTACGCCTAGCTCACACTCCTCAACCCGTTCGATTCCGCGCGCTTCGACCCTTCCGATCGGCTTGTCTGCTTCGTCGGCCCTTCTTAGCTCTCTCGTTGTTGTAGTGTTGGCTCATCCTTTGCTGCCCTTTTCTCCACTTGGCCCTAAGTTGATTCGGCATATCCGAATCAAACATTCCGATTGAATCGAACATTTCCGACTCAATTTCGCTCTCATCCGAGTTGGCTGTCTCCAACTCGTCTTCGATCTTCTTGCCCTTGTTGGCTTCATCTCCCGCTTCTTTGGCTATCCTCGGCTTTTCCATAAAATTATGGTCCTTGCTTCCTTCAGCTTCTTCAGCTGGTTTAAAATCAAAATCGAATTCTTCATCCGACTCCGCATCACGTCCGCCGTGATGACCTCCGCATAGCGTGCACTTTTCTCTCTGTTCCTTCATGCACTCTTCTTCCTGCTCCTTCCTCCCCCTTAAGTTCGGTGTGTTGAGGTGACACATCCCAAGCTCACCCGAGAAACGTCGTAACTTGTCAAGACCAAGAGGTTTGGTAAAAGATATCGGCAATCTGCCGATCCGTCGAAACATGCACCAATCGACTTCACCAGAGAGGACCCACTCACGGACAAAGTGATAATGTACCTCAATGTGCTTGGTCCAGGCATGGAAGACGGGGTTCTTCGAAAGGTGGATACTATTGAGGTTGTCGCAAAAGATCGTCATCGGATCAGACACCTTTACCTACAGATCCCGTAGTAGCCGCTTTAGCCATATGACTTCGCACGTAGCGACAATCCCCCTCGATATTCGGCCTTCGTGCTCGATAGTGCCACTGTTGGTTGCTTTTTGCTGCTCCACGCAATAGCCGCACTTCCTAGCAAGAAGGCGTATCGAGATGTGGAACGACGATTGTGGGCATTTCCGACCCAATCGGCATCCGTGTAGCCAACTAACTACGTGGCTACGCCTGCCCGATAGAACAACGCCATGTCTTTAGTGCCACGGACATATCGCAATATCCGTTGTGCGCACTAAAAGTGTTCTGCCATAGGCTGCGACATAAATTGATTGATTAATCTGACCGGGTAACTGAGGTCCGGCTGTGTAATCGTGAAATAAATTAGGAGCACATCTCTTCCTCCATCGTGGCACGCTAATTCGCGTCTTTAGTAGCTTCTGCATAGCTCTCCGACTCACGCACTTCCGCCACTTGCGTCATGTACGCATAATGATGCGCCATGTACTCATTTTAGTCATACCTCTTCACGGGGTTCTTCTGGCGGGTAGATCGACGTAATTCTAGATTACTCGATTTCGCGGCTTTCTCAGCCGACTTTGACCTCTCCCGCGGAGGTTCCTTTCCGATTGGCTCGATGTCAGATTCGCTTCGAGCTGAGTTGGCACTACCGAAATCGTATTCCGGCGTCCCTTTTTCCTTACACGTGAACCGTCTCCTCGCTTCCTTACGCGGGGACATCACGGCCGAGTCTCCACTACTCGCCGTATCATGATCTGGTTGGCCATCTCGGCCCAACCCCTCATTTGGCCCACTGAACCGAAATGAGATCAGACTCTCTCTCAGAGTGCCGATGTCTTCATCACGTGGAGGCATTTCAGCCTCGCTGACCTCGTCGTCAGAGATCGGAATGGAATCAAGAGGTTCCGGAGGATAAGGCAAGTACCACGAAGCGGACTCGTCGAACATGACGTCACGACTTGCGTGTACTCCCTTCGTTCGGGGGTTATAACACTTATAACCTTTTTGTTCATCCGAATAGCCGACCAAGATGCATTTTTCAGCCTTGGCATCTAGCTTCCTCCTCTTCTCCTTCGGCACGTGCACATATGCAATGTTGCCGAAAATCCTCAAGTGTGCCAGGTTCGGCTTCTTCCCGAAATAAAGCTCATGTGGCGACACACCTCCATTAGCAGAAGTCTGATTCTGCAAGTAGACAGCCGTCCTCACAGCTTCGGCTCAATAGAACTTCGGCATATGCTTCTCTTCAAGCATAGCTCTGGCTGCCTCTACAATCATTTGATTCTTCCGCTCGGCTACGCCGTTTTGCTGCGGCGTATATCTACATGAGAATTCCCGTCGAATTCCCTCCTTTCGTAGATAACTTGTGAACTGGTCGGAGAAGTACTCCTTCCCTCCATCGGACCACAGACATTTGATCTTACGCCCTGTTTCCCTTTCCGCGAGGCTCTTCACCTCCAGGAAACATGTGAAGACTTCGTTCTTCTTCGCGATCATGCATGCGCACGTGTGCCGAGTGAAGTCATTGATGAATATTACGAAGTAACGGCTTCCACCGATGCTCACGTTCTGTGCCGGTCCCCACACATCCGAATGAATTAAATCGAGCGGATTACGGGTCCGATTACGCTCGTTGGGGAATGGAAGTCGGTGTTCTTTTCCCATATGGTAGGCTTTGCAGACTTGGGCATTACGGCCCCGAAATTTCGGCAATCCTAAAACGATATTCTTTGTCTGCATTTCTCGAAACCGTGGGAAATTTACGTGGCCGAACCGCTTGTGCCACAGGTCCATATCCGATTCGACCTTCTGTCCTTTCACGAACAGCGCGGTTCCGGCTTGATTTGTGTCGAGGATAAACATCCTCCCTTCATGGTGCCCTTGCGCGATCACTTTGCCTTCATCTTCAATGAAGCAACTGAGATGTGTGAATCGAACTTGCATCCCCTGGTCGACAATCTGACCGACCGACACCAGGTTCTTTGTTATTGTCGGGACGTGCAACACGTTCATTAGCTTCCCTTTTTTGCCCGACGTGGCTAAGGGGAACTTCACCGACATGTTCGATGGTATGTGGAGTGTTGTCTCCCGTTTTGACTACTCCACGTGATTCCGGCTTCTCCAAGTACGAGAACCATTCCTTGTGACTCATCATATGATTTGACGCTCCAGTATCTACATACCACACCTCGCTTGGTTTCGAGGTGTTCACGACCATCGAGTTGGCCTTGTGCTTCATTACGAAGACAAGGTCCGCTCCATTTTCAGCTCGTTCAGAGCCCTCATCGTAATGCGATTTCTAACGCCTTCTTGCGTCTCTTCCGCTTGATCCGGCCTTGTCCGAATCGGCGCTCTTTTTCCAGCATTTGCTCTCCTTGTGGCCTTTCTTGCCACAATACCAACATTTCGATGCAGACTTCTCTTGCCGTCTTTCGGCGCCGCCATGACTCCCCCTGCTCCCGGAGGGTCTGAAACTGCTCTCGGCATTACGATTATGCCGCATGTTCGGCCGCCTCCATTGTGCACTGATCCGCCTCATCCACCACGACCACGAGGCCTATCATCCTCCGTGTATAGCATCTTGCCGTCGGTGTGCGTACTCGTCGACGCACCCGCGCAGTTTTCTTCTACAAGCAACATTGACTGTAGCTCGAAAAACGAAGGCGTAATCTCCCTTGTGTAGACCGCCATTCGGAAAGCTCCGAACTTAGACGCTAACCCGCCAAGGCAGACCTGCACCATTTCGTCCTCTTCGACTTTCACGTTGACAGAGGCGAGTGATTCACAGATCTCTTTGATCTTGGTGGTGTAATCAGCCACCGACATATCTCTTTGTCGTACATTACTGAGCTCCTGTCTGAGCTACAGCTTCCTGGCCATTGTGCTGGCATCGAAGATCTTCTTCAGATTCGCCCATGCGTCCTTTGGCGTCTTGGCATCCCGAATGTAGCTCAAAAGTTGGTCGCTCACACAGGACGCGAAGCAGTACAGCACTGTGCTTGCCGCTTGTTCCCAAGCCGGATAGTCCTTGTGTGTCGAGTTGGGTGCCGCATCATTTGCTCCTTTGAAATAACTCCAGTACCTGTGTCCAAGCAGGTATTGGTGCATCTTGTACGACCAAGATGCGTAGTTGCTCCTATCGAGCTTCTCAGCCAGAAGCGAGCTTCCCATTCCTCTGTCCATAATACTGTCTTTTTCTTCTTCGAAGATGAACTTCAACCTTGTTTCGTCACAAGCTTTCCTTGTCGACTGCAGAGGACTTCAACCCTCTCGCTTTGATACCATGTAAAAGAATACGTGCGGAAGCATGTTACGTGACCGCTGAGTATACAGTTAGAAAATAAGACAGTTCGATATACATAGGAAAACGTAGAGATGGAGAGGGAGAGACAGACACAGAGAGAAAGAATAGACAACTAAAACCTCAATTCAAAATAATACTTTGTTCTGTTACATACATCGTGCTCAGAGAGCACCTTATATACAAGCCCTGACAATCGGGCTGACTTAAGTACTGACAATACTTGACCGCTCATAAATGAGCCTCTACACTCACTCCCAAAAATATTCCTCCACGAGGAATAACATTCTAACGGCCTCGCGGTGTTCGTACCGTTACGGCCATTGTTGTGCATACTTCCATATTACGCACTGAATGTTGAGCTTGTCTCTCAACAGAAAGAAACAAGCACCACCGATTCGAAGAAAAGTTCAGACCAAAACTGTTCGGACCGGAGAGGCCCAGATCGGAAAGGAACATTGGTGATCACGACAAGTGAAGAGGAACTAATGCTCATTAGCGAGGAGAATGAGTTAAACCTTGTCGGCAACGAGACAATGTGGGTTGTCGATTCCGGAGCGCCGTTCCACCTGACACCAGATCGGAGATGCTTCTCATCCTACACATTAGGTGATCATGGTTGTGTCCGAATGGGGAATGAAGGTACATGCCGAATCATCAGCATAGGAGATGTGTTGTTGATGACATCAACCGGATGGAAGTTGCTGTTGAAGGATGTCTGACATGTTCCAGAGGTTCGACTGAACCTTATATCAGTCGGTTGGCTAGATGATGAAGGCTACATAGGTAGCATCCGGAACAGAGTCATGTAGTTCAGGAAAGGGAGCCTAATAGTGGCTCGAGCCCGGAGGTCAACACATTGTACTTGATGAATACCCGGATATGCCGGGAAGAAGTGAATGTAGCATCCGACACTACCGGTGAGTTGTGGCACAAGAGATTGTGTCATATGAGCTAGAAGGAGATGAAGAGACTTGCCGAAGACAACCTCATTCCGGTGAAGGACATGCAACCTAACAAGTGCACCAATTGACTGGCCCGCAAGCAAAACCGAACCTCCTTTCGATCAAGACCACCGATGAGACGGAATGCACCACTGGAGCTGGTGCATACTGATGTGTGTCAAGTGCACACGAAGTCACATGCCGGATCGCAGTACTTCATGTCGTTCATACATGACCATAGCCGGAAGTTGTGGGTTTCACCAATGAAGACGAAGGATAAAGTGTTATTCTTCTTCAAGGAGCTCCACGCGAGAGTGGAAAGAGAAACCGGCCGGAAGTTGAAGACGGTTCGTGCAGATAACGGAGGAGAATACAGGGGGCAGTTTGAGGAGTAGTGTCGGTCGAAGGGAATCAGGCTCGAATTTACCATGCCGAAGACGCTGGAATTGAACGGGCTGGTAGAACGGATGAACCGGGCCGTGATGGAAATAGTTTGGAGCATGTTGGCACATGCAAAGTTACCCAAGACGTTTTGGGCTGAGGTGCTGACGACGGCGACCTATGTGATAAACACATCGCCCTCAATACCTGTGGATGGAGACACACCCCAAAGAGTATGGACCGGTAAGGACGTGTCTTACCGGCATCTTAAGGTGTTCGGGTGTCTCGCATATATGCATATTTCAAAGGATAAGAGAGCAAAGCTATATACGAAGTCCAGGCCATGCATATTCCTTGGATACGGTGATGATGAGTTTGGTTACTGGGTCTGGGATTTGGTCAACAAGAAGGTGTTCCAGAGTCGGGACATAGTCTTCATGGAAGACAGGACCATTGCCGACTGGGAGTCGAAGACGAAGGTGATGAACTCCGGATCATCCAATGAAAATCGGCTTGAGGACACAAGGACATACCCGGCTGAAAAACGGATGTTAGTCGGTAACCGGATGACACTCGACGAACCAGCCGAATACAGACAAGAAACCAAACCGACCGAAGAAGAAGAAGACACAGGAACTAGACAAGATCCCGAATCGGATTCGGATTCGGAACAAACAAAGGAACCAGTAGTCAGAAACCAAGGACGGAGATATCGTCTTAGAGAGAGAAGAGCCCTCCGGAGATTTCTGGATGAAAAGCATGTGTTGCTAACCAATGAGGGGGAGCCGGAAAGCTTCGAAGAAGTAAAGAGAGACACCCACAGCCGCAAGTGGTAAAGTGCCATGCAAGATGAGATGGATCCCTTGCATGAGAACCACACGTATGAACTGATGGAGTTGCCGAAAGGATAGAGGGTACTCTAGAACAAGTGGGTGTATATGCTGAAACCGGGAGATGCCGGAAACCCACTGAGATACAAAGCGCGGATCGTGGTGAAGGGATTCCAACAGAAGAAAGGAGTGGATTTCGATGAAATCTTTGCACCAGTAGTAAAGATGACATGCATCCAGACGGTATTGGCCATAGCGGCAAGCATGAACCTAAAGGTAGAGCAACTAGATGTCAAGACGGCATTCCTACATGGCGACCTCGACGAAGAAAGCTACATGCATCAACAGGAAGGATTTGAGAAGAAAGGGAAGTAGCACCTAGTGTGCTGGCTGAAGAAGAGCCTATACGGACTAAAGCAAGCCCCCCGGCAATGTTGCCGAAGTTCAACTCCTTCATGACCGACCAAGGGTACCACAAAATGCAAGCCGATCACTGCGTCTTTGTGAAGAAATTTGAGGAAGGAGATTTCCTGATACTCCTCCTATATGTGGATGATATGTTGATCGTCGGACGAGACCAAGTCAAGATATGGATGCTGAAGAAGGCTCTGAACCGAACCTTCTCAATGAAAGACTTAGGGCAGGCAAGACAGATATTGGGAATGCACATCATACTGGGACCGGTCGAAGAAGTTGTTGTGGTTGCCACTGGAAAAGTACGTGACAAAGGTACTCCAAAGGTTCAACATGTTCGAGGCAAAACCGGTCGGATTGAGATTTCCGGCAAACTGCAAGCTATCCGGAAAACAAAGCTCGACGACAAAGACGGAGAAGATGGATATGATGAAGACCATATGCTTCTCCCATCGGGAGCTTGATGTACGCGATGGTATGTGTGAAAGTGTTTTTAGAATCTAAGCCATTGAACATTAGGAGAATATAAAGTATAGATAATTCACCTTTTGAGGATAAGAACACGAACTAAAGACCTTAGGGAAGAAGTCAAAAGTAAAAGTACGAGACCAAGAGAAAAGTAAAAAGAGAAAACGCAGACTATAAAAAACAGTAAAAATAGAATGGTCATAACTCCCTCGTTGTTTATCCAAATATCACGTTTAAATATGGATTAGAAAGCTTGTAAAAAGAGCTTTCTATAGCTTTTTAAATCGCTTAATTTGGATATCGGATGAGGGAGATATGACGATTAGAAGGTCGATATGTCATAGCTAAAAATAGGGAGATAAAAAGCTTCTAAAAATAGCATGAACGTGGATAAGAAGAGGAAGGTTATAAAAGAAGAAGTGATAGGGGCTAAGAGTGAAGGCCAAAGAGTGGATGAGGAGTGTTAGGAAGAAGTGTCTTTGTGGAAGAGGAAGTGTCTTAGAAGAGGAAGGTCTTTGGTTTTAGTTCAATGTGGAGTTTGTCTCCTTTGTATTCTCTTGATGTTGGAATATCAGAACATTCTTATTTCTTGCTCGCTTTCTCTATCTTTTTTCTTAGTTTCTTGAGTTATACTCTCTAATCATAATTACCTAGAGCTATATAATATATTATGATTTTCAACTCCATCTAATCGGTTTGGTCAAGCCCTCATATAGTGTATAACTATCTATTATCTTATACACCCTATCATTTTGGCGCTCCAGGGAGGGTCGATCCTTTCCGTATAGGAAGAGAAGTTATCATTTAATTGTGTTACTATATTACATTAACTTAGCTATGCAATTTGCATTTTCGGGTGAAAGAACACAAGATGCTGGTGCCTTTTTGGCATGCTTTGAGCATCATGCCATATCTATTGGACGCATCACCGACAACGAAAAGTTGCCCTTGTTGGTAGCTACATTCTATGGTCGTGCTCGAGATTGGTATGACTCTCTTCCGCAAAATGAACAAGGAGAATATCCATTATTGGTGCATCAATTTCGTACAAGATATATTCAATGGAAAAGTGCAACTGAGGTAAGGGAGGAGCTTTTTCAACTAAAGATGGAATCACCTTTTGGTTTTTTAGAGTATGAACGAAATTTCCAAGAATTGTGGACGACGTGGATTCGTCTTCGTGGTGGCACTGAAGACGAGTGGTTTAAAATGGAACGATTCAAGATGGGTCTTGATATGTATTTCCGTTTGGAAGCAAACTTGAAGGATCCCACATCGTTTCAAGCTCTTATCCAAGTTTGTCAAGCTTATGATCGACAAGTGAAGATGATGAGCTCCTTGGGGGATCCCCAAATGACGGCTTTGGGTGCAAATTTGATGCCTCGTGCCAACTTTCAAGCCTCATCTTCAATTGTGCATGGGGGACAAGTGTTTCCAAATGTGTATACCACCACAACAATAAACCCAACAAGTATATCCCAAGAAGTTGAACAAGTGAGGAGTGAACAAGATACCATGGCATTGGTAAATCGGCGCTTTGATGAAGTGATGACCCACTTGCGACAATCCCAAGCAATTCACAACACTATTCCCGATGGTGGTGGCTCTAGAGGGCATCACGGTGTAATTTGTTATTCTTGTCAAGAGGAGGGACACATCTCAACAAGATGTCCTCATCGACAACAAAGAGGCATGGGAAGAGGCATTTATCAAGTGCAAAGGAATGGACAACGACCTAACAACAATGAAGTCGAAGGAAACGTAACACTCCCTATGGCTCAGGTTCCTACAATCCCTCATAATGTGAATCTTCTTAATTTTATTGATGATAGTGATAATTCTTTTGAAGTAGCTCCTGTGAAAAGGACAAGGTCCTCGCAAAAGGAGAAAGAAGTTGAAGGAGAATCTAGTGCCTCAAGACAAAAGAAGAAGTCTAAGGAGAATGAGAAAGAGGAAAAATTGAGAAGGAGACACTCTAGAAGAAAGATCAAGATGGAGGACATTCCTATGGGTGAAGGTGTAGAAGCTTTCAATTTGAAGCATGAGTTGATTTCAAGTGGACCAAGGATAACATGGCCGCAACTTCTCCAATTATCTCCCACATTACGAAAGGAGTGGGGGCGACTTGCAAGTATTCGCCAAAGTCGGAAGACTGTGCATTATGTGGGAATCGTGCGAGTAGAAGATCGAAAGGACATACGACCCACCATCCCCGTCTCCATCAAAGGGTTTCACATCAAAGATGCATTGGTTGATAGTGGTGCTAGAGTAAGCTTGATTTCTGAATTTGTGGTAAACAAAGTGGGAATTCCTATAAGTAGGTCATCTTCGGCAAGAGTGGCTGTAGCCGATGGTGGAGTGGTCCATTGCATTGGCATAGTGGAGGATGTTGTCATCAAGTGTTTTGGGGTAAGCATTTCCATGGATTTTCATGTAATACCACTAAAAGGACCGTCATATTCTTTGGTACTAGGACGACCATGGATGCAAGAACTCAATGTTGTCCAAGATTGGAGCAAAGGTTTGATGACCATAACGCCATCAAAAGGAGTGAGCATACATTATGATATGCGGCAACAAAGACTTATTGAGAAAGAAGAAGATGGAATAACTGAATATGATAGTGGGTCCGCATATGAAAGTGATGAAAGTGAAGATTCCTCGTCAGAATGGGAAATGACCACATCATATGCCGTTTTGAAGGAAGAAGATGATGAAAGAGGTTTAATTACTATGGAGCAAAAAGAGAAGATGATTTCTAAAGATCTTAAAGGGCAAGAGAGGCAACAATTTATTAATTTGATTTCTGAATTTCCTAACCTTTTCATTAGTGATTATGCTCATATTAGGGGTGTAGATGTCATCCAACATCACATAAATCTAAAGGAGGGTACAACTCCCGTTGCGCAAAAGTTGCGAAGGCTAGGTCACGTGCAAAAGGAGGCCTTATTAAAGGAAGTCAAAGCTTTGTTGCGTGCACAATTCATTTACCCAGTGGAAGATTCTGAATGGGTTTCGCCCATTGTGGTGGTACCTAAAAAGAATGGAAAATGGAGGGTTTGTGTTGATTACAAACCTCTAAATGCGGCTACCAAGAGGGATCACTTTCCTCTCCCTTTCCAAGATGAAATATTAGATGAAATTGCGGGTCATGAAATGTACTCTGTTTGTGATGGCTATTCAAGTTATTTTCAAATTCGTATTGCGGAAGAGGATCAAAAGAAGACGACATTCATCACTCCATGGGGATGCTTTGCATATCGATGCATGCCCTTTGGACTCACAAATGCTGTTTTTACATTTAATCGTCTTGCTATTCATGTATTCCAACCATTCTTTGGAAAGTTTGTTAGAGTCTTTATGGATGACTTTGCAATTTATAGTAGCAGGAAAGACCATTTGGAAAAGGTTCGCTTGGCATTCAAAAGATTGGAGGAATGCAAAATGCAACTCAACCCAGAGAAGTGTCACATAGGTGAAAAGGAGGTGGTGATGCTTGGTCATGTGGTGTCTCAAGAAGGAATCAAAGTTGATAGCTCAAAGATTGAAGCAATTCAAAAGATGACAACACCCACGAGTATCAAAGATTTGGAGGTATTTGTTCAAAAAGTTCGTTACTTTGAACGATTCATTCATATGTTGGCCCAAATTCTCTATCCTTTTCGCATTATTCTTCGCACCAACAACTTCTTGTGGACATCTACAACTGAAGAGCAATATGTAAGAATAAAAGAACTATTATGTAATGCTCCTATTCTAAAGCCACCTGATAGAACATCTACCTTCTTTCTTTCTCTTAGTGTTGGATCTCATGCTATAGGAGCCATTCTTATGCAACAAGATTCTGAAAATAGACTTATGCATCCTATATATTTTATTAGTAAAGCCATGTCTGATGTAGAGAAAGAATTCTTAGAAGTAGAAAAGTGGATGTTAGCTCTTATATATGCTTGTAAAAAGTTTAGAAGCTTTCTACTACCTCATCATTTTGTAATAATCACTAGCATGTCATTACTCCCATATGTACTCCAACATGTGAGCATTTCAGCACGAATTGCTAAATGGGCTCTACTATTGGCGGAGTTTGATTTTGAAGTCAAATTGGAATCAACTATGCGTGCCGAATTGGCGGATCTTCTCACCTTTAGAGAAACCTTTCATGAAGAAGACTTGGTAAAGCTACGAAAGGCACTTCCCGAGCCGGATATGGAGGATGCATTCACCTTATTCTTTGATGGGGCATTTCGCAAAGCCACAAACATAGCCGTGGGTGGGATTATTCTCAAGGATCCTCAAGGAGACAGAGTAAAAAGTGAAGGTATTACATTAAGTGGTGTGAATTCAAATAATGAAGCGGAGTATGCTACCTTGTGTTATGGTCTTCGTCTATGTAAAGCTATGAAGATAAAAAGATTAATTCTTAAGGGTGATTCCTTATTGGTAATTAAACAAATTCAAGGCAATTGGAAATGTCAAAGTGATGGGCTTAGAAATTTTTATAAAGAAGCAATGAGTCTACTAAGGTCTTTTGAAAAGATACAGGTTAAGCATGTGGGGAGATTATACAATAAAGAAGCGGATGCATTAGCTCAAGCCCAATTAGATAAGATCAAGGAAGGTTTCGTTGGTGTTTTGGAGACGTGCAAAGATGTAGACTCCCTAGAGGAAGTACATAATTTTCTTAATAAAGGAGAGTTTCCAAATAACCTCAATGCTTTGCAAAGAAAGCGTTTGGTGGCAAAGGCTTCACAATATCATTTGGTGGGTGAAGATTTGTACAACAAAGGGAAAGATGGAGTTTTACGAAGAGTTCCTAACAAAAGCGAGATTATAAAGATACTCTTTAAGTTGCATGAAGAAGTTTGTGGTGGGCATTTAGCCCATGATATAATGATAAGAAAGATTTTACTAATTGGTTTTACATGGCCTACTATCCATAGGGATGTGCATGATTGGTGTAGATCTTGTGATGCATGTCAAAAAGCGGGAATAAGACATCTACAAAGTGGACCTTTACAACCCATTGTGGTGTTTGCTCCATTCGAGAAATGGGGAATTGATGCAGTAGGACCTCTTCCGAAAACTCAACATGGTAAAGAGTTTATTTTGGTGGCCATTGACTACATGACAAAGTGGGTGGAAGCTATAGCAACTTCCTCGATTAAAGCCAAAGATGTAGCCCAATTTGTGTATAAGAATATTTGTACTAGATTTGGAGTTCCCATGGAGATTGTATCCGATCATGGACCCGGTTTTAGGAGTGAAATGTTAGCTTGTCTATTAAGCAAGTTGAAGATTAAGCATCGATATTCAACGCCTTATTATCCTCAAGCAAATGGTGCAGTTGAGAAAGTGAATGGGCTTATAGTGAAGAATTTGACAAAGTTAGTGCAAGACAAAGTAAGAACATGGGATAGGTATTTGGATGATACTCTTTGGGCTTATAGAGTTTCTTATAAATCCTCCACAGGTTTTACTCCTTTTTATTTGGTTTATGGAAAAGAAGCGTTACTTCCGATCGAACTTGAGATCAAAAGTAATAGACTAATGGAGGCATCGCATCGCTCAAAAGGAAATGATGTGATGAGTCGTTTAGCGAGCAACCATCTACTACAATATTTAAGAGAAGAAGCTGTGGAGCATTACTTAAATCAAGCAATGAAGAGAAAGGAGGCATATGACAAAAAACACAAGGGCAACCACATTGAAGAAGGATCATTGGTTCTTAGGTATGATAATAGATATGATTATATTCAAGGACAAAAGCTTGATAATAAGTGGGAAGGACCCTTTGTGGTTCACAAAAAGTATGACAACGGAAGTTACCAATTGAAAGATGTGGATGGAGCACTTCATTCTTATCGAGTGAACGGATGGCGCCTTAAAAAGTATGTAACTCGGGGACCTACTTATATTCCCCAAGTTACTAATGATATTGTTGATACGGATGGATGGGAGCAAGAAGTGGACTTGTTTCCCCATACATTATTTTCTTAATAGTCCATATTGTAGACCCCTCTTTCTCTCTATTAACAAAGAGGAAGATGGTAATAGTGATTATCTTTTTTTTGTAGAGAATGTGAGGTTTTTCCTACCGATTAGCGGGGGTTTTACTCACATCTTTTTATTTTCTTTTTATTATATCTCTCTCATTGTCTATAGCCAAGAGATTGGCGAGAGAGCTTTTGTTTGTTAAGTACTGCCAATAAGTGCTTCGCCATAAATGGCTTAGCCTCTAACAAGGGGGAGGGCTAAATGTGAAAGTGTTTTTAGAATCTAAGCCATTGAACATTAGGAGAATATAAAGTATAGATAATTCACCTTTTGAGGATAAGAACACGAACTAAAGACCTTAGGGAAGAAGTCAAAAGTAAAAGTACGAGACCAAGAGAAAAGTAAAAAGAGAAAACGCAGACTATAAAAAACAGTAAAAATAGAATGGTCATAACTCCCTCGTTGTTTATCCAAATATCACGTTTAAATATGGATTAGAAAGCTTGTAAAAAGAGCTTTCTATAGCTTTTTAAATCGCTTAATTTGGATATCGGATGAGGGAGATATGACGATTAGAAGGTCGATATGTCATAGCTAAAAATAGGGAGATAAAAAGCTTCTAAAAATAGCATGAACGTGGATAAGAAGAGGAAGGTTATAAAAGAAGAAGTGATAGGGGCTAAGAGTGAAGGCCAAAGAGTGGATGAGGAGTGTTAGGAAGAAGTGTCTTTGTGGAAGAGGAAGTGTCTTAGAAGAGGAAGGTCTTTGGTTTTAGTTCAATGTGGAGTTTGTCTCCTTTGTATTCTCTTGATGTTGGAATATCAGAACATTCTTATTTCTTGCTCGCTTTCTCTATCTTTTTTCTTAGTTTCTTGAGTTATACTCTCTAATCATAATTACCTAGAGCTATATAATATATTATGATTTTCAACTCCATCTAATCGGTTTGGTCAAGCCCTCATATAGTGTATAACTATCTATTATCTTATACACCCTATCAGTATGTACCTGGCTAGATATCGCATATGCAGTTGGAGCGGTGACCCAGTTCATGAGCAATTCCGGAAAAGAGCACTGGAACGCAGTTAAGTGGATACTCCGGTATTTGAGAGGCACCTCGAGTATGCGTGTCCGGTTCGGCTCTGGTAATCCCCAACTTGACGGATTCACGGATTCGGATATGTCAGTTGATGCGGATACCAGCCAGTCGACATCCGGATATGTCATGACCTATGCAAGGGGAGTTGTATCATGGCCGTCAAGGCTGGAGAAGATGGTTGCGTTGTCAACCACGGAGGCGGAGTACATGGCAATTATGGAAGCCAACAAGGAGATAATCTGGATGAAGGACTTCATCAGAGAGCTAGGGATCCAACAGGAGGAATACCAGCTCTACTGCGACAGTCAAAGTGTCATCCACCTTGCAAAGAACACGGCCTACCATTCCTGGATGAAACATATCCAGCAAAGGTACCACTGGATCTGGGAGAGAGTAGAAGATCAAGAGTTAGTGTTGACGAAGATCCACACAGAGGAGAATGGGTCGGATATGTTGACCAAGGTGCTGACAACCGACAAGCTGGATGTGTGCCGAAAGCGGATCGGGCTAGCGAGACATCCCATGCTGGAGTGAAGGGGGAGATTGTTGGGAAATTGGTCCCTCCAGATGGGATCCGGTTATGAATGGAGTGGACCCAGTGAGAACTAGAAGAGATCCGGAAACCGGATCAGATGGACCCAGTGAGCTGGAAGTGAAGACATATTTGTAAATATGTTTTTCAGTAAGCCTATTGAGGCTATATTTGTAAATAGCCCTAAGTTCATATAAGTATAAATATGACTTAGGGCAATCACTTTAGTGGTGTTTGTCATATTGTGTATAACTATTGTACAGACAAAGAGTGAGAGAGAGCAAGAGAGTAGCTACGAGCACTTTCTATTGTAACCGCCTTCTGGCGAAGATCGCGAGCACGAGGTCATTGCCTCTGTGTCTCCTCTTTGTATTTCCTCTCATATAGTGATAGTTGGATTTCGTGGGCTCCCGTGGTTTTTCCCTATTAGGGTTTTCCGCGTAAATATTATGTGTACTCTCTACTTCCCATTTCTGTATTTCATTCCCATTGTTGTGATTCAAAACTCGGTTGTGGCCGAGCAATATTCCGCGCTATTCTTCACACCATCCACATTGCGAATAATGCGGCCTACCATTCCCGAACAAAACACATCCAACAGAGGTATCACTGGATCCGGGAGAGAGTAGAAGATCAAGACTTGTGCTGACGAAGATCCACACGAAGGAGAACAGATCGGATATGCTGACCAAGGTGCTTTCAACCGACAAGTTGGACGTTGTTTAGAATAAATCTCAACTTGGTCTAGTGTGTGAACTCACCTTGAGAGTGAATAGACACTCCAACAGTCAAGAGTCACCATTATGTCACCACTTTGTATTCTAGCATTTAGTATGAGTCATAGAATCATATTCTATGACACATAACTTATGAGCTTTCACATTCCCCATGCTCCATGAGTCTTGTAGTTAATGAAGAGGTAGGGTGACTATATAAAGCACCATCCTCCCTCCTTGTATAATGTCGAGTCTTTCTCCTTTGTTAATATACTTTTACCTTGCGTATTCTCTGTGTCTTACTCCTTGTCTCATTCTCTCTCTCTCTCTCTCTCTCTCTCTCTCTCATACACACACACAGTTCATATCTATCCTGCCGCACAGAATCCATCTCTTGATTCTTTACATGGTATCAGAGCGACTTGGTAGCTCGATCTAGCCCATCCGCGTGCGTTGTGTCCTACGCCAACGACCAAGAACCGGCCCATTGCTATCGTAGCTTCGCTACTGTTGGGATTACGGTCCCTTCGGATGGGATGGTCGGATGTCGGAGATGAATGCCGACAGGCCCGGTTTCGGTTTCGGATCCGGATGACGAAGACCCCGGCTTCGGTGCCGGATGACGAATGTACCCGGAGAGCGATCCGGATGCAGGGACATATCCGTGAATATGTTCGCTATGGGCCCCTGAGGCCACAGTTGTAAATAGTCCCAAAGTCATATGTGTATAAATATGACTTAGGGCAAACAGTTTTAGTGCAGCTTCTCATTTTTCTGTTTTTCCACTCAAGAGGAGTGAAGAGGGAGCAGCCGTGAGACAGAGTGAGAGATAGAGCGCGAGAGAAGAAGAGGTAGACGCCTCTGTGTATTTCCGCCGCCTATGGCGAGGACAGCGAGCTCAAGGTCGTCGCCTTGGAGCTCGTCATTGTATACTTCTCTTGTATAGTGTTGTTTGGAGTCTTGTACTCCCGTGGTTTTTCCCATCTAGGGTTTTCCACGTTAATCCCTGTGTACTCGTGTGTTTCTCTCTTTTGGTTTCTATTTTCTGCTGCATTGATCCGCGATTAATCGGTTGTGGCCGAGCGGTGAAGGTGAATCCAAGCGTTGATTCCCAACAGCTACATAGCTCGCATTCGAAGAGAGAAGAAGAAGAAGAAGAAGAAGAAGAATCGACATAATGAATACTCAAATGGGGAGCGCTCTCCCTACCAAGAAGTTGGATCGAAACAACTTCGCATCTTGGGAGTACAAGATGCACCAATACCTTGTCGTACAAGGCTATTGGAGCTACATCAAAGGAGCGCACGAAGACCGACCCGTCGAAATAGCTCCTAGATACGCGACATGGGAGCAAGCCGCAAGCCGCGTGATGTATTGCTTGGCGACATGTGTTCACGATCACATGCTCAGCTACATTCGCGAAGCCAAAATGCCAAAAGAGGCATGGGAAAATCTACGAAATATTTTTGCGACGAAGACAACCGCAAGAAGGCTTCAACTCCGCCAAGAGTTGAACAACATTCAACAAAGGGACATGTCCATCACGACATACACCTTGAAGATCAAGGAGCATTGCAACTCGCTCGGCTCGATAAGCGTAAATATCGATGATGATGAGATGGTGAAAATATGCCTCCGTGGCCTCGCACCACGGTTCGGCGCGATGCGAACCGCCATTATACCAAGGGAGAAATCCTCCTCCTTCTTTGAGCTCCAATCAATGCTATTGGTCGAAGAAAACCACACTCGTACTAGGAGCAATGAGTCGGAAGGCCACATGCTCTACACGCACTCAAACGGGGGAAGAGGACACGGACGAGCGAGAGGCCGATTTGGCCAAGGACTAAGCGGACAAGGTCCGACCTACGACAACAACTCCCAATTTCGGCCGCAAAACGGAAGCCAACGAGGAACCTTCGCAAGAAGGGGGAGCTTCCACTCCGGCCCGAGCCATCAAAACGCAATCGAATGCGGATATTACGGAAAGGTCGGCCACCACGAAGAAGAGTGCCGAAAGAAGATGCGTGAATCAGCTTCCACAAGCCGACAACTCACGAATTACGCGCACAATTCCGACTATGAGGGGTATAGAGGAATGTACGGGCACAACTCCGACTACGAAGATCGTGGCGGAATGTATGCACACAACTCCGACCGTGGCGGAATGTTCATGATGAAACATAGAGCAAACTCTATGTCGGCCTCTACCTCAACTAGTGCCCTCAATCCGGAAGACGTATGGTTTATTGACTCCGGAGCCTCAAACCATATGACATCTCATAAAGAATGGTTTCTCGAACTTCGAGAGCCGGAGCGACCCGATTATGTCGAAACTAGAGATGACACTACACACCCGATTCGGCACATCGGCAATGTTCCGTTCGGCGAAAGAGGTAAGCAAACATACATTAAAAATGTCTTACATGTTCCCACCATCACGAAGAATTTGGTCTCAATCGGCCAAATGGTTGAGCAAGGGATGCAAGTACAATTCAACCAAGAAGGGTGCTTCATCGAAAAAGAGGGCCGAATCATCACACGCGGAAGAAGAGAGGGCCGGATGTTCATTCTTGATTCACACGAGATGAAATCCGCCATGTTCGCAAAAAGCATGAAAGCTGACTCCGACATAGAGCTATGGCACAAGCGAATCGGACACATCAATCTCAACAAACTCAAAGCAATGAAATCGAAAGGAGTCATCATCGGACTCCCGACATTCAAAGAGAAGGAGATTGAAGGTGTATGCGAAGCATGCCAATTCAGCAAGCAACACCGACACCCATTCCCGAAAGAGTGGAATGTGAGCAAAGGTCTACTCGACGTAGTCCATTCCGACGTATGGGGACCGGCGCAGACGGCTACATTCGGCGGATGCCAATATTACGTGCTCTTCATCGATGACTTCTCCAAGCACACGTGGCTCTATCTGATGCGGCAAAAGGGCGAAGTGTTCGGACACTTCCAAAGGTTTAAAAACGAAGTCGAAAACGCCACTGGTCGTCATGTACAATGCCTTTGATCGGATGGCGGCAAGGAGTACTTCTCGAACGATATCACAGTGTATCTCCGAAAGGAAGGAATTCGGCGAGAATTCACTTGCCAACACACTCCGCAACAAAACAGAGTAGATGAGTGCAAAAATTGGCACATCCTCGAAGTAGCGCGGGCCATGATGAATGAGAAGCATATGCCAAAGTCATATTGGGCCAAAGCTGCAAATACAACCATCTACCTAATGAACCGGTGCACAACATCCAGAGTGCACAAGGTCACTACGCACGAAAAATACTTCGGAAAGAAGCCGGACTTATCGCACACCCGAATATTCAGCGCGATAGCGTACGTGCACATCCCCGACGAGAAGCATCAAAAGCTTGACCCGAAGTCGGAGAAATGTATCCTCGTAGGATACTCACTGGAGCGAAAGGGGTACAAGTGCTACAACCCCTCAACCCGAAAATCTCGAGTACGTCGAGACATCGTTTTTGACGAGTCCGCATACTGGTACACACCAGAGACAACTTCAACTCTGACTCCACTCAACCCGGATTCCACTGAACAAGAGATAGAGGATGAAGATCTCCTTACACATATGTTCGAAGAAAGTCCAATCACGACCCGACTGAGCGGACCACAAGAGCCTTTGAGCGATCAAAGCACATCACAGCCTAGCCCGAAGATGGACAAAGGCAAGGCGAAAATGTCGGAAGACGAAGACGACCGCTTTGACGACGATGAGTCGACTCACTCACTCGACAGTGAGTTCAGCGGCTTCAATGTACCAATCGGAGCTAAGAAAGCCCTCATCTCTGCAAATGAAAAGCTCTGTCGTTCCACCCATGAAAAGAATCCGATCATCCGATTCGGCTACAACAACTACATGGCATATCACTATGCCTTTATGATGAAGGTGGCGACAGTACGCGAGCCGGAAACATTTTTCGAAGCAGCCAAGGATCCGCGATGGATCGAAGCCATGAACGGGGAGATGCAGACACTACGCAAGAATGAGACGTGGATTCTCGTTCCCACCTCACCACACAAAAAGGCGATCGGATGCAGATGGATTTACAAAGTGAAGTACAACGCCGACGGTTTTGTCAACCGCTACAAAGCGCAACTTGTAGCGAAAGGCTACGCACAAACGCACGGAGTTGACTACGAAGAGACCTTTGCCCCGGTGGCAAAGATGATGATGGTACGGACCATAATTGCGCTTTCCGCGGTGAAAGGGTGGCACCTCCATCAAATGGAAGTCAAGAACGCCTTTCTACATGGCGAATTAGAAGAGGAGGTGTACATGATACAACCACCCGGCTTCAACTCGAGCACCCATCCGAAAGATGTATGCCGACTCAAGAAGCCACTCTATGGTCTCAAGCAAGCACAGTGTGCTTGGCATTCGAAGATAACGCAATATCTTCATCAAATCGGCTTTCGTATGTCAAAATCGGACAACTCCCTCTACATACGAAGCGATTCCGCAAGTCCGATTGTCATCATCCTATATGTGGATGACCTAGTCATTGGAGGTGAGCATCTCGTCGAAATCAATAAGGTCAAATCCCTCCTTTCCAACAAGTTCGAGATGACGGACATGAAGGAGCTCCACTACTTCCTCGGCATCGAGGTAATTCGGACTCTAGCCGGAATCATGATCTCTCAACGGCACTACATCCTCAACTTGTTATACAAGTTCGGTATGGCTGAGTGCAAATACGCGGCAACCCCGCTTGATCGCAATCTCAAACTAGATGCAAACTCCGGCACCAAAGCGTGTGAGGCGACTCAGTATCGGCAACTCATCGGGAGTCTCATCTACCCCACGATCACTCGGCCCGATCTCAGTTATCCGGTCGGTCTCCTTAGCCAATTCATGCAAACACCGCATGATACTCACTTGGATTGCGCTAAGTGAGTTCTACGAAACGTGAGTGGCACAATGGATTGCGGCATCCTCTACAAGACCATGATGCCAATACGACTTGAGGGGTACACAGACGCCGATTGGGCCGGCTACAAAGCCGATAGAAGATCAACCTCCGGATTTGTTTTTTCCCTTTTCCCTCGGCAGCGGAGCAATATCCTGGAGCAACAAAAAGCAACCAACCGTCGCTCTTTCGAGCACAAAGGTGGAATACAGGGGCGCGCCAGTGGCCGCATGTGAAGCCGTATGGCTCAAAAGGATACTCAAGGATCTGGGTGTACCCATCAAGGATCTGACTTCCCTTTACTGCGACAACATGAGTTGTATCTATCTGGCTCGGAACCCGGTGTTCCACGCGTGGACAAAGCACATCGAAGTGCATTATCACTTCATTGCGAGCGCGTTCTAGTTGGCAATGTCGACCTACAACACATTAGCACCAATCTTCAAACAGCCGACATCTTCACTAAAGCCTTAGGAGCCGACAAGCTATGGCAATTCATGACCGATCTCGGATTGACGATCCTTGACCTGCCAAGCTTGAGGGGGAGTATTGAAGACACTACGCAATAACGCGTGGATTACACAACCATGCAACAAAGCCGCGAAGAGCCGATCTACCGCGCAAAGCCACGAAGAAAGACGCAAGCCGAAGCACAGACTTCGCAACTACGCACAACGCAAGCTGGGGCACGGATTCTGCAACTCTGTATAAATGCGAGTCGACGCGAGTTGACGCGGACTCCAGAACGCAAGTCGAAGCGGATTTTGGATACCGTCTGAAACCCTAAACCCGACTTGAGCTTGAGGGGGCGTGTTGAGAATCAAGCTCAACTTGGTCTAGTGTGTGAACTTACCTTGAGAGTGAATAGACACTCTAACGGTCAAGAGTCATCATTATGTCACCACTTTGTATTCTAGCATTTAGTATGAGTCATAGAATCATATTCTATGACACATAACTTATGAGCTTTCACATTCCCCATGCTCCATGAGTTTTGTGGTTAATGAAGAGAGAGGGTGACTATATAAAGCACCCTCCTCCCACCTTGTATAATGTCGAGTCTTTCTCCTTTGTTAATATACTTTTACCTTGCGTATTCTCTGGTCTTACTCCTTGTCTCATTCTCTCTCTCTCTCTCTCTCTCTCTCTCTCTCTCATACACACACACAGTTCATATCTATCCCGCTGCACAGAATCCATCTCTTGATTCTTTACAGACGTGTACAAAAGACGGATCGGATTAACGAGAAATCCCATGCCAGAGTGAAGGGGGAGTTTGTTGAGAATTCGGTCCCTCCGAATGGGATCTGGTTGAGAACCAGAGGAGCCGGATCGTGTCGGGAACCCAACGTTCCTTATGCGCAAGGCTCAGCCACAACCGAGCTTAGAATGATACACAGAAAACGGGAAATAAACGAGACACAAAGAAGAGAAATGGTACACAGGAGGTTTACGTGGAAAACCCCAAACTAGGGGAAAAACCACGGCAGCCCACAGGCTGCAAACTGTCACTATGTATGAATGCACACAAAAAAACAGTGAGTTCACGGAGGCAACAACCTCGGACTCACGCTCTTCGCCACAGGCGGCGGTTACAACAAAGACAGCGACCTCTTTCTCTCTCTGTACAACGTTACGCACACCACTCTCGTGCAAAACAGAAAATGACAACTACTCAAAGTTTGCCCTAAGTCATATTTATACTAATATGACTTTTCGGCTATTTACAAATATAGCCTCGATGGGCTCTCAGAAACATATTTACGAATATGTCTCTTCCTCCGGTTCTGCACCATCCGGCTCTCCGTAGCCGGGTACTCCTCATCCGGTTCACACCGGGCCTGCACCATCCGGCACTCCGTAGCCGGGTACTACTCATCCGGTTCATATCGGGTCTGTATCATCCGGCTCTCCGTAGCCGAGTACTACTCATCTGGTTCATACCGGGTCTGTATCATCCGGCTCTCCGTAGCCGGGTACTTCTCATACCGTTTCGGCCTCGGCCGAGTTTGTGTTGGGATTACGGTCCCTCCGGATGGGATGGTCAAATGTCCGGGAATCGAGAATGAAGACCCGAATGAGGAGTACCCGGTATCGGAACCGGATGATGAAGACCCCGGCTACAGAGCCGGATGACGAAGACCCGGTTTCGGATCCGGATGATGAAGACCCCGGCTACGGAGCCGGATGACGAAGACCCGGTTTCGGATCCGGATGATGAAGACCCCGACTACGGAGCCGGATGACGAATGTACCCGGAGAGAGATCCGGATGCGGATGTGGGGACATATTTGTGAATATGTTTGCCAAAGGCCCTCGAGGCTATATTTGTAAATAGCCCGAAAGTCATATGTGTATAAATATGACTTAGGGCAAACAGTTTTGTAGTTGTTGCTCATTTTTCTGTTTTCCACTTAGAGGGAGCGAAGTGAGAGCAGCCGAGAGAGAGAGTGAGAGAGAGAGAAAGGAAGAGGTCGACGCCTCTGTGTAATACCGCCGCCTGTGGCGAGGACAGCGAGCTCAAGGTCGTCGCCTTGCAGCTCGCCATTGTACATTCCCTGCGTATAGTGATAGTTGGAGTCTTGCACTCCCGTGGTTTTTCCCGTCTAGGGTTTTCCACGCTAAACCCTGTGCATTCGAGTCTCTCTCTGTGTTTTGATTTACTTCTGCATTGATTCGTGTTTCCTCGGTTGTGGCCGAGAGGTGAAGGTTTTGAAAGCGTCCAATTTCTAACAATCTGGTATCACAGCGACTGCAGTGCAGAAAATGGAAGGCGGCAGCAGCGGGCAGCCGGGGATGATGGTGCTCAATGCGCAGAACTACGCCGACTGGAAGATAAAGATGGAGGATCTGCTCATTGTTCGGGACTTGTATGAACCAATCGACAGGTCGGAAATACCCAAGGGGGTACTTGAGACGGAATGGAGGCTTCTGAACCGGAAAGCCGTTGCAACCATTCGGCAATACGTCGACGTGAGCGTTCTACAACATGTGGCGAACGACACCAACGCATATGAGATGTGGCCGAAGCTGTCGGGCCTCTACGAGAGGAAGAATGCGTTGAACCGGACCTCCCTGATGAGGAAGATAGTGAACCTCAAGTACCGGGACGGCGAGAGTATGGTGGAACACGTAAGCACGTTCATGGGATTCGTGAACCAGCTTGCGGCGATCAAGTTCCCGTTGGAGGATGCAATGCAAGCCATCATGCTGATGTGTACATTGCCGGAAAGCTGGGAGAACTTGGTGGTGACTCTCAGCACCTCCTGCACCGAAGATAACTTGTCCTTACAAACGGTAAAGATAAGCATCTTGAACGAAGAAGCGCGTCGGAGAGATAAAGAACCGGCCTCCGATCCGAAGATGCTGCTTACCGAATCGGATCGGGGAAGACAACGGAACCGGAGTCCGCAAAGACGGGAGAAGTCGGGGACCCGGTCGCAGTCAAGAGGAAGGCCCACATGCTTCCACTGTGGGAAGCCGGGGCACTTCCGAAAGAATTGCCGGCATTACCGAAAAGACAATGGAGCCGACGACACCGATTCGAAGAAGTCTTCGGAACGGAACGGTGCTTACCGGGGAGCCACGGACCGGAATGGTTCGGATCGGCGAGGGCAGGACCGGAAAGGAACGGCGGCACTCGCGGCAAGTGAAGAGGAGATCATGCTCATCACCGAAGAAAGTGAACTAAACATTGCCGGCGATGAGACTACCTGGGTGGTCGATTCCGGAGCGTCGTTCCACCTGACCCCGGAAAGAAGATACTTCTCATCCTACACAGCCGGTGAGCATGGCTGTGTTCGGATGGGAAATGAAGGTACGTGCCGGATTGCCGGCATAGGAGACGTGTGGTTGACAACCTCGACCGGATGCAAAATGTTGCTGAAGGATGTCCGACACGTTCCGGAGGTTCGATTGAACCTGATTTCGGCCGGGAGGCTAGACGATGAAGGCTACACAGGTAGCATCCGGAAATGCGTAATGAAGTTCAGCAAGGGGAGCCTGATAGTGGCTCGGGCCCGGAAGGTCAACACACTGTACCTTATGAATGCCTGGTTATGTCCGGAGGAGTTGAACGTGGCAGCCGACACTGCCAGTGAGCTGTGGCACAAGAGACTGTGCCACATGAGTGAGAAGGGGATGAAGAGGCTTGCAGAAGACAACCTTATTCCAGTGAAGCATGTGCACCTGGAGAAGTGCACCGATTGCCTGGCCGGTAAGCAAAACCGAACCTCCTTCCACTCAAGGCCACCGACGAGACGTAGCGCACCATTGGAGTTGGTGCACACTGACGTGTGTCAAGTAGAAACGAAGTCACATGGCGGAGCCCAGTACTTCGTGACATTCATTGATGACCACAGCCGGAAGCTGTGGACGGCACCGTTGAAGAAAAAGGACCAAGTGTTGTGCGTTTTCAAAGAACTCCACGCGAGAGTGGAAAGGGAATCCGGCAAGAAGCTGAAAGCGATACGAGCGGATAACGGAGGGGAATACCGGGGGCAGTTCGAGGAGTACTGTCGCTCGAAGGGAATCCGGCTCGAGTTTACTGTGCCGAAGACGCCGGAACTGAACGGGCTGGCCGAGAGGATGAACCGGACCATAATGGAGAGGGTCCGGAGTATGCTGGCGCATGCGAAATTACCCAAGGGGTTTTGGGCTGAGGCAATGTCGACGGCGACATACGTGATAAACAGATCACCCTCAGTACCTTTGGACGGAGACATGCCGCAGAGAGTGTGGACCGGCAGGGAAGTATCCTACCGGCATCTGAAGGTGTTCGGGTGTCTCGCATATGTGCATGTGGCAAAGGACCGGAGAGGAAAGCTAGATCCAAAGACCCGGCCATGCATATTCCTCGGTTACGGCGATGACGAGTTCGGCTACCGAGTATGGGACCCGGTCGACAAAAAGATATTCCGGAGTCGTGATATCATCTTCATGGAGGACAAGACACTCGCCGACTGGGAGTCGGAGAAGAAGATGAAGAGCTCCAAGTCGACCGGTGAGGATCAACTCTACGAGGAGCAGTCCCGACCGGCAAGGGACCGGTTAGCACTCGAGGACCCGGCCGAAGACGGTGAAGAAACAGAACCGGCCGAGGAAGATGAAACTGATACCGGAACCGGCCCCGATCCCGAAATGGATTCGGATGAAGAGGAAACGGAGGAGCCGGTTACCGAAGCTCCGGAACGGAGATATCCTCTAAGAGAGAGAAGGGCCCCCCGGAGATTTCCGAAACCAGAGCACGTGCTGCTAACCGACGAGGGGGAGCCGGAGAGTTTTGAAGAAGCAAAGCTTGACACCCATAGCCGCAGGTGGTTAAGTGCCATGCAGGAGGAGATGGATTCCCTGCATGAGAACCACACATATGAACTTGTGGAGTTGCCGAAAGGAAAGCGGGCACTTCGAAACAAGTGGGTGTTCAAGCTGAAACCGGGAGATGCCGGAAACCCCCCGAGATACAAAGCCAGGATCGTGGTGAAGGGGTTCCAGCAGAAGAAGGGTGTCGACTTCAACGAGATATTTGCCCCGGTAGTGAAGATGACCTCCATCCGGACGGTGCTGAGCATAGCGGCAAGCATGGACCTCGAGGTAGAACAGATGGACGTGAAGACGGCATTCCTTCACGGTGACCTCGAAGAAGAGATCTACATGCAGCAACCGGAAGGATTCGAGAAGAAAGGGAAGGAGCACCTGGTATGCCGGTTGAAGAAGAGCCTTTACGGACTGAAGCAGGCTCCCCGGCAATGGTACCGGAAGTTCGACTCTTTCATGACCGACGAAGGGTACCACAAAACGCAGTCCGATCACTGCGTGTTTGTGAAGAAGTTCGAAGGAGGAGACTTTCTAATACTCCTCCTGTACGTGGACGACATGTTGATCGTCGGACGGGACCAGGGCAAGATACGGATGCTGAAGAAAGCGCTTCACCGAACCTTCTCAATGAAGGACTTGGGTCCGGCGAGGCAAATACTAGGGATGCACATCATCCGGGACCGGAAGAAGAAGCAGTTGTGGCTGTCACAGGAGAAGTACGTGACAAAGGTGCTTCACCGGTTCAACATGTCGGAAGCAAGACCGGTCGGGTCAACCCTCCCGGCAAACTGCAAATTGTCCAGCAAGCAAAGCCCCAAGACAAAGGCTGAGAAGGAGGACATGATGAAAGTACCATATGCCTCTGCCGTCGGAAGCTTGATGTACGCAATGGTGTGTACAAGACCGGACATAGGATATGCAGTCGGAGTGGTGAGCCGGTACATGAGCAATCCCGGCAAAGAGCACTGGAACGCGGCCAAGTGGATACTCCGATACCTGAAGGGCACGGCAAACGTGTGCCTCCGATTCGGCTCCGGTAAGCCCGAAATCGACGGCTTTACCGATTCGGATATGTCGGCTGATGCAGATACCAGCCGGTCCACATCAGGGTATGTGATGACGTATGCAGGGGGAGCTGTTTCGTGGCAGTCGAGGCTGCAGAAGACGGTTGCGTTGTCGACCACGGAGGCGGAGTACATGGCGGCTGTTGAAGCCGGCAAGGAAATAATATGGATGAAGGACTTCATTAGAGAGCTCGGTATCCGGCAGGAGGAGTACCGACTCTACTGCGACAGTCAGAGTGCCATCCACCTTGCGAAGAATGCGGCCTATCACTCCCGGACGAAGCACATCCAGCGAAGATATCACTGGATCCGGGAAAGGATAGAAGACCAGGAGTTCGTGCTGACGAAGATCCACACGGACGAGAACGGGTCAGATATGCTGACCAAAGTGCTCACACCCGACAAGCTGGAAGCGTGCCGGAAGAGGGTCGGACTGGAAAGACATCCCATGCCGAAGTGAAGGGGGAGTTTGTTGGGATTACGGTCCCTCCGGATGGGATGGTCAGATGTCCGGGAATCGGGAATGAAGACCCGAATGAGGAGTACCCGGTATCGGAACCGGATGATGAAGACCCCGGCTACGGAGCCGGATGACGAAGACCCGGTTTCGGATCCGGATGATGAAGACCCCGGCTACGGAGCCGGATGACGAATGTACCCGGAGAGAGATCCGGATGCGGATGTGGGGACATATTTGTGAATATGTTTGCCAAAGGCCCTCGAGGCTATATTTGTAAATAGCCCGAAAGTCATATGTGTATAAATATGACTTAGGGCAAACAGTTTTGTAGTTGTTGCTCATTTTTCTGTTTTCCACTTAGAGGGAGCGAAGTGAGAGCAGCCGAGAGAGAGAGTGAGAGAGAGAGAAAGGAAGAGGTCGACGCCTCTGTGTAATACCGCCGCCTGTGGCGAGGACAGCGAGCTCAAGGTCGTTGCCTTGCAGCTCGCCATTGTACATTCCCTGCGTATAGTGATAGTTGGAGTCTTGCACTCCCGTGGTTTTTCCCGTCTAGGGTTTTCCACGCTAAACCCTGTGCATTCGAGTCTCTCTCTGTGTTTTGATTTACTTCTGCATTGATTCGTGTTTCCTCGGTTGTGGCCGAGAGGTGAAGGTTTTGAAAGCGTCCAATTTCTAACAGTTTGTTCGTCGGCCCTGTTCTTCTCCCTTCCCATCCGGAGGAACCTGTCTCCCAACAAACTCCCCCTTCACTCCGGCATGGGGTGTCTTACCAGTCTGATTCTCTTCCGGCATGCATCCAGCTTGTCGGGTGTCAGCACTTTGGTCAGCATATCTGACCCGTTCTCGGCCGTGTGGATCTTCGTCAGTGCGAACTCCTGGTCATCTACTCTTTCCCGGATCCAGTGATACCTCCGCTGGATATGCTTTGTCCGGGAATGGTAGGCCGCAGTTTTAGCAAGGTGGATGGCACTTTGACTGTCGCAATAGAGTCGGTATTCCTCTTGCCGTATACCGAGCTCTCCGATGAAGTCCTTCATCCATAAAATTTCCTTGCCGGCTTCCACAGCCGCCATGTACTCCGCCTCCGTGGTTGACAATGCAACCGTCTTCTGCAGCCTCGACTGCCACGAAACAGCTCTCCCTGCATATGTCATTACATACCCGGATGTAGACCGGCTGGTATCCACATCAGCCGACATGTCCGAATCGGTGAAACCGTCCAGTTGAGGTTTTCCAGAGCCGAATCGGAGACACATATTTGAAGTGCCCTTCAAATACCGGAGTATCCATTTGACTGCGTTCTAGTGCTCCTTGTCGGGATTACTCATGAACCGGCTCACCACTCCGACTGCGTGTCCAATATCTGGTCGGGTACAAACCATTGCGTACATCAAGCTCCCGACGGCAGAGGCATATGGAATCTTCATCATATCTGCCTTCTCTCCTTTCTTCTTCGGGCTTTGCTTGCCGGATAGCTTGCAGTTTGCCGGAAGTGTCGATCCGACCGGTTTCGCATCTGACATGTTGAACCGGTGAAGTACCTTTGTCACGTACTTCTCCTGTGACAACCATAATTGCTTCACTGACCGGTCCCGAATGATGTGCATCCCCAGCATCTGTCTTGCCGGACCCAAGTCTTTCATTGAGAAGGTCCGGTTGAGAGCCTTCTTCAGCATCCGTATTTCGACTTGGTCCCGTCCGACGATCAACATGTCATCCACGTACAGGAGGAGTATCAGGAAGTCCCCTCCTTCGAACTTCTTCACAAACACGCAGTGATCGGTCTGCGTCTTGTGGTACCCTTGATCGGTCATGAAGGAGTCGAACTTCCGATACCATTGTTGGGGAGCCTGCTTCAGTCCGTACAGGCTCTTCTTCAACCGGCATACCAGGTGCTCCTTCCCTTTCTCCACAAATCCTTCCGGTTGCTGCATGTAGATCTCCTCTTCGAGGTCGCCGTGAAGGAATGCCGTCTTCACGTCCAGCTGCTCTACCTCGAGGTCCATGCTTGCTGCTATACTCAGCACCGTCCGGATGGAGGTCATCTTTACTACCGGGGCGAATATCTCGTCGAAGTCCATGCCCTTCTTCTGCTGGAACCCCTTCACCACGATCTTGGCTTTGTATCTCGGGGGGTTGCCGGCATCTCCCGGTTTCAACTTGTACACCCACTTGTTTCGGAGTGCCCGCTTTCCTTTCGGCAACTCCACTAATTCGTATGTATGGTTCTCATGCAGGGAATCCATCTCGTCCTGCATGGCACTTAACCATTTTCGGCTGTGGGTGTCTTCCTTCACTTCTTCGAAGCTTTCCGGCTCCCCCTCATCGGTCAGCAGAACATGCTCTGCATCCGGAAATCTCCGGGGGGCCCTTCTCTCTCTGAGAGGATATCTACGTCTTCGGGCTTCGGTAACCAGCTCCTCCATTTTATCTTCATCCGAATCCGATTCGGGGTCTTGGCCAGTTCCGGTCTCAGCTTCCTCTACTTCTTCTTCTGCCGGTTCGGTATCCTCACCGTAACCGGCTGGTTCCTCGAGTGCTAACCGGTCTCTTGCCGGTTGGGTCTGCTCATTGTAGAGTCTATCCTTACCAGTCGACTCAGAGTTCATTGTCTTCTTCTCCGACTCCCAGTCGGTGAGCGTCTTGTCCTCCATGAAGATAATATCTCGACTCCGGAATACCTTCTTGTCGACCGGGTCCCACACTCGGTAGCCGAACTCATCGTCACCGTAACCGAGGAATATGCATGGTCGGGTCTTTGGATCTAACTTTCCTCTCCGGTCCTTTGCTACATGCACGTACGCGAGACACCCGAACACCCTCAGATGCCGGTAGGATACTTCCTTACCGGTTCACACTCTCTGTGGCGTGTCTCCGTCCAAGGGTACTGAGGGTGATCTATTAATCACATATGTCGCCGTCGACAGTGCCTCGGCCCAAAACTTCTTGGGTAGGTTTGCATGCGCTAGCATACTCCGGACCCTCTCCATTATGGTCCGGTTCATCCTCTCGGCCAGTCCGTTTAGTTCCGGCGTCTTCGGCACGGTAAATTCGAGCCGGATTCCCTTCGAGCGGCAGTACTCCTCGAACTGCCCCCGGTATTCTCCTCCGTTATCTGCTCGAACCGCCTTCAGCTTCCGGCCGGTTTCTCTTTCCACTCTCGCGTTGTCGTGAAGAAAACCGTCCATAAGCGGAATCGGCGCACCAAGGCGTGGGAACCGGTTCTTCACGCGCGCACGCTCCAAGTTGTACATAGAAGCGAATTAGGAGGATAATCGGCAGGAACGGGCCCTAACACAAGTGGAGACAAAGACCGCGCGAACAGTCTTTTCGGTCGCGCGCGCGAGCTAAGGAACTGTACGAGTCGGCGGCGTAACTACGCGGATGCGTGAAGAACGGAGCGGATCCCTGTCCAAAAGGGACAGGGAATAAAGTTGACATGACGGCCTGCTCGTCGGCCTATATAAGGAGCAGGAAAGAGCTGTTGCAGGTATCTCGCGCAGAGAGGACGAAGTGCTGTCGGACCGTTTCTGGACACTTCTCTCTCTGTTTCCTTCCTTCTTGAGCTCCATAGCTTTTCTGTGCAGGGTTCCGAGGAGGCTCGCGCTGTTTCTAGGAACGCCCGAGTGCTTCCGGCAGCACCTCCGACCTGCTATCCCTTTGTGCGTCGAAGCGAACAAGCATCGGCATCTGTTCGCCGGCCTGTTCGGTTGTAACCAACCTGTGCCCCATCGAGGGTTGTAGTCGTGTTAGCCATTTTTGTTAATATACATATTTAGTCATTCGCATCTGTCTGTGTCGGTGTCTGTTCGCGTTCTCCGTGCTGAAGGGCCGTGTCCCTGTGTATCCCCGGTCCTGCGTAGCCGGCTCTCTCTCTTTCTCCTCCCTCGCTTGCTCTTTGGTTCGAGACCCCCGCGGTCCCGCCTCGTTTCCACACGCACTTGCGAAAAATCTCGACAGCGTGGAGCTCTTTGAAGACGGATAACACCTGATCCTTCGTCTTCAGCGGTGTAGCCCACAGCTTCCGGCTGTGGTCATCTATGAATGTCACGAAGTACTGCGCTCCGGCATGTGACTTCGTGTCTACTTGACACACGTCCGTATGCACCAACTCCAGTGGTGCGTTACGTCTCATCGGTCGCCTTGCTCGGAAGGAGGTCCGGTTCTGCTTACCGGCCAGACAATCAGTGCACTTCTCCAAGTGCACGTTCTTCACTGGAATGAGTTTGTCTTCTGCAAGCCTCTTCATCCCCTTCTCGCTCATGTGACACAGCCTCTTATGCCAAAGCTCACCGGCAGTGTCGGATGCCATGTTCACTTCTTCCGGACATAATCGGGCATTCATCAGGTACAGTGTGCTTACCTTCCGGGCCCGAGCCACAATCAGGCTCCCTTTGCTGAACTTCATGACACCATTCCGGATGCTACCCGTGTAGCCTTCATCATCTAACCGACCGGCTGATATCAGGTTTAGACGAACTTCCGGAACGTGTCGGACATCCTTCAGCAGCATCTTGCATCCGGTTGGTGTTGTCAGCCACACTTCTGCTATGCCGACAATTCAGCATGTACCTTCATTCCCCATCCGGACACAGCCGTGATCACCGGCTGAGTAGGATGAGAAGCATTTCCGGTCCGGGGTAAGGTGGAACGATGCTCCGGAGTCTACCACCCAGGTCATCTCGTCGCCGGCAAGGTTTATCTCACTCTCCTCGGTGATGAGCATCAGCTCTTCTTCGCTTGCCGCGATTGCCGTCGTTCCCTTCCGGTCCGGCCCCCTCCGGTCTTTACCATTCCGGTCTTTACCGTTCCGGTCCGGGGTTTGCTTTGAGTCGGTACCGTCGGTTTCCTTGTCTTTACGGAAATGCCGACAGTTCTTTTGGAAGTGTCCCGGCTTGCCGCAATAGAAGCAAGTAGGCCTCCCCCTCGACTTTGACCGTGTCCCCGACTTTTCCCGGTTCTGGGGACTACGGTTTCTATGTCTTCCGCGTTCCGATTCGGTAAGAAGCGCTTTGGAGTCGGAGCTCGTATCTTTGTCTTTCCGACGCGCCTCCTCATCTAGCAAGCTCGACTTTACTCTTGCTAGGGATAACCGTTTTCCTTCCGGCCCGGCGTTGCCCAAAGTGACAACCAACGTCTCCCAGCTATCCGGGAGGGAACCGAGCAGGAGTAACGCTAATACCTCATCAGCAAGAGGTACTTCCAATGACGTTGCCTGGTGTGTCAACCCCTGGAAGGCATTCATATGCTCCGCCATGCTGGAGCCATCTTGGTATCGGAGTCTTACTAGCTTCCGGAATACCGACACCTGATTGAGAGCATTTTTGTTCTGGAACATTATGCTGATCTTCTCCCAGAGCTCACGAGCCTTGCTCTCTTCGTTGAAGTTGTTGTATAGGCTCATGTCGATGAAGCACCGTATGTACGCCGTTGTCTTCATGTGCATCACCTCCCATATCGCGGCGTCGATTTTGTCCGGTCTCTTGTCCCCAAACTGAACCGGCAACCAGAGGTCTTTAACAACGAGCATGTCCCTCATCTTCGACTTCCATACTGAATAGTTGGAGCCGGTGAGCTTGAACATGCCGCCAAATGATTCGTCCATTTTCTGTGTCGATCTCGCTCTGATACCACTTGTCGGGAACCCAACGTTCCTTATGCGCAAGGCTCAGCCACAACCGAGCTTAGAATGATACACAGAAAACGGGAAATAAACGAGACACAAAGAAGAGAAATGGTACACAGGAGGTTTACGTGGAAAACCCCAAACTAGGGGAAAAACCACGGCAGCCCACAGGCTGCAAACTGTCACTATGTATGAATGCACAAAAAAAAACAGTGAGTTCACGGAGGCAACGACCTCGGACTCACGCTCTTCGCCACAGGCGGCGGTTACAACAGAGGCAGCGACCTCTTTCTCTCTCTGTACAACGTTACGCACACCACTCTCGTGCAAAACAGAAAATGACAACAACTACTCAAAGTTTGCCCTAAGTCATATTTATACTAATATGACTTTTCGGCTATTTACAAATATAGCCTCGATGGGCTCTCAAAAACATATTTAGGAATATGTCTCTTCCTCCGATTCTGCACCATCTGGCTCTCCGTAGCCGGGTACTCCTCATCCGGTTCACACCGGGCCTGCACCATCTGGCTCTCCGTAGCCGGGTACTACTCATCCGGTTCATACCGGGTCTGTATCATCCGGCTCTCCGTAGCTGGGTACTACTCATCCGGTTCATACCGGGTCTGTATCATCCGGCTCTCCGTAGCCGGGTACTCCTCATACCATTTCGGCCTCGGCCGAGTTTGTTCGTCGGCCCTGTTCTTCTCCCTTCCCATCCGGAGGGACCTGTCTCCCAACAGATCGGACGAGCTGGATGAAGGAAACGGATCCGAAAGGGTTCCGGATGAGACCTGACTACCGGATCGAGTGAATCCGGATGGATCCGGTGCAAACCGGATCCAAGAACATATGTGTAAATATGTTTCATGGTGAGCCCATCGAGGCTATATTTGTAAATAGCCCTAAAGTCATATAAGTATAAATATGACTTAGGCAAATCACTAAGGTGTTGTTGAATGGTGTTGTTGTATATTGTTGTATACAGAGAGTGAGAGAGAGAGATATACAGAACTAGTTTCTGTTGCAACCGCCGGTTGGCGAAGATACAGAGCTCAAGGCCATTGCCTCCGAGTCTCTGAGTGTACCTTTCTCATATAGTGATAGTTTGGATTTTGTGGGCTCCCGTGTTTTTTCCCTATTTAGGGTTTTCCACGTTAACATCATGTGGCATCTCTGTTTTAGTTTGTTCTCTTCTATTCCTTGTTGAAAACTCGGTTGTGGCCGGTAGTTGAACTTCAGATACTCCGTGTTGATGCAGAAAACCGGAAGAAATCTAGCGACAAATTTTATAAAATGAACCACGATAGCATCACAAAAGAGTTGCCAGATGACTTCTATGCTATGGCCCAAGTACAAATAGATGAGGTCCGGAGGTTATTGGAGGAATTTGAAGACAATCAACTGTAGGTAACGCTAGACTTGGAAGCTTATGACCAGGAGAGAAGGAAAAGGGTGGATAAGCAAACATAGGAGCAACAAGCGGTGCTGATAAACATTAGCGATGAAGAGCAACCCGTGGTTAGGCCAGATACAATGAGGGAACACCTGTTGGAGGCACATCTAGAACCAACAGAGACACAACCCGAGCAATTCGCGGAGCAAGCACATATGCAACAATAAGGTGCAGAGTGTGGAAAGTTGGTAGGTGTGTGCGTATGCGGAAGCGTATGAGAACCTGTTGGCTGACTCGAAAAACAACACAGAAAGGGAGGAAGGCAAAAACTTACACAGAAACGAGCTTTAATGGAAAGCTTTATTATGTTCCCTCTCTCTCTCACTCAGAGACATGATACAATTTGTTTTTCCCTTTTTCTTTACAACGTTAGGTTATTGCTTATATACTAAGCCCTAACTATATGGACGAGTTCACACTCGGATGGATACAAGTTGGAAGGAGTCGGCCTTTTATGCCAACAAACTCCCCCGTAAAAGGACTACTCTTTCTTGCGTATACAAATGTTTGGGGTTATCTCCCCCGTAAATCTAGATTACAAGATTATCCTAAATTTACATTATAAGTCAGTCAGCATGCGGCCGAGTCGGCTAAGGTATAGTTGTTCCGATTAGGTCTTACCTACTGTCCCTCGTTCAGCTTTCTTATGCTCGGTCGCTTATCATAGTCCCATCTTCATCCTTAGTGCTCCGAAGCGTAGATCTGGGAGTGGCTTCATGAGGCAATCGATGATGTTCACCTCGGTGTCGATTTTCCGGACTTCGAGCTTCTTCTCGGTTATGAACTCCTCGATGTGATGATACCGCACCTCAATGTGCTTCATCTTTGCGTGGTAGACGGGATTGTTGATGAGGTGTATTGCGCTCTGTGAATCGTAATGATGGTTGGCAATAGCCGATCGTTTCTACTTGTATCCGAGAAATCAGCAGACAGTCGATGCAACTAGATCGCTTCCTTTGCTGCTTCCGATGTCGCTATGTACTCGGCTTTTGTGGTAGACAGAGCCATGCACTCTTGAAGTTTCGACCTCCATGATATTGCACCACCATCGTAGGTGAAGATGTAGCCTGATGTCGATTTCCGATTATCTGTATGTCCAGTATAGTCGGAATCGGTGTAGCCTTCAACTTCGGTTGAGGTTGTCAAACCAAAAGTCAGTTGTGTATCTTCAGTCCCTCTCAGGTACCTGAAGATGTGCTTGATGGCCTCCCAATGCTTCCGTCCAGGGTTTGACATGTACCAGCTGACCACCCCTACGGCATAGGCTAGGTCGGGTCGGGTCACCACCATTGTGTACATGATACTTCCTACGACCGATGTGTAGGGCATCTTTCCATTAAGCTCTCTCTACTTGTCCGTTGAAGGAGAATCTCTGTCCGATAGTCGGATCGACGTCAGAAGCGGTGTTGGTGCTAGCTTCGCATTCTCCATATTGAAGCGTTTTAGCACCTTCCGGATATAGTCAGACTGGGAGAGTTAGAGAGTCTTGGTCGTCCGATTTCACTCGATCCTCATGCCCAATATGTGTCGGGCTTGTCTGAGTTCCTTCATCGCGAACTTGTCGTGAAGGCTCCGCTTCAGTTTTCCAATCTCTACTTGATTGCTTCCTGCAATCGGCATGTCGTCAACATATAGGATCAGATAGATCCTGGACTCGTCAGCCAATTGCCAAACATACATACATGGGTCGGAGTCAGTTCTGCGGTATCCAAGTTGCCTGATGTAGTTGACATAGTCGAGGTCTGGTTGAAAAAACTCTGTTGGCCTTCGAGCTCGTCCAGATCTCTTGGATGCCGAGATAAGTGGTTTGGATTCTTCGATCGACTAGGTTGGGCGATCGGTATTTGTTGAACCATTTGTGTCATGAGTCTTTTTAGGTGACCCGCCCCCAAGTCGGTATTTCGGTGGTGTCACCTTGTCCTCCCCTAGGGACTTTGTCGACTCGGTTCTGTTTCCTACTCACATCTTGTTGACTTTGCCTGCTTCGACTCTTGTTGAATCAGCTCTGTCGTTGATGGCTTTGACTTTGAGTTCAACTAATGGACTTCCTACCAATTCGGAGTCGGCGGGTATGTTGTCGGCTTGTTCGAGTTCAACTGTTTGTCGAATCTCTAAGTTGGTCCAGTGGGTCGGTCCTTCTACGACGTCTCTGTCGTCCGTGAAGGATACCTTTTTACCAACTTTTTTCTATTAGTTCCACTGAGAGAAGATAGATTCTTCATTGAAGACTATGTCACTACTCCGAATCAGTTTCCGGTTCTCCGAGTACCATAGCCTGTAGCCGAATTCCCCATCGATTCCATAACCAAGAAATATGCATTTCGTTGCATGGGGTGCCAATTTTGTCCTTTTATCCCTGGGGATGAATGCGTAGGCTTCGCATCCGAATATACAGGGCCTATCGTAGGTCAGCTATTTGCCTAACCATAGTGCCTGTGGCACTTCAAGCCTAATTGCTCTTGATGGCGCCAGATTTATCAGGTATACTGCGGTCTGCAATGCTTCTGCCCAGAATTCCAGCTTTAGTCCGACTTGCTGAAGCATTGTCGTCACCCTCTCCTAGATCGTTCTGTTGATCCGTTCTACCACTCCATTTTGCATGGGCGTGTAGGGAACGGTCTTTTGAAGTTGGATCCCTTTGTTGAACAGGTATTGTTTGAAGACTCTAGAGGTGTACTCACCTCCATTGTCGGATCTAAGTGTCTTCACTCTATGTCTCGACCGGTTCTCTACTTCAGATATCCACCGAGTGAAGACCTCGAGTGCTTCGTCTTTGGACCTGATCGAGTAGGCCCAGACCTTTCGTGTACAGTCATCTACAAAGGTGATGAAGTATCGGGAGCCTCCTACTAATCGCTCTGACATGGGACCACATATATCTGTGTGCACGAGCTCTAGGGAATGTCGTACCATCTCGTAGTGGAGAGTGTGCGGATTTTGGGTCTTTTTCCCATATCAACAATGCTCACGGAAGTCCGTCTTTGCTTGGAGTTTTGGAATGTAGTCTACCGCCATCAGCCGATCAAGTCCGGCTTGAGACATGTGATTGAGTTGGCCATGCCATAAGTTTGGGTCGGTCTTTTCTGCCCCTTCTAGATTGATCGCCATTAATGGGTACAGGTTGTTGTACTTGTGCCCGCCTCCTATCTTCAGGTTTCTTCGGTTGATCATCCATACTGACTCACTTAGAGTCGTTTTGTACCTATCTTCGGCTAGCATGCCGATGGAGACCAGACTCCTTTTCAGATCAGGTACATGCCGAACTCGGTGCAGGGTTATTGTGTTGCCATTTGGCAATCGGATGGGAACCTCTCCGGTTTCTACAATTCTGCACTCATGCCCGTTGCCTAGACAGACTGTGTCGCTGGCGTCAGTTGAATAGTCCGAAAACCATTCAATGTTGGGGGTCACACGTAATGTGGCACTGGAATCTAGTAGCCACGTGTGTGCATCCTCTGCACTATAGAGGACTTCTCCGATCACTGAATGCTCTAAGGAGAGAACTTCTCCTGATCGGGAGTCGACAACATTGATTTGGTTGCCGACTGGAGAGTGGTCTAAGTCGGGTCGTCCTCGATTCCGCTGAGATAGTTGACCACTCTCTTTCCTCTTGATTGACCAACAGTCGGAAACATTGTGGCCAGCTTTTCTGTAGTGTGTGCAGAATTCGCCTGATCAGCATGTTCTTGACTTTGACCGTTGTCGGTCTACCCTCATTTTTTATCGGTTGGTATTCCGACTGGTTTTGTCGCCTTGTTCTCTCATACGACTCTGTCGGTCGAACGACTCGGTCGAGTGATGGGCATCTGTCAATTCATCAATGGTAAGTCCCATCGATTTTCTCCAAATGTCCTTGGTGAGGACTTGGTCGATCGTCTCATCCAGATTTAGGATCGGTTGACTATTGGCGTATGTCATGCAGAATACCTCCCAACTCGCCGGTAAGCTCGATAAGAGGGCAAGGGCTTTCACTTCTTCTTCGAAGTTGATCCCTTGTGAGGAGAGTTTCGACAAAACCCGGTTGAAGGTGTTGATGTGGGAGGTAGCCGGATTGATTTCTCTCATCTTTATGTTGAAAAGTTGTTTGATCAAAATCAATTTCGAAGATGAGGACTTCTTCTCGTACACGGCTTGTAACTTTTCCCACAATGAGAACGTTGTCGTCTCGTTTGCCATGCTGAAGTAGACGTTTTCGGCTAGATGCATTCAGATGGTGGAGCGTGCAATTTCGTCCATCGATTTCCACTCTTCGGCTGTCATCGAAGCAAGTTTTTCATTGTGTTGAATAGCTTTGAATTGTCTTCTGATGATCAGAACATCCAGCATCATCTCCTTCCAAAGTGCAAAATTTTTGCCATTGAACTTTCTGATTTCAACTCCTGTTCCAGATGTTGAAGCCATATTCTTCTATGAAAAGTGAGATTTTTACTGACCTCGTCTTTTTCTTTTGACCTTCTTCTGTTGTCTATTGCCGCCGAACAGCAAGGTTTCTCTGATACTAGTTGTGGAAATTTGGTAGGTGTGTATGTATGCGGAAGCGTATGAGAACCTGTTTGCTGACTCGAAAAACAACACAGAAAGACAAGAAGGCAGAGACTTACACAGAAACGAGCTTTAATGGAAAGCTTTATTATGTTCCCTCTCTCTCACTCAAAGACATGATACAATGTGTTTTTCCCTTTTTCTTTACAACGTTAGGTTATTGCTTATATACTAAGCCCTAACTATGTGGACGAGTTCACACTCGGACGGATACAAGTTGGAAGGAGTTGGCCTTTTATGCCAACACAGAGAAGAAACAAACGGTCAATGCGGATCAACAACAACAATAGATGACAAAAGAAGAAGAACGGCTAGACCTAGTGGACCAAGACATTATGGACATACTCGAGGTAAGTTGAAAGACGAACGGTGATCATGGTTACAGATTGCGGGATCGATGTGCAAGGCACTGTCCCACAGGTGTGCCATGTGTTACCCGAAGAAGAGTATGTTCCGGACTTGTGAACCGAAGGTCCGGATAATAGCTATTGAGTAATATTATATTATGTAATGACGGATCCGGATGGATGTACCGATCCGGATCTGCACCACTTTGTACCTTGTCAGTCGGTGCATGCACCATTTTGTATCGGAATCGGATGCCTATATAAAGTATCCGGATTGTATGTATTAAGGAGCGAGTAATATACTATATTGTGTCATCTTGTGTACTTGCCATCTATACTTTCATGTTTTGATCTTACGTGCGCCAATCTATAGTCGGATTTTGTGTGTGTCTAGAACGTAACAGGATAAGTTATAATTATGTGTGTGCATCCATCCATCCCTCCCTCCAACCACACCTTTGGGGAAAGTATTTTGGAAGGGGATACCTAGTGTTTGTGGCTAAGGTCTAGCCCAAGATGAACACTGAGCACCACGAGAAGGAGGGCCGAGGATTCTATAAATTGGAGGAAAATAGCATCCAATTGCTCTGAGAAGACCTCACTAAGGAATTCCACGCCCTCACCCAAACACACAGCACGACAATCAAAAAACTAATCGAGGAATTCGTGGACTAGCAGTTGTAGCTCACCATAGATTTGGACAGATATGAACAAGAAAGAATCCAAGCCAAGGCCGAACCCGATGCCCCAAAACAAGGGGAAGAAGAAGGAACCAGAGTAAGCAAGCCGGAACAAGTGGTATAGGTAGGACACAGAACAAACCAACAACGAGAACAAGCAAGAAATCCCATCCGAACAACAAACCCAACCAGATAAAGTCCTAACACACGAGGAAAATGCACAACAGAAGGAGTCCACGAATATGCCTGCAGAATAGCCACAAGGAGAAGAGCCACCAATGGCTACGCTAGCGGACCATCCAACAGGAGAATAACCGCCACATGTCGAGCAGTTGGCCGACTTTGTCACTAAAACAAATGACTCACTGCAATCACCGAACATCCTGCATACTTTCGACAAAGAATGAGAAAAAATTTCGATGATTGGGTTCAATGGGCAAGGCCCTATCCCACGGGCATGCTAGGTGTTAACCGATGGGACAAGTGAGACACTATGTGAACAAGCAAAGGGAGTCGAGCACTAACAGGCAAGCAAAGGGAGTTGAGTTTTAAGGAGGAACGGTTGTAAAGTGCCCAGTTAGAGGACTATACATATATACCAAATGTTGTAGAACGACTAGAAATAAAGGGATAGAGAGAGTGTGTTTTACTGATAGTAATCAGTACTTGTATCAATGTATGTATGCACTTTAACCAAATATACTTTATTGTGGGCAACTCAAGTGTTCCTTCTTGTAAGTCTAGTATATAAGTATTGTCTGTGTAGGAGTCGTATTTCTAGGATTGGTTGTAGCTATACAACCAATCTCGTGGAACCCCTTCCCTCGTTTTGTCAATCGTACCCATCCGAGTGGGAAGGTCTAAATAAAGGTTTGTACGTGTCATGAGTATAGAGAAGTTTGTATACCACATAACAATTTGGATAACAGTTTCGGCAAGGTGTCGTGACCCCAACTCTTCTTCGTGCCACAATACCTTGATCTGATTACTCGGGAGGAGTAATCGACAATGTTTCCTCTAGGAAGGAGTAACACCTCTCAATGATCAGAAAGTAAAGAAATCACAAAACTTGAAACATATGTTTGTTTCCTTCAAGATCTAAAACCTTTTCCTCAACTTTTGAGGTCTGGCCATGTTGAATTCCTCTCAAATAGGGCTCCCTTTTTCTATCGATTTTGACAAAGACAAATTAAAAGGAAACTTTATTTTCTTCCCCTATTAACTAAGAGAGAGATTTTCCTCTCGAATTATCAGAGAAAGATGAGGGATCCAAAAGTAAATAATGAATCCAAAAGTATGGTATTTACCATATTTCGAGGGTGTTTACCATACTCGAATGATTGAAACATTCTCGAATGCGAATGCACATATGGTACATATGGTCCATACTATGGTTGTAAGTGTATGTGTAATATGCACGAGAGTGAGTGTGACGATGTTCGTGAGTGATTATATGTGTATGAACACATGCACATGTGTGTGCATGTGGGTAGATATGAAAGACCGTGAGTGAATTGTGTGTGTGAATGGATAGAGGGGTATGCATCTTATTGATGTATACCCTCATTGTACTATTTAACCCTATATGGGGCATGAATGAATGGATACAAAAAGCTCTCTCTCTAATCTCTCTCTTTGATGTATCTCTCTCTAATCTCTCTCTTTGATGTCTCTCTCTCTCTCTCTCCCTCTTTCGCCCTCACGTTCAACCCCCTTGGGAGGGGGGTAGAGCCATTCTAGGCTCCACCCCCACCCCATAAACACTAAGGCTTTCGCTTCAAAACCACATGTACCGGAGAAAATTGTCAATGTTAAAACAAAACATTTGCGCTCTAAAACAATCGGAGAGTTTAAAATTAAATGGATGATTTTAATTCTATTAAAGATGCTACATGGGAACACAAAAACACCATTAAAACTAACTACTCTAAACATTTAATTGCAAGAGTGCAATATTTTAGAGAGGGGAGTATGTTACATGCATAACCATAACTTATCCCATGATAGGTGAGACCATATTTTTCTACACACGAGGATAAGAGTGTGAGGGTTAATCTAGAATGTAAACAAGGGATGATTATTTTCCATCTTAGGGATTGAGACAACCTTAACAGCCAAGTGTGAACTTGCCTGAAGACCTAACTATCCTTATTAGGGGTATTGTTGGACTACATCGAAACAGTGTGATCTTGTGGTGAATAGACTCTTGTGATGACCACTAACCAATACTAAGTATGACTCAATGCCTACCAACGGTATGGGATGTTGTTCAAGGCTTGGGTCCATCTCGATCCCTTCGCTTAGGGTTGGTAGGGTGGATCAGTGCCCTTCTTTTTATCATTGTCTCTTCATTTTTTTATATGTTTCCTTATTTTCATGCTTACATTGGAATAAATCTCTAACAATAATTGTCTTTAGTAACCTTGTGTATTTTCTCCCTCCTTACACGCACACATGTACAATCTTCTATTATCTATAATGTTAGTATCAGGTTCAAGCTCATTGTTTGTATGATGATATAACACAATTGAGCTTGAGGGGGTGTGTTGAGATATCAAGCTCCATTAAACACTTCCTACATTACACATACTCAATGTATAATAATTGTTTTTAGTAACCTCTTGTATTTTCTCCCTGCGTATACAATCTTCTATTATCTATAATGTTCGTATCAAATTCAAGCTCATTGTTTTTGTATGATGATATAACACAATTGGGCTTCTCGGGGTGTGTTGAGAAAGCAAGTTCAACTGAATACTTCCTAGGTTACACATGGCACTCATTGTATAATAATTGTTTGAAGTCTACCTTAGTAATTAAGTAGGAATAAGTTGTCTATATTAAGTGTAGTTGATACTTTCTAAATTATGATATGTCATTTATTCTATAACCACAAGGTATAGGTTTAGGATAACAATAAGTACACATTGAAGTAGCATGCAAACCAACTCTCCTCCATTATTTGGCTTGCATTTTATAATTATCCCTCACTTTGCTAAATGCAATTGTTGTTAGTAACCTTGCATATTTTCTCCCTTTCCTCTCTCTTCTCTCTCTATCTCTCTCACACACACGAAATCTCCTATTAGCTTAGTTGCATAATGCATGATTCTCTATAGAACTACTTGTCTAGTTCTTGACAAAAATTATTGACGGTTGTGGAACATTGTGAAAAGAATTAAAAGGTCTTGGAAATTGTTGGGATTAGTAATGAGCTTATGTAAAAGGTCATCAAAGGGAATTGATGATCGATGGATCAAACCAATTATCAGATACAATTTAAGTCCATTTACTCTTGTACATATTGCATTGCTTAGTCTAGCCTTAGGTTGAAGTTGAACCAAGGCCCCCTTGGTATGTTTCCTATATGCATAAAGATTAAGTTAAAGGTGTCCATAAGAGCATCAATAATTGGAAAGCTGGGGTGAAAGGGAACACTTGCCACACTTCAGAACCAAGAGAAAATCGGCGTCCTTGGTGGATGTGAGTTTCCTCGAGTTTTGAAGTATAAACCTTCGGAAACATTCAGTTTCAATAAATTGGTATAGAGAACCTATTTATTAAGGGTATTTCCGATATTTCAAAAATTAATGGCTTTTCATTTACTCAGCGATTACCCCCCTACGGATACCTAACGTTAATGAGACGAGGCTCTTTTCTGTTCACACACAAGTTCTCCGTGGGAGCTTACCCTTCATCTCTTCGATTCAATCTGAGAGAAATACTGAAGAAGAAACCATAGCTTTGAGCTCAGCTATGGCGAGCATTACTAGTATACGATTCTCCTCCTCCTCCTCCTCCTTCGTCTTCTGCATGTTCTGCTTCTTCTTAACCATTTTAACCATAGATTCATCATCAACACAATGTCCTGATTCAAACCTGTCCACTTACATTTTCCTTGCTTCCACATCCCACAAGCCCATTGCTTTCTCGAAAGCATCACACTGGTATGCATCTGCTGTCGCCTCCGTCACTGCTCTCCCCCTCCACCGATCCATTCTCCACCATGGACCCTTTTACACTTACCAGCATGTTGTCCATGGCTTCTCTGCACGTCTCAATCCCTGCCACGTGACGCTCCTCCTTGAGATCCCGGGTTTTATCCATGCTTTCCCCGAAAAAGTCCTTCAATTACATACCACTCACACGCCAGAATTCCTCCATCTCCCTACCACTACTTTCCATGAGATCAACACTTCTCATGGCTCTTTTCCAGCACTGAGCACAAGATCAATCTCAAATACCGTCCATCCAAGACCTAGCTCAATAACTACTACCTCTGCCTCAAACCCTGACTCATTTGACGGAGAGGATGTGATCGTTGGAGTCATTGACACTGGTGTATGGCCGGAGAGGCTCAGCTTTACAGATAAAACAATTCCTGGTTTCGACGACATCCCGTCTCGTTGGCAAGGTGAATGCGAAACCGGACAACTCTTCGACTCTTCGAATTGCAACAAGAAGCTAATCGGAGCTCGAGCTTTCTTTAAGTCTTACGAATCCGCCTACGGACCCATCAACGAAACCTTGGAGTACAAGTCTGCAAGGGATAGTGAAGGCCATGGTAGCCACACTTCATCTACGGTATTAGGCAATGTGGTGGCAAACGCGAGCCTATTCGGTTTCGCACCTGGTTATGCTCGAGGCATGGCGCCTCGGGCACGCCTCGCAGTCTACAAAGTGTGTTGGGAACCGGGTTGCTACAATGGCGACATCCTTGCGGCATTCGATGCCGCGGTGGCCGACGGGGTGGACATCATCTCTCTGTCTGTTGGAGGGTCAGTTGTGCCTTTGTATGAGGATTCCATTGCATTGGGCTCATTTGGTGCCATGCAAAAGGGTGTCCTCGTGTCTTGCTCTGCAGGGAACTCGGGGCCTTATGCGGGCTCGGTTACGAATATTGCACCCTGGGTCATCACCGTGGCTGCAAGTACTATCGATCGAACTTTTCCGGCCCCTGTCACACTAGGAGACGGTTCGGTGTACCAGGGAGTTTCCGTCTATGGAGGCAAGTCATATTGGGAAGAAGGCCAGCAAATATCCCTAGTCTATGCTGGTGATGTGGGACTTAGCAATAGTTCTTCTTCATCAAATTTGTGCACATCGGGGTCGCTTGACCCCGACCTTGTCCGTGGAAAAATCGTGGTTTGTGACCGAGGCACGAATGCTAGAGTGGGCAAGGGACTCGTGGTCAGCAATGCTGGGGGCGTGGGCATGATTCTAGTGAACACAGCCGAGAGTGGATCGGAGCTCATTGCCGATAGCCACCTCATTCCTGCGACCTTGGTGGGTTTCACTGATGGCATTGCTATTAAGGCTTACATTGCTGCATCTGGTGCCAATGCCACTGCCACCATAACACTTGATGGAACAACCGAGCTTGGCGTAAAGCCTGCACCCGCGATGGCTGCCTTCTCGTCCCGAGGTCCTAACCCGCTTCCCGCACAGATCCTGAAACCAGATTTGACCGGCCCCGGTGTGAACATCTTGGCTGCATACACTGGCACGGTCGGACCGACCGGGCTTGATTCCGACGACAGGATCGTCGATTTTAGCATAATGTCTGGAACTTCCATGTCATGCCCACATGTAAGTGGCTTGGCAACTTTGATCAAATCCATTCATCCCACATGGAGTCCTGCCGCAATCAAATCAGCCCTAATGACTACCGCGACCGTCCGGGATAACACCGGACATCTCATCACAGACACTTTGGATGGCAAGACAGCTAGCCCATTTGCATATGGTGCTGGACATGTGGATCCCCTCCCGGCCATATATCCCGGACTTGTATATGACCTAGGTTTGGAAGATTACATCGATTTCCTATGTAGTTTGGGTTATAGAGATGGATATTTAGAGGTCTTTACCAAAGGAGAGTACCGATGCTCCCGACCAGATTTCAGCTATAGCGATCTCAATTATCCATCATTTGCTCATGTTTTCCACGAGGGAGACAACAGCAATGTGTCTTTCCCACGGACAGTGACAAACGTTGGGAATTCAAGTGCCACTTACAATGTGTTTGTAGATGCCCCTAGTGGTGTGAATGTCAAGGTGGAACCAGATGTTCTCGAATTTGATGTGGACCATGTCACGCGCAACTACACTGTCACATTTCAACTTGATTTAGCTTTGACTAGGTCCAAGTTCAACATACTCTCCTCCAACATACACACATTTGGTTCACTTACTTGGACCGATGGAGTTCACAATGTCCGCTCCCCTATTGCCATCACCTTTCAAGCTCGAGTGATTGACAATTGATTAGGTCTTTTATGAAACTTTTTCATGAGTTTTTCCTTGAGCAAGCTGAATATGTATAAAATTCATAACTCAATGAGTTTGCTTTTTTACATTTCTGTGATTTGTGTTCTTCTTTTGTGTGGAAATTTACAAGAGTAGGGAAACCAGAGTAGTATTCTTAACGAGAACTAGTAGGTTATTTTGTATGTTTGTTTGTGCATATACTTATTTCCATATGACTCTACAAATGCTATCTTAGGATTTTACATGTATTTTCAAAACATACTTCCACATTTTTATAGCAAAACGTGTATGTATGTTCAACTAAGATGGACAAATACACTCTACTTAAAAAAGCATAGGTAAGTGCTTTACTAATATGATGAAAGTTTAGAGTAGGGTTTGATACTATGTATTTGACATTTGACATTTGACATTTGGACATATGTCAATTGTTCCCACAAATAACATGGCTATTAGCATTTCTGGCCACTCTTTTGGTGTGTAGACTCTAGACGGACTTGAACTCCCTAAATTTTTATTTTTTATAATGAAAGTGTAAAAAGGGGTCACGACTCACACATAGATATATTTACACATCTATACTTGACTTTTGAAAGTGAGATAAAGGGAGAAAGTGTGCATTTATGTGATGCAAATAATAAAACTAATTTTGGAGAGCTTATACTCTCCTTCTTGGCCTACTTGGCCTACTGCTTTAGCATCCTTGTGTACATATTTGAACATTGACACTTCAGAGATCACTGACTCTGTCACTAGCCACTTTCTGTGAGTCTTTGGTGGTGGTTTTTGTGTCTTGTTAGTGTTAGGATCGTGACCGGCCACAACCGGTTACTTGTACGTATGTTCGGGTGCTAAGAATCGACAATGACAATGCATCGACAACAAGAAAACGAAATGCATAGAGACACGGATATTTTAACGTGGAAAACCGAAAAGGAAAAAAAAAACACGGGGGTTCACAAACCTCGAGAAACAGAATCACTATGATAGAGGAGAAGTACACTAAGAAACTCGGAGGCAACAACCTCGAGTTCTTCTTCATCGGACTAATGGTTGTAGAGTTACTAATTCTTACACTCACTCACACTCTCTCTCTCTTACAAGCAACTACTTCTATGTAACTATACAACAATAATGATCAAATACTTCTATACTATGAAGTTTGCCCTAGTTGCTTATATACTAAAACAACTTTAAGGTGATTTACAAATATAGCCCACAAGGGGGACACTTACACTATTTACGATTATAGCCACTCGATTTGGTCATAGAATCGATTCTCGATTCTCGGCCTCGGCCGAGTTTGCTCATCGATTCAGCCTCATCCCATCCGAAGGGACCTGGTTTTCCCAACAGTCAGTTGGGTTTAGTTGTTGGAGGAAATTTGACATTCCTTTTTACATATTACTTCAACTTGTTTCGAGTAGAACTTTGGTGTACAAGTTTTATGTTGACGATGATTATTTCTTGACTAGGTCCCGTGGTTTTTACCTCCTCGAGGGTTTTCCACGTTAAAAATGTATGGTGTATCGTGCATACTTTTCGTTGTGTATTTTGTTGTTTTCTTTGAATAATTTTTGCACAACATAACCATTGTCTCATACGAGTGATAAAGTGCTATTGAGAATTTGATCAAGACATGTGTTAATTGTTCCCACAAATAACATAGCTTTCTTAATAAAGAAGTGAATCATGATATTCTAAGAAGATTTTAATGAAGTGATATTTTTTTTTCAAAAGAAAGTAATGAAGTGATTTTAATTAATATGTTTGAGGATATATTGGCCTTACCCCATGGCATCTTATACACATCATAGCTTTCATGCTACTTGGAAACCCATGGCTATGAGAACAATGATGATCTCCAATTTTATCTTAAAGTGTTTTGAGGACTTACTTAACAAGCCCACTAACATGCCCTCAAATGTTTCTTTGCGCATCCAATAACTTCAATTTTCATAAATTCTGTTAGAGGTGATTTCAAACTATGTATATGGAAGGGTGCATAAAGTTTATGAGAAATTATCATTTCATCTATTTCCAAGTGCATGAGTGGAATTTTTTAAGCAAGGATGCATGTTATTACTATACACAACATTTTATGATATAGTTAATAAGTGGGTGTGGGACAATCACATCTCTAGAGTCTTAAGACAGCTCATTACATGCATGATCCTCACATATATAATCCATTCACTATCAGTAAACTCCACAATCATTGTGGCGAAGTCTAACAGGGCAAAGAAAGAAATTTGTATTCAAATCAAAATGAACTTGAAGCAATGGTGCAAAAACAGAACTAGAAAAATGTGCGTCAAAGTAAAAGCAGTCCACGGAAGTGTGAAAGAGCCCATCTCAGCAATCCATCATCCTGTGCACACAATGTCCTCATCTTGAACACTCTCTCTGATCTCTTTTATATGTGTATGCGTTACGTGTATGAAGAACCCGCAAAACAAAAATATCCCAATTTAACTTCTCCTTCTTCACATAAGAGTCCCATTACTATTTTGGTCTTGTTCTTCCTCCTTTTCTCAATGAGAGAAGAAAAAGAACATCATCTCCTTGATTCATTGATCATCTCATTGTCTGTGTGATTAGTTAGATCAGAGATGGAAGCATTGCATGATGATATGTTGATGGTGATATTGTCACACATCCCCAATCCATGGGGGATCCGTCTGCGAGCAGTCTGCAAACGCTGGCACACCCTCCTCACCTCTGCTTCCTTCGCCAAGCTCATGGCCTCACGCCTCTACTACCATAATGATGAAGATGATGAAGAAGAAGAAGATGATGATGAGGGTATCATGTGGCTCTTGCTGTACACACAAAGACCATCGTCTCCGAATCGTGTCCACATTGTGGACCCTAGTAGTCACATCCCCCCCAGCAGTAGTCCTTTACCTGCACCAAATGCCACAGAATTGGTCCATGGCCAACACCCCCTGGACTCAGAATCGGATCTCCCCATACATGAGCCCAAGTCGGTGGTGGCCGCACCTATTCTACCTCGTGGTCCTCCGTTAGTGTTTATTGCAGACAACCATCTCTTGAATAATCTTGATCGATCAGCCACTGCCAGGGCAACAGTTGTATCACATGAGCAGGAGGATGTGGCATATAGGGCTGGTGTGGCTGCCCTTCAGTTGGGTGCTTTCGGTTACCATCCTCGGTCGCATCTTTGTATGCCAGTCCCGCTAGTCTTGTCCGGTCATCGATTTCATGCATCGATCAGCGCTGGATATACGAGCCCTAACCACATCCATCACATAATCAGCGATGAGCTCCTGGTGTCTTCACACATGGGGCTGCTCTTTTGCCGCCGCATTATTACCAGCAACAATGACGGGGAAGGGGGCCAGCGGCGGCGGCGGCCGGTGGTGGTGGAGCCGAGGAAGTGCCCTGGGATCATCAAAGAGCTCTATTTTGAGGGAGATCCTTTACAACTGCGCCGGCCTAGCTTCGGCGGCAGTAGTAACTACGACTCGGCTGCTAACTCACAACATGGCGCATCGGTGGTGGGGCCGGGGAGTAGAAGATGGGTGGTGCCGGCGCCGCCAGGGTTAAGCTGGATAAGTAGGGCTGGTGTAGCCCCCTTGCTGGTCAACGAGAAGCTGAGAGGATCGGGAAGTGAGATGGGCAGGAAGGGCTTCCAGATCCTAGTGTTGGGCGGTGTGCAGGGAGGCAGACATATGGAAGGTGAGGAGGAAGAGGAGAACATAGCTCTGCTTTACACGAGCAGGAGCGGGGAATGGGAGGCGGTGCCGGCACCACCCGCGGAAATGGAGGAGAGGCGGGCATTGCAGTACCCTTACTCTCCGCAGCTGCCAAGGAGCCGGCAAACCACGTTGGTGTGGTGGAAGGAGTCGTTCTGCACGCTCGCAGGGGATGCCGTCTACATGTTCACGCCACGGACTAGGGTTTGGGGTGGAGTGAGGCTGCCGTGTGAGCCACGCATCTGGGATTTCCGTTTCCTCACCATTCATGCTGTGCAGCAGCAGGGAGGGGGAGGGGGAGGGGGAGGGGATCATCGCCTGCTGCTAGAAGGCAACTTCCAGGAGCAAGGCGACTTCATGAGGCGCTATCCCCTCCGGATCGGAGTGATGGAGCTCCTTGCCATCACGCCCATCCCTGCTACTGCTACATCTTCACCCCATGCTTCCATGGCTGGCCCCACTGCGCCTATTCCCATTCCCATTCCCAGCAGCAGCAACAGCGATGGAGGAGGAGGAGGAAGGACGTACACATACACGTGGAGCCATCTGGGGTTCATGCCCGACAAGCTTTCACACCGCCTGTCCGCCCAACAGCCCGGCTACCCCGCCCATTCGTTCTACACCGCGTATTCGCACCCTCGCTCCCACCGCCTCTGCTTCGCCCCTTCCGTGGCCCTCGATGTCTGCTGTCGCTTCTGTAAACCGCAGCACGAAGCCCCGAACTTGGTGGTCTTCGACGCCGCATCCGCCTCGTGGAACTCCAAGCCTCTTCTGCCCCCTTGCAACCACTATGTGTTATCCTCACCCAACTTCAAAGGTTTCACCCTCTAGTAGCTGCTCAATTTAGTGACACCCACTCTTCTAATTCTTTCTTCTGTCTAGACTAACTACTGCTTTCTTCCTGCCTTCCTTCCCTTCTATAAATCAATAATGTGTAGCTTTGAAATTGAGAATTCAAACCAGAATAACCATTGAAACTAGGGAATCTTTGAGGCTTCTCGTAGCTATGGCAATTCTGAATAATAAAAAATTTCATGTGTGTTTTGAGTTGTGTTGAGTTTGTGGACAACCAATGGAGATGATAGAGATGATGGGATGTCATCCAAATTCAGGAAATGTAGGTATGAAGATGAAAGAAATTGTGCCTAACTCTAGAGACCAAATTCAAGAAACATAGGTACAAACATAGAATTAACCATACGTGTACCATACGCGTTTGCATTCTATGTTTAAATCAAACGTGTATGGTAAATCATCTTAAAGTTGGAAAAAAAAATAAAGAATGGAATTTCAAAAAGTAACTATGGTCTATATTATCTATACATATTGATTGAATCACATGTCATCACAGTTGAAACTTCAAAACTTAGGAATTACTTAACTCCTAAACATTAGAAAGCACGAACATAAAGATCAAATAGTTTCAAAGACATAACTTGTATTGATGATGAGCTCATCTTGCAATTATCAATGTTCTCATCTCGCAACTAGTGCAGGTATCAATTTCTTCACTTTAAAACTTCACAAAAAAATGAGAATGAAGTATAGAGATTAAATCAAAATATGTCATTATAAATTATAATCAAACGTTCAAAAACTCATAAAACATATATTCAACAATATAAAGAAAATATGACACTAACATAAAATTCTACTAGCTCAATTGACATAGTAATTTGTTTGAGGATTCTCACTAGAATGTGCCTCATTACCATCGATGACATAATTACTTAACTATTCTCCTCATCTTGCATACTATTGAGGATATCATTTGAATTTTCACTTTGTAACATTTGTCCCTCTTTTTACCTTCCTGCATCTTCCTCTTTATCAATCATTTCCATAGTAATTTTCAATGGAGTGGAACGTCTTTCTTTGATCCTCTTGAGAAGCCGTAAATTAGTGTGCAAGTACACTAATTTCTCCACATGACATGGGGATAACCTGTTTCTTCTTTTTGAATGTATAAGAGAAAATGTACTTCAATTCCTTTCACATGGAGATGCACTAGAACCTTGTGAGAGCACATGAATTGCGAGTTTCACCAAATGGGAGTAACTCTTCCAAATGTTTCCCACCACATAACTGGATTTTTCATTCTATTTAAGTCTTTTCTATAACCATAAAACTCATCTATCAAGGCATTTTGTAAATCTTGATTGCCACTTGCATAATGCATGATTGTTCTCATCCAACCAATATTCATCTCATTATTTATCTCATTATTTATTTCTTGACCGTTTCCAATCCATTTTGGATGCAAAATATACCTTGTAAGATGTAATGGAGATTGCAACATTGACCATGTATTTCTGCAACACAATTTGATTTCATCAAGCTTCATAGGATCAATTTCTATCAAAGACATATTATTTATTTCTTTTATCATTTGTTGCGTAAGATCATAAATCAATTCCATAGTAGTACCCTCCCTCTTTGCTAAACGAAGTAGTTTCAAAATTGGTATACATAATGTCACTATTATTGTCACATTTGACCAAAATCTAACATAAAAAATAATTGTAACTATCTCCTCAACCTTCTTTGTTTTAGATCCCGTCCATTTGCCCCATTGTTCATTAACTATCATTCTTCTCAAACCACCATATACTCTCTCATCTAGTAAATTCGAAAGAACAATAAAACTATATGCAAACCTTGTATTAGAAGGTTTAAGCAATTCTTTCTCACTATAACTTCGAAAGATTGCCAAAACATTTTGTTTTCTAGTTATGAATACGGTTATCAATCCAAGCCAATTTGGCTATATCCTCAAATAACCAATGTACATAATGGCATGTGCATCTAGTATAGAAAATTGATGGCCACTCTTTTTCTATCATCTCTCCTACCACCACACAATTAGTAGTGTTATCCATACAAACTTGCATTACGTTCAATGGTCAAACTTCGAGAATAAATCTTTTAAAATGTTAAAAATGTATTCTCTTGTCTTAACATGACCACTTGTGTCCACTAATTTCAAAAATATCGAGCCATACATAGATGATGTCATAACGTTAATAATCGGTCTATTTCTACTATCAATGTAGCCATCAATAACTATTGTGCATCCATGTTTTCCAATTTTCTTTCATTTGTGAAAAATTGAGTTCGATAGTTTTAATTTTTGCATTCAAATACTTATTGCACAATTGATACACAAAAGGTGGTTTAAAAGAAGGGCCAACTTGTCCAACAACCTTAAGCATATCTTGGAAAAATTAACTTTCAACTTTTCCATGTGGAATATCTTCAACATAAAAGAACCTTGCAAGAGCCTCTACTGCATTTTTCCTTTTAATTGCATATTCCATGTCATTTGTAAAGAACCACTTGCATCCAATTTTATGAGAGAGAGAGAGAGAGAGATATTCTATTATCGTCGTTGGAGGGCAAATATGACCTATGAGACCAAAAATATAACATTTCATGTGATACGTGTGAAAGTGAGTACCAACTCTTGATGTTCAAGAACTTTACCAATGAATGTTGCAATCGAGAGTGCACATTGTGTTTATGAGAGAAATTCATGCAAGGATTGGGCTCGATCGAAGATATGTGGAAAGCATGGTTGAATACAATCAAAGGCAGAGCATTGTATCAAAGTGTGATACTCAGACTTAGCAATGGGCCTGGTTTGGGCTCAAATCGAACCAAACCGTTAAGCCATGGTTTAAAGGTTTATAAGTTCTAAATAATTAAATGATTTGGTTTGGTTTTAATGATTATTAAATAGTTCACTTTGGTTCTAAAACAGAGGTTTATCGGTTTATAGGTTTAAATGTTTTTGGGCTAACTTTTTTATCCCTTAAATGTTTATGTAATTTAATGGTTAAATAAATGGTTTTTATTGATTTAATTCACTTAACTTAAATGTTTATTTAATCTCATGGCTTAATTAATGCTTATTCATTTATTTTAATATAAGTGCTTATTTAATTTTTAATTAGTTTGGCTTAAATGTGGTTAGGTTTAAACTTTTTATTAAATGGCTCCGTTTGGTTTCAACTTTTCCCTAAACGATTTTGTTTTAAATAGTTTGGTTTACTTTTTCTTAAATGGTTTGGTTTAATGGCTTGAAAGTTCATAAACGGTTTGGTTTGGTTTTAAGGTAAAGAAACCAAATTGAACCGAAACTGAACTAGGCCCATTGTTGCTCAGACTCTTGAACTTGTTTAGGGCAAAGTGTGCATAGAAGGCCATTCTCATCACTTGTGCCCCAATGCCCCGTCTCACATCACAATGCATGTGAGCTAAGTCGCATGGAAGCAACGGTTCAAATGGCAGATAATGGGATGGGTTCTAACATGTATCGATGTGTACGGTTTCCTCGTTCTACGAAGAATATGGTTTTGTAGTTAGGTGCAACGTGTGTAGTATAATGTGTGAAGCATGAGCCTCCACATTTGTCCCATGTCATGATACATTGACGTTGCAAAAAGGCATCATTTACAGTGGAATCTAGTGATGCATCATGAAGCAAGTGTCTTGCATCCCATCTACCAAACCATTTTTCCATATCTTACATCCAACCGGAACACAAAATTTTGCTTTTATGCGTCTTTTGGATCTTTTTGTTTACTTCCCATGCAATTCTAAGAAGTCGATGTGAGGGACTTTTTGAACCTTAAGCAGTATTCAACAACCCTTTCCATAACCATGATCTCAATGGGAAGCGATCCCCTCTCAAGGAGGAGGATGGTGTCGAGTGTTTGTTTCTTAACTTTGTAGGAAAATGCTTTTGGACATATTCAAACTATTTCCACATAGATTTAGGGATGCTACCGCCCCATACTTCCACCCCATAGAGAAGAACCAACGTCACCAAAGTGTTGAAATGATATTTCTCGAGGACCCAACACTTAATATCTCCATGATTGCATGTGTTCTCAAATGCAAAGTATACTCGCTTATGTTGGCCCGTTAAAAGTCCCACTCTACCGACTTGTATCCTAATGTGAACACGTCCTCACAGTTAGGGCTAAGTTGCCCTAACTATATAAGTGAGAGACTAAGCATTGTAATAGGTTCCGAGGTTAATGCAATACACTCTTCTTTGGAGCACATAGTCATCTCTCTTTGTCTGCATAATCATCTTGCTACATCTCTTGTTTGTCTAACTAACCAACAGGTCCTCAACTTCTGCATCATCAACTTCATATTCTTTAACACTTAGTGGTATCAGAGCGACTTGTAGTTCAGCAACAATAGTAACATAAATTTGAAAGGAAAAGAAACGGCTGAAGGAAAGGACCAGGTTAGCAAATCTCACTTCCAACAAAACATGGCCTCATCATTCAACACATGAGTAGAAATCAGAAAGTTCGACGGCAAAAACTTTGCCTTATTGAAGGAGATGATGCAAGATATACTGATCATCCGGCTCAAATCGAGACAATACAGTACACCAACAAACCAACCTCGATGACATCAGATGAATGATGTTCCCTGGATGAAATAGCCAAGTTGACCATCAAAATGCACCTGGCCGTGAACGTCTACTTTAGCATGGCCAAAGGTACGTGAACATTTGCCTTGTGGGAGAAGTTCATATTGATCCGACAATTGTTCAATATGAAGATGCGAGAGATGGATTTGGAAACCTCCCACATCAACACCTTCCACCGGGTGTTGTCCGAACTCTCCTCCCAAGGGATTAACTTCAAAGAAGAAGTTAAAGCTCTTACCCTCCTCTTGAGCTTGCCGACAAGTTGGGAGGTATTTTGTACGACCTTTGCCAACAATTGTCTGAATCTAAATCTAGATGAGACGATTGAACAAGTCCTTACGGAGGACATTTGACGAAAATCAATGGGACTCACCATCGGCGAGTCAGTAGAAGCCCACAATTCCACTGAGTCAATCAACTGATCCAATTGATCGAGAGATCAAGACGGAAGAATCAGTGGAAACAACAGTCGACCGAGAGAGAGGGGGACCGACAACAGTCGAAGTCAAGAAATAGCCGACCATGTGACTTCTGCACCCACTATAGAAAAGCCGGTCACAACGTTTCCGAGTGCTGGTCAATTAAGAGGAAGGAGAATGGTCGGCGATTCAAGCAGAACTCAGGACGATTAGACTCAAACCGTTCTCTAGTCAGCAACCAGATCAACGTTGCCGACTCATGATAAGGAGAAATCCTCTCTCTAGAGGACTCAATGATCTGAGAAGTCCTCTACAATGCACAAGATGCATGGATGTGTCTATTGGACTCTGGTGCCACATTTCACATGACCCGAAATATCGAATGGTTTTCAAACTATTCGGCTAGAGCCAATGCCACTGTCTGACTCGGCAATGGGCAAGAATGCAAATTCGCCAAAATCGAGGAAGTACCAATTTGATTGCCAAATGGCAATACAATCGTCCTGCACCATGTTTGGAATGTACCCGAGCTCAAAAGGGGTCTGGTCTCCATCGGTACCGAATGACTCTAAGTGAATCGTCATGGATGATCAGCCGAGGAAATATGAAAATCGGGAGCAGATGCAAGTACAACAACTTGTATCTATTGATGGAAATCACTCCAGAGGGCACAATGTCGTGAAGATTTTTGGCCATAAGTGTTATGGGCATGACCATATAATATCCCGTGGTGAGAATTTACCGTAGTATTCTATACATGTGGATAAGTGTGAGGGTTAAACGAGAGTGTAGAGAAGGGGATGATTACTTTTAAATCCTCGGGATTGAGACAAACCATTAGGCCAAGTGTGAACTTGCTTAGGGGCCTTGGGTATCGCTATAAATAAGAGGCCTAGCTACCCTCATTTGAGGATCTTTTGACTACATCGAGACTCTGCTCGTGTGGTGGGTCAACTCTTGTAGCGAGCGCGCCAGCACCAGGTACGACTCGATGCCACGGCGGTGGTATGGGACGCCGATTGAGGCTCGAGTCCGTCTCGATCCCTTCGCACGGGGGTGGTCGGGTGGATCGGCACCCTTCTTTCTCTCTCTCCTTTCTTTCTATCTACCTAGATCTATCTTTATCTAATGCTTACTTTAGTACATGTCTCTAATATTTGGTATCCTTCCTATGTACTAATATTTCTTTTGTTGGTCTTATCTTCTCGATGGATGGCGATCGATCGTTGTGCGGTTGGCCTTCATGCAGACAAGGATCAACAAGGAACTTCGGTAATCTTTCTTGTTATTTTTTGTCTAATTTTCTTCTCCCATCTAATCATGTGTATGGTTAATATGTAGATTATTTTCATTAATCAAATGATGTTGTAGTGGTATTTAATTGGTTATCTAAAACGTTTACATATGTGCACGAGGTCAATACCTTGTTTGACATATAAATAATATGTGATGAGTGTGTATGTGTATGAGGTTAATACCTCAATTACGTATTACGTTCACGAACATATGTTACGTTTGCGTATGAGGTCAACACCTCGATTTTGTTGTAAATGATATGCGTTTGGTCTCGTATGCGTAAGAGGTCAATACCTCAATTGAGTATTACGTTGAACCCTTATTTTTGGATGTCTCGTGTGCGTAGAGGTATATGCCTCGATTACGTCATTTTTGGCTATTAAATATAACGATTTCTTTAATATAGGCATATGTGGTCACGTGTATACGTAGTTGATCGTATATATGTGATAATATACATATGTGTATATAAGTTATTACGTGATTTTAAATCAAATGTTTTCCTTTTCGGGGAAAGGTTCTTGGTGGCCGTCCTCACATTTTTGTGAGAATCGTGTTGTCACCATCCCTTTTTTCAACAATTTTTTATTGTTGAAATCCCCGTTGGTGACTTCGATATTTCGTTATGTAAAGAAATGCTATAGCCATAATGATTTTGAGTACGTAGGGCTTGACCTACTTCATGTGAGGTCGCTCTTATGACACACGTATCCAACATCCCTCCCTCATTACATGGATATGATGCCACCATGAGATCATTCTTACGAGAGGCATTCGTAATGACGTGACCATGTGATGGGCCACGTGGGCCTACTACGAAAAGAGGGCTCATTTGGCTTGACCATTGGGTTGCACTTTGGTTTATGCCATCGTAATTACGAGACTTGAGGTTAGGTAACCTACCAACATAGTTGTAGTAAATGAGGGCGAAATAAGGACTCTTGACATATATGTTTCTTTTAAAAAAACTGCTCAACAGATGACCGAACTTCGGCAATCTCAAAGTGCTCTCGAGGCACGTGTCATTAGTCTACAACGTGAGACTAATAGACTTGATGAGCGATAGGGTGAACCATCGTTGGTCATTAAGCCATTTATGGGAGACAAAAAGGAAAGAACCGAAGAAGCAATCTACACGTGGCTGGGCCGATGGGAGTCTCATTTTGAGCTCTATCCCACGCCAGATAGTAAGAAGATTGCATATGTTGTCCGAGAACTAGGGGGTAAGGCCGTTGCCTGGTGGCGTGGGCTTCGTACGTTGGGGAAATTGCCCGATACCTGGACAACTTTTGTCACAGTTTTCAAGGGCCAATTTCTACAACCTCCCTCTCGAACCAAGGCAGCACAAGCTTTAATGAACCTCTCTAGTCGGAAATTTTCCTCGCTAGAAGATTATGTTCACCATGCTAGAACCCAAATCCAAAAGTCGGGTCTAGAAGGGGACAATTGGTTAATAGCTTGTTTTGTCAATGGCATCCCCAATTCGGACTATCACTAGATAGTGCACGATAAGGATCCAAAATCCTTCGAAGAGGCAGTTGAAATAGTTCTTCGCTATCAACGCACTTCGAAGAAGGACCACAACAAACCCAACGAAGCGCCCGGGACTAAGCAGTCGCAATTCGCTGGGAAACGCAAGACACCCAACGAATTCATGGATCGCGATTGTAAGCGACAACATCCTTTTTGCGTATTCTGCAAAAAGAAGGGTCATACAAAAGAGCAATGTTGAAAGCTCCAACGGAAAGAGCACGACAACAAAGCTAAAGCTGCAAACCATAAAGGTCAGATTCCTAATGTCCTTTAGGTCTATACACATCATTTAAGTAATTGTCAATGTTCTTTCCCTCACTATGTATTGGGTCCCAACGATTTACTACGTGCAAACGGGTATATCAATGGATCTCCCGTACAATTTTTATTTGATTCGGGAAGCTCACACAATTTTGTGAATGATCGTTTGGTTCAGATATGGGGAATCCAACCCACCGTAAGTGATCACACCTAGATGGTGCACTTCGCTGATGGAAGAGTACAATACATCAATGGGGCGATTCATTCATTAGGAATTTCTATCGATACTTATATAGAGGAAGTAGACTTCCATGTAATGAATCTTTGTACCACCGATGTAATACTGGGTTATCCCTGGTTCTATAATAAAAGCTCTTCTTTATCTATTGATTGGGTTCATCATTCAATTACATTTGTATTGAACGACTGTACTCATTTTATTCAATGTGTAAAAAAACAATCCCTCTCGATTGTTTCCTCGTGTTAATCAATATCCGAGTTGTCTTGGTGACCATATAATATCCCGTGGTGAGAATTTACTGTAGTATTCTATACACGTGGATAAGTGTGAGGGTTAAACGAGAGTGTAGAGAAGGGGAGGATTACTTTTAAATCCTCGGGATTGAGACAACCCATTAGGCCAAGTGTGAACTTACCTGGGGGCCTTGGGTATCGCTATAAATAAGAGGCCTAGCTACCCTCATTGGACTATCTTGTTGACTACGTCGAGAATCTGTCTTGTGGTGGTTCAACTCTTGTAGCGAGCATGCCAGCACCAGGTACAACTCGACCACGGCGGTGGTATGGGACGCCGATCGAGGCTCGAGTCCGTCTCGATCCCTTCGCTCGGGGGTGGTCGGGTGGATCAACACCCTTCTTTCTCTCTCTCCTTTCTTTCTATCTACCTAAATCTATCCTTATCTAATGCTTACTTTAGTACATGTCTCTAATAATAAGGGGAAAAGTGATTTGGACGTGCGTGAATGGGGGCGTGCAAGGGTGCACGTGAACGAGTCTTATGTATATAATTAAAACAATTGTGAATATTGAGAACTGATTAGTACTAGGTAGAGTGCCTTAATAAGTACTTTATGATCACATGTATAGAGGTAATAAGGGGTTGATGGGAGAAAATTGAGGGAGATCTCTGACAAAAATTGGTTGTCTTTATGCATGATGTAACAACCTTCCCTTGCACTATAAAAGGGGAGGTTTTGAACTATTGGCGGGGGATCCACTATTGGGAGAACGAAATGTTGTCGGATCGTGCTTTGCAGGCTTCCTTCCTATTCTTTGTTTTCTAGTTTCCTGTTTGTTGGGAATTCGGTCCCTCCGGATGGGATCCGGATGAGAATTGGACGAGCCGAAGGTAGAAACCAGATCGAAGAACATATCTGTAAATATGTTCCTAGTGTGCCTATCATGGCCATATTTGTAAATAGTCCTAAAGTCATATAAGTAAAAGTATGACTTAGGGCAATCACTTATGATAACAATGTGAGTAGAGATATTGTTGTATAGACACACACAGAGAGAGTGTGTGAGATACAGAAAGCTTTTTAGTTGTAACTGCCGGTTGGCGATGACATAGAGCTCGAGGTCGTTGCCTCCGAGTTTCATTCCATTGTACCCCTCTCTATAGTGATTCTGTTCGGAGTATGTGGGCTCCCGTGGATTTTTTTCCCGATTAGGGTTTTCCACGAAAACATATGTTGTTGTCTCATTCTGCGTAAGTGCACTAATTGTCTTATTCCTATTTTCTTATTTCTCCTTCCATTGTGAGTTTAAGACTCGGTTGTGGCTGAGCACTATTTCCTCAAAATATGGTATTAGATCGAACAACAAAAGGAAGAATCATTCGGAAGGATGTTCAAGCTCACCGGCTCCAACTATTGAGTGTGGAAGTCGAAGATGAGAGACATGCTCGTGGTCAAAGATCTTTGGCTGCCGGTACAGTTCGGGGACAAGAAACCGGACAAGATTGATGCCACAACGTGGGAGGTGATGCATATTGTAAAAGAATATGTGTGCGGAAGCGCATGCATAAGACACAGGAAACGAAACTATATTAAAAAATAATTCTTTGTATATTCTCTATTTTACACTTCATGCTCAGTGAGCACCTTTTATACAAGCCCTGACTATTGGGATGACACAAGTACTGACAGTACTTGACTGCTCATAAATAAGCATCCTACACTTACTCCCAAAATTTTTCCTTACGAGGAATAACGTTCTAACGGCCTCTCAATTTACGCACCGTTACGGCCATGTTGTGCGTATCATTTTACGCACCCAATGTTGAGCTTGTCTCTCAACACTCCCCCTCAAGCTCAACTTGAGCTTCCATGTGCTCCTCCGGATCTTCGCTCCGGCTTCTCCTGGCTTCACGCCTCGCTCGCGCTCCTTGACCCGTCCGATTCCGCGCGCCTCGACCCTTTCGGTCAGCTTGTCTACTCATGTGGCCCTTCTCAACTCCCTTGTTGTCGCGGTGTTGGTGCCTCTTTTGCTGCCCTTTTCTCCGCTTGGCCCTCAGTCGATTCGTAATGTCCGAATCGAACATTTCAATTGAATCGGTCACTTCTGATCCAATTCCGCTTACATCTGAATTGGCTATCTCCAATTCGTCTTCTATCTTTAGGCCCTTGACAACATCAGACCACGTCTTGGTCTTGGCCTTTACGCCCTTATTGGCTGTATCTCCCCCTTGTCTGGCTATCTTCGGTTCTTTCTTGCGATTACGACACTTGCTCACTTCTTCAGCTTCTTCAGCTGGCCCGAAATCGAATTCTTCATCCGTCTCGGCCTCACGGTCATTACCACTCCTTTCACGCTATTGTTCCTATCTCCCCCTCAAGTTCGGCGTGTCGAGGTGACCAATCCCAGCTCACCTGAGAAATGCTGCAACTTGTCGAAACCAAGGGGCTTGGTGAAGATGTTGGCAATCTATCGACCTGTTGAAACAATTGCTAGTTCGACTTCACCGGAAAGGACACGCTCACGGAAAAAATGATAGTGCACCTCAAAGTGTTCAGCTGTGGGCTGCGACATAAATTGACTAATCAAGCCAAACAGGTAACTGAGATCCGGTCGAGTGATCGTCAAGAAGATTAGGCTTCCGACAATCTGTCAGAACCGTGTCGGGTTGCACGCCTTTCTTGTATTTCGAAGAAGCTTTACGTTTCTCTGGAAAGGGGTCGAGATGGGCTTACAATCTACCATCCCGAACTTGAAGAGCATATTCAACGCATAGTGACGTTGGCTGATCAATATGCCTTCGGGGGTGCGGATTACTTCGATCTCGAGGAAGTAATGAAGGTTGCTAAGATCCATCATGTCGAATGATGCCGCAACTGAGACTTTACGCGGCCGATTTCTTCCAGGTCGGCACCGGCGATGACTAAATCATCAACATAAAGTAATAGACAAACCATTCCATGTTGACCTTACCGAACGAACAACGAAGAGTTCGATCTGGATGTCGTAAACCCCATTCTACGCAACTATTTCGTAATCTTTGCGTTCCAAGCTAGCAGGGCTTGTTTAAGTCCATATAACGCCTTCTTCAATCGACAAACTACTGAAGTGTTCTGTTCGGATAGAAATCCGGGGGGCTATACCATGTACACTTGTTCCTCAAGATCGCCTTGTAGGAACACATTTTTTACATCCATCTGATGTAAGTACCACCCCTTCACCGCTGCTACGGCTAGCAAAACCCCTTCACTGCTACTACGGTGGTCATCTTCGCGACCGGCGTGAACATCTCATCGTAATCTACGCTGTGCTTCTGCGTGTAGCCTTTCGCCACTAATCGGGCCTTGTAGCGGTTCAGAGCCGTCAGTGTTGTACTTGACCTTATACACCCATCTGCATCCGATAGGCTTCATACCCTGCATCAACCAGGTCCCAAGTCTCGTTGTCCGATAACGCGCGCATCTCTTCTTCCATCGTTGCACGCCAGTTTGCGTCTTCCAACGCTTCCGCGTAGCTCTCTAGCTCACGCACTTCCGCCACTCGTGTCATGTATGCGTAATGGTGTGCCATGTATTCATTGTACCCGTATCTTTTTACGAGGTTCTTCAAGCAGGTAGATCGGCGTAACTCGTGATTACCCGATTTCACGACCTTTTTGGCCGATTTCGACCTCTTCCACGGCGGTTCCTTCTCGATTGGCCTGAAGTCAGATTCACTCTGATCTGACTCAGCACTGCCGAAATTGTATTCCGACATTTTCTTCTTCCCTTTTTCTTTACCCGTAAATTGTCTCCTCGGTTCTTTACATGGGGAGAACACGGCTAAATCTCCACTACTCGCCGACTCTTCATTTGGTTGGCCATCTCGGTCCAACCCCTCATTCAGCAACATAGCCGAAATGAGATCGGACTCTCTGTTAGAGCTCCGATCTCCTCATCACGTAGAGGCAGCTCGGCCTCGCTGACCTCTTCTTTAGAATTCGGAATGGAGTCATGAGGTATTCGAGGTGAAGGTAAGTACCAAGAATCGGACTCGTCGAACACGACATCTCGGCTTACGCGAACTTCCTTTGTTCGGTGGTTATAGCACTTATACCCCTTCTGCTCGTCTAAAAGGTGACCAAGATACACTTCTCGGCTTTGTCATCCAACTTCCTCCTCTTCTCCTTTGGCACATGCACATATGCAATCCTGCCAAAAATCCTCAAGTGTGCCAAGTTCAGCTTCTTTCCGAAATACAACTCGTGTGGCGACACTCCTCCATTAGCAGAGGTTTGATTATGCAAGTAAACAATTGTCCTTACAGCTTAAGCCCAGTAAAATTTTGACATATGCTTCTCTTCAAGCATTGCCCTAGCAGTTTCTTCGATCGTTCGATTCTTCCGCTCGGCCATGCCGTTCTGTTGTGGCGTGTATCTACACAAGAATTCACGGCGAATCCTTTCCTTCTATAGATAACTTGTGAATTGGTCGGAGAAGTACTCCTTCCCGCCATCGGACCATAGGCACTTGATCTTACACCTAGTTTCCCTTTCCACAAGGCTCTTCACCTTCAAGAACCACGTGAAGACTTTGCTCTTTTTCGCGATCAAGCATGCCCAGGTCTGCTGAGTGAAGTCATCGATGAAGGTTATGAAGTAATGGCTTCCACCGAGACTCAAGTTTTGTGTCGATCCCCACACATCCGAATGGATCAAATCCAGCGGATTTTGACTATAATTACAGTCATTTGGGAATGGAAGTCGGTGTTGCTTCCCTAGTTTGCAGGCTTCGCAGACTTGGCCATTACAACCCCGAAATTGCGGCAATCTGAAAAGAATATTCTTTGTCTGCATTTCACGAAGCCGTGGGAAATTAACGTGGCTGAACCGCTTGTGCCACGGGTCGATGTCTAACTCGACCTTCTGTCTTTTTGCGAACAGCATGGTTCCGGCTTGATTGGTGTCGAGGATAAACATCCTCCCTTCATGACACCCTTGCGCGATAAGTTGACCTTCCTCTTCCATGTAGCACACAAGGTGCATGAATCGAACTTGCAACCCCTGATCGACGATCTGTCCGACCGACACCAGGTTCTTGGTTATTGTCGGGACATGCAACACGTTCATGAGTTTCCCTTTCTGCCCGACGTGGCTAAGGGGAACTTTGTCGACATGTTCGATGGTATGCGGAGTTTCGTCTCCCGTTTCAATGACTCCTTGTTTTTCCAGTTTCTTCAAGAACGAGAACCATTCCTTGTGACTCATCATATGATTCGACACTCCAGAATCAACATACCACACCTCGCTCGATTTCGAGGTGTTCACGGCCATCGAATCGGCCTTGTGCTTCATTACGAAGGCTGGGCCTGATCCATTTCCGGCTCATTCGGAGCCTTCCACGTAGTGCAACCTTTGACGCCTCTATCTTTATCGCAAGCTTTTCTGTCAACTACAGAGGAGTCTCAACCCTCGTACTCTAATACCATGTAAAAGAATATGTGTGCGGAAGCGTATTCGTAAGACATAGAGTACACAATTCAGAAGTATGACAGTTCGGTAAAATCACAGAGAAGGAGAGACAGAGACAGAGACAGAGTAAAAATAATTCTCTGTATATTCTCTATTTTACACTTCGTGCTCAATGAGCACCTTTTATACAAGCCTTGACTATTGGGCTGACACAAGTACTGACAATACTTGACTGCTCATAAATAAGCATCCTACACTTACTCCCAAAATTATTCCTTACAAGGAATAACGTTCTAACGGCCTCTCGGTTTACGCACCATTACGGTCATGTTGTGCGTATAGTTTTATGCACCCAATGTTGAGCTTGTCTCTCAACACATATGAAGACGACAACATACTTTCGGTGCTTCATCGACATGAGCCTGTACAACAACTTCAACGAAGAAAACAAGGCAAATGAGTTATGGGAGAAGATAGACATCATGTTTGAGAACAAGAATGTCGGTTTCGGTATTGTGGAAGTTAGTGAGACTCCGGTACCAAGACGGATCTAGCATGGCGGAGCACATGAATGATTTCCAGGGGCTCATAAACCAAACAACCTCGTTGGTAGTACCTCTTGCCGACGAGGTACTCACATTCACGCCATGCTGGTCAAACAACGACAGAAGCTCAACTGGAAGGTCTGTTGAGCGTGCAAGCTCAACCAGATCCGGATCGGCTGGATAAGTCAGAGCCGGATCGTAGCCGGGTTGGTGTCCGAATGGTATCCGGAACCAAGAGCCAGATCAGAGAGCCGGACCCACGTGTGTACCGGGAGGCCGTTTAGAGGTCTACGCTTCTAAACTACTAGGTAGTCATGGTCCTCGTAGTTAGTGTCAGTCGCTCATATGAGCATTGAAGTACTCGTCAGTCATGCTCATACTAAAGAACAACAGTCCCATGTACAAAGTGTTATAGACTATTATTATTTTAATAGATTTTATGCTTTTCTGCTCTCTCTCTGTCTCTCCTGTGTATTCTCTGTTCCTACGCTTCCATTAAACCTTTATTCTCTGTTTTTTGTAACTCTCCGGATAAACCAGTTTGGCAAAGCTTCCGCATAGTAACTTTAACATGGTATCAGAGCGCGAGGGTTGGGAACCTCTACTGCCGACAACAACTGGAAATGGACAACCCCTAATTATTGGTAAAAGAATAGACCGAAAAGAGAAGGTATGGACAAAAGCATGGGGAGCTCGCTTCCGGGGGAAAAGCTCAACTGGAGCAACTATGTGTCCTGGTCCTATAAAATGCACTAGTACCTGCTGAGGCATGGATACTGGAGCTACGTGGAAGGAGTGAATGAAGCAGCGCCAGATTCGGCACACAAGGACTTCCCGGTTTGGGAGCAAGGAGCGAGCAAGTGTTGGCCGGCAAGACCAAAGGGCCGGTTAGAGTCCAGAATGTGAAAGGGGTATTTAATTAAGGATAGGGAATTGTTATTGATAAATATTATGTTATTTTGAGAAGATAAATATTATGTTATTTCGAGAAGAGGGCGGATGGACCAAAATCGGTATGCCGATTCGAATCTGGATCGGATCGTTGCCGGTTGCCGGTTGGCACTGGTTTGTAACTCAACCGGAGACCTATAAAAGGACCCGACAAGAATGTAATCAGAGATGGATAATTAATAGAAGCGTTGTTGTTTTAAGTATTGTTTAGTGTCTATTTGGTTACCATCCTATGCTTAATATCATTAATCTTATGCATGTGTTACGATCATTAACAGTGTCGATTAGTAACCGATTAAGACCCATTTGATACCACGGTCCATCCATATCTCACCGTACCACCCTTTGGTGAAGTGTTCCATAGGGACACCCTGTGTTAGGGCTTCTCCAACCTAAAGGATAACAGTAGGGTCTTGTACTGCCTCGCGTCCTATGTGCACAACCAGATGCTTGTCTACATGAGAGACGCAAAGTCACCAAAGGGGGCCTGGTTAAATCTCTAGAAGATTTTCGCCGCCAGTACCACAACCCGTAAATTGCAACTCCGACAAGAGCTCAACAACATCTGGTAGAGAGATATGTTGGTTACGGAGTACACCACCAAGATAAAGGAGATCTATGACACGCTCGGTTCCATCGAAGTGACGGTGGACGAGGACGAGATGGTCGAGATCTGCCTCAGTGGTCTAGCACAACGGTACGGGCCAATCCGGATGGAAATTTGCACTCGAGAGAAACCATTGTCCTTCTTCGACCTGCAGTCGATGCTAATGGTCAAAGAAAACCACGTGAGTGGGTCGAGGACCACTCAATCGGACAGCTAGATGTTGTACACGGAGGCAGATCGGCACACAATGCAGGCGGCCGGCAAGAGCAAAATCGGAGGCGCAATGATGGTGTCGACATTAGTTCCGGACCCTCCACAAGCAGGGGGAGTCAAGGCGGTGCCAGGAGCAGGCAAGAGAAGACTGCAACGGTGTCGTGTTATTACACGTGCGTGTGTTAAATAAGGCGGAACCGTGGGGGCCCTAAACCGAGGAGCACGAGAGAAAAGAGGAAGTGAGGAGTGCGACAGTGCGAGGGCCGCTAGACCTATCAGCAACCGGCGACACTTGCCGGCTGATTGGACCTCCAACGCGTCTATCAACTCAACCAAAGAGCACACTCGAGAGAGATGAAAGAAGAGACTCCCTGAACACAGATAACACGGATTGGCGGAAACAAGAGATTCTATTACAATAACAGTGGTAATTACAACGGTTGCAACCCCGCAGAGAATGATGACAGAGGAAGAGATAGTTCGGTTCCCAATCCGACAACACCTCCTCCTTCCCTCCCCCAAAAGGTAATAATCTTCTCCTTTTCCCCTTCCCTTTTATAGGTCGCCGAGGAGGCCGTTACATCAAAACACGTCAACATTATTCTTTGTCCTTTCGGACAGAGATACGCATCGATTTCCTAATTAATAAATATGTCACACCTAGTACATTTACATCAGCCGTCCTATTCCTAGTTATGTATAATGTATCAATTCACGCACACTCGTGCAAGGGCGGGTTCACGCCTTTAATTCCTTGATTCCTCTTCGGGCCAGTTTTCTTCATGACATCCACCCCCACCAAACTGTGCATCCACCGGTATGCGCCAGACACTAACAATCGTCGGAGAAGATTGGCCCGTAATCATCTGTCACTTCCCGAATCCTCTTCTACTCTGAACCGGTCGTCGTCGTCAGTCACGCTTCCCGGATCTGACTCGTCCTCATGCCGCTTCTTGAACGCCTTGACCCGTTTCTCGGCTACTGGCACAGTGTCGAGGTATTCCTCGCGGATGCGTGGAATGAGGCGGGACCTCGGGGGTCTTGTACCGAAGAGCAAGAGAGAAAGGAGAAGGGAGCCCACTACGTGCGAGCGTGGATTTACAGGGAGACGGCCAGAAAGAAAGGAGCAGGTTGGAGGTGCTGCCGGAAGCACTCGGGCATTCCTTAGAGCAGCGCGAGCCTCCCGAAACCTGCACAGAAAGAAGCTATGGAGTTTGCGAGCCAGAGAGAGAGAGAGAAGCCTTCGCCCACAAACCGACAACACTTCGTCCTTGACTCTCTGCGATCCCTTTTCCCCTCCTCGTCTCCCTCCTTTTATAGGCACGGAAGGAGCCGTTTCCCCTTTACTTCCTACCTACCGAATCTGCCTGCCTAGGATCTCCTGTGTACAACATAAGGCGCACGTGCATGAAGAGCCGGTTCCTACGCTCTGGTGCACCGATTGCGCTTGTGGACGGTTTTCTTCACGACATCCGCCCCCACCTAACCGCGCATCCACCGGCATGCGCCAAATTGAGTTGGGACGGAGAAAACCGGTCCAGCCTTTATTCCCCCACCCGTCAGTTCTTCTTCGGTTTCGGATCGTTCGTCGTCCCGTTCCAGGTTATCCGGATCCGGCTCATCGTCGTGACGCTTCTTGAACGCTTTGATCCGCTTCCCAGCTACCGGTATCCCCATTCTCGTGCCGTCGAGTTCCGCCAGATGGTACGTCCTGTTGTCGTTGGTGCTTTGTACCGCGTAAGGCCCGAACCACCTTCTTGCGAACTTCCATGTCGCTCGGTGTTGGTTTAGATCGACTAGCACCCAGTCGCCTTCCTCGATCCTCTTCGGTCGGAGCCGGTGCGTTCGGTCGAACTGGGCTTTGTTCCTCGTCCTTGCCACTCGAAGCTTTTCCGCAACCTGCTCCACGTCCTCCGGTCTTCGCATGAGCTGTCATATGCGCGCCATCAACAGTTCCTCCCGGCTCATCTCGTCTCTCCAGTCTACGGTTGCCCATGAGGAGATCGTAGGTTCCATCGGCATGATCGGCTTTTGCCCAAACATGAGCTCTGCCGGCATGAATCCGGTTACCGAACTGTGCGTAGTTCGGTCCGCCCACAACACGTAAGGCAACAGCCGCGGCCAGTTCCAGACTTGACCTCCGCATGCCCGAACTAACGCCTTGACGATCGAACTTGACTCCTAGCCGGTCAAACAGCTCCTCGGCCTCTTCGGCGTCCAACTCCCCGCGATCAGCTACAATCTTCCCGACGCACCCGTACCGGCATATCACGTCCTCGATCAGGAACCGACATACGGCTGCAGTCGTTTTGTTCTGAAGGGCTCGGCCTTCCACCTGGTTCGTCAGATCTTCCCGAGCCAGGACCAGATACCGCATCTGTCCTACTCCCATCGGCATCGTCACCAGGTCTACCATCCATTTGAAGTGGATGGTCGGAGGGTACGTAGGGTGAAGCTCGTCCCGGTGTCAGACTACGGAGTGCATCTGACAGCTCTCGCAAGTTGTCACGAACCGATGCACGTCCCGGTACAGTCCCGGCCACCAGTACTTCCCCTTTATCTTCTCGAACGTGGCCCACGTTCCACGGTGTCCAGCCCAAGGGCTGTCGTGGTAGGCCGTCAGCAGCTCCTCTTGTTCTTCCTTCATCGCCACCACCCGGAGCGGGACGTCGTTCCTCTTCTTCGGGTGCTTCCATAAGTATCCGTCCCGGAGAAAGAATCGGTAAGCTTTCTTCCGGATCCGGTTGGCCTCGTCCTTCGTCCATGACGTATCCGACGTCATTGTCCTCAAAAACCGACCGATCTGCAGCCACTCGCCGTCGTACTTGCTCTCGTCGAAGCCGTTAAGTGCCGGAGCGCTCGCCCCATCGGTTGTCACGTATGCCGCCTCGAAGAAGTCCACGCCAACTTCTTCGTCCTCCGAAATCATGCCGCCCTCGTCATCAAACCTCGCCCTCGAAAGCATGTCGGCCATGGCGTTGTCTTTTCCGGAAATGTGTCGTATTTCCGGGTCCAGGGACTTGATGTACGCTATCCACCTGAGCATCGCCAGGTCCGGTGTCGCGCATCCGGAAACCATGCCGAGAATTGGCAAGCAATCTGTCTCGATAATCACTTCCGTCCCGATCAGGTAGTCTTTGTCGGCCTTTACTGCCGAAACGATACCCCAGAGTTCGCGTTTAACCTGGGCGTACCCTCGCTGTCGTTCACTGAGGACCTTTGCGCCGAATCGGATCGGGAACCGAATGTCGTCCCCGTCTTCTTGGTTGACGACCCATCCGATCCCGGTCGAACTCGTATCCACCGTTATGTATACCGGGGTACCCTTCTCGTAGACAGCCTTCCGGAGCGCCGGTGCTGCCGCAAGAGCTTCCTTCAGCTTTCGGACCGACTCCGTGTGCTCGTCTCGCCACTCGAATTTTCGCCCTTTCTTAAGCAACCCGTATAGCGGCTCCGCAACGTGGGCGTAATGTGGGATCCATATGTGGTAGAATGCGCATGCCCCTAGGAACCTCCGAACTTCCGTAACCGAGCTACAGTCGGTCTTCATCGCGGAGATGGCTTCTACCTTTGCCGGAGACGGCTTCCGGCCATATGGTCCACATAGGTGTCTGACCACCAGGATTTCCGATTGCCCGAAGGCCGATTTCTCCCCGGAGAAGGTGAGCCTCGCATCCTCTAGCCTTTGTAGCACCTTCTCGCAGTCGTCGATGTGTGTTGCCACGAATCGCCGACATCCATCCGGTCCGAGTGTTGCGTCCCTCTCTTCTACCGGGCACCCCTTGATTGGAATGTCGTCTAGAAATGGCATGGTGATGTCCGGGATGCAATCCCTCAGTACCTTGTTCATTGCATTCACCATGTGGGCCACCGAGTTGGTCCCTCCTTGTGGCAGGGTACACATTCGCACTAGGCCGAGGGGAGTTCGCATCGTCGTAATGTCTCTGCTCTCCACGGCTAGCTGGAACTGGTCGTACCCCGAGTACAGATCACCGACCGAGTAAATCGACCTTCCGGCGAAGGCCTCCGCGAACTCGTCTATGGTCGGTCCGATTCCTGCGTTCCGAATGGTCACTCTGTTGACCGGCTGCAGGTCCTGAATGAAGCGCAATGTTCCGTTTTTCTTTGGTACGGTAAACCATCGGTTCGAGTATGGCGCGCTCGACGACTCGAGAATACCCATATCGACTTTCTGCCTCAGTAGCTCCATCAACTCCGGGATGTGAGCTCTTGGTACCGGAATCGGCTTGAGATTCCACGGCACATGCGGTACCGTGAATATCACCATCGGCTCCACGATTGTCAGGTCTACGCACCCGATCTCTTCCGACGAGAATGCGAAGGCTTTCCCGTGCCTTCCGAGCATTCTCCGAAACCGATCTTCCTCCGCCGGCAGTAGGAACCCGCCCCCACCGATCTTGAGCTCCCGGAGCGTCCCGCCGGTGAAGGTGTGTCCTATGCAGGCCGGATCTCGTAAACTGGGGTCCGACGCCACCCCTCTGATTCGGGACTCGCTGCCCTCCGGCAAGGGTGCCGCGACTGGCCTTACCTTCCGGTCCACAGTCTTGTACTTTGTGGTAACTCGGGCCGTCCGATCCGACCCGAACCCCTGACTGAAGTTTGCGATGACTTCGTACATCTCTTCGGAACATACCGGTATCGTCCGGTCTTCGTTAAGGTCTTCTCCGGCTACCTTCCTCAGCATTCCCAAGGTGTCGTCGAAGGAGACCGCCTCCACGGCTCCGCTGATTTCCTCGTCCGGGCCGAGAACTCCGCACGCTCGAAGTCGCACTTCCGCCCTTGTCTTTTCTCGGCCGACGATGCCGACAATCATACACCCTCCGTTGTTGGAGAAGCAAAATTGCCTACCTATCGTACAGTCGTGGGGTCTTTTCCGAGTGTCCGGGCTGTCTCGGCCCCACGCCTTGGCAGCCCTCTCTAAAAATCCTCCCGGTTCTCGCCACCGAGGGATTCGCGGTTTCTCTCGCGGTTCGGCCGCACCGTCAGAAATTGCACCGAATGGCGCCCATCCTGGCTTTTGACCTTCGCGTAGGCCGAACCGTTGTCCAGCACCTTGGTCTCCATTCGCGCCGCCGTGATGTATGGTTCCCCTAATATGACCGGGTGCGAGGACGTCTCCTGTACGAAGAAGTGCTGGTCAATCTCGACGTCGCCGATCTTGACTCGCACGTTCGGGCAGGCCCCATGCAGTTCCTCGGTGGCGCGCGTCGCCGCCCGTATCTTCCACCCGTGCTTGGTGTTGATCGGCCACTTCCCCTTCTTATAGAAGTCCATGGACATCAGGTTTATTTCCGAACCGTGGTCCACCAATGCCACCACCGGTTCCTGAACATCTCCGATCTTTACCGGGGTCTCCGTGGTCGCTCGGGCCCAGTGTGGCCTCGAATAGTGGCTCTCCGCCCACTCGTCTTCCATTGCCATGTCGTCGATGTGCGTTGTCCGCACCTCCACCGGTCTTTCCGGTTCCGTCTCCGTCGACAGCCTCTTCCGTTTCACCAGGTCCACAATGGAGTCGTGGAACTCCTTCGTGGCGATCCCTAGCACCTCTCGCAATGATAGCTCCACTTTGCTGTCGAGGATCCGTTCTTCTAGGACCTTTCGTAGGTCCGTAGTCCTTTCTATTTCCGTCCCCAGTCGGTATCCGCCCTTCCTGGGGTTATCTTGCGGGCTGGATCCACCGGCATCGTTCCGTTGTTGCCCGAATCGGGTCTCGTACCGTTGTGAGGGCCCGGCCGCTCCGGCTTTCCCCACCCGTTTGTCTTCCACAAGAGCCTCGTAGTTCCGGCAGGCGGCTTCTACAAAACCCGTCTTCTCCTCGACCGGATCGCTCCACCCGGTTATTTCCCGGACCCGTCTCTCAGCGCGGTTCGTTTCATCTTTCCTTAGCCGTGCGCCGGCAAGACCTTCTAGCATTGCCGACCAGAATCCGTCTTTGCCCTCCTTTCGGGCCTCGCTACCCCCGACCCGAATGCCGGCCGACGCCGAGTAGTGGATGGCCTCCACGTGTCGGGCCGCTGCCTCTTCCATCAATCTCTTCATTCCTCCTCGCCCGTCGTTTCGGTTCAGGGCCCTCCTGGTGTCGCCGACGTGCACCCGGCCTTCCCACAGGTACACCACCCGGTTCCTCAACGCCTCTGCGAAATCGCCGCAGTCCTTCCGAATGTGGCCGACCTCGTCGCACCACATGCACCTGTTCCCCGCTGCCGGCCGTCGGTCACGAGCTGGTTCTTCGCCTTCCCTTCGAGTCTAGGCGATCTGGAGATCCTTTATCGCCCGCGTCAACTCCTCCAGCGCTGCTCCTCCAGACGAGCCATTGACCATGCCGGTCGAAGCCGGACTGGTTTCGAGCCATTCCCGGGTTTCTTCCCTTCGCACTTGCGGTGCCGGTTCAAGCCTCCTTGCTGTGACAGAGCCCGCACCGGCCGCCCCGTTGTCAGCCCATTCTCGCCGTTTATCGAAACGGCCACAGACTCTCTTAACCGCAGCCCAGTCGGTTGTCAGCCCGCCCTCGGTTTCCAGCAAGGAGCCGACTTGGTCCCGGTCCCGTTCGTCCACCGACTTGACGAACAGTAGGACCCGGCTCGTATCCAGAACGGTTCGGTCAAGCGCCGAAAGGCGCGCAAAGCGTTCTTCGAACTCCCGGAGGAGTGCCGTCGCATTTCTTCCATTGCCGGGGAACTCCACCCATTCCATGAAGTCCCGTTTCGAAAGCCGGAGCGCGTCGTCCAGCCCGTATTTTTCTACGAGTCGGCCTTCGAACTCCTCCCAGGTACGGCTCTCCGCCCGCACCTCGAGCACCTCCGCATGGATGCTCGGCATCGCCACTCGAGGAAACCCGGCAAGATGCCTCTCTTCCGGAATGTCCCGCATCAGCATTTCTGCCCCGTAGGACGCCAAATACTTTGTGGCATCCTTTCTGCTGAACCGGCCAATCGTACCGACGATTGCCTCAATGGCTCTGTCGAGGGCGCCGGTGCCCTCGCGTGCACTCAATATCCGATCCACGGCCGAAGCCATGGCCTCTGCAAGATCCGACCCTTTCATCTTCTGCTCTTCTGCCGCCTCCTTCACGTCGGGTTCACCAAAGATGTCGAGGTATTCCTCGCGGATGCGTGGAATGAGGCGGGACCTCGGGGGTCTTGTATCGAAGAGCAAGAGAGAAAGGAGAAGGGAGCCCACTACGTGCGAGCGTGGATTTACAGGGACACGGCCTGAAAGAAAGGAGCAGGTTGGAGGTGCTGCCGGAAGCACTCGGGCATTCCTCAGAGCAGCGCGAGCCTCCCGAAACCTGCACAGAAAGAAGCTATGGAGTTTGCGAGCCAGAGAGAGAGAGAGAAGCCTTCGCCCACAAACCGACAGCACTTCGTCCTCGACTCTCTGCGATCCCTTTTCCCCTCCTCGTCTCCCTCCTTTTATAGGCACGGAAGGAGTCGTTTCCCCTTTACTTCCTACCTACCGAATCTGCCTGCCTAGGATCTCCTGTGTACAACATAAGGCGCACGTGCATGAAGAGCCGGTTCCTACGCTCCGGTGCACCGATTGCGCTTGTGGACGGTTTTCTTCACGACAACGGTTAATCGCGCCCCATCGAGCTCCGCAAGATGATATGTGCCGTTGTCATTCACGCTCGTTACGGCGTAGGGCCTGAACCACCTCCTCGTGAATTTGCGCGTTGCCTTGTGCTGGTTGTCGAGGCTTCTATCATACACCAACACCCAGTCGCCTTCCTCGATCTTCTTTGGCCACAACCGGTGTGTCCGGTCGAACCGGCCTTTGTTCCTCTCCCTCGCTGTTTGTAGCTTTGTTTTTGCCCTCTCCACATCCTTCGGCCTTCACTCGAGCTGTCGAATCCGCGCCGCCAATAACTCTTCCCAGTTCATCTCGTTCCTCCAATCTATTACCGCCCACGAGGAAATCGTTCGTTCCACTGGCATGACTGGTTTCTGCCCGTACATCAGCTCCGTCGGCATGTACACAGTCACTAAACTATGTGTCGTCCGGTCTACCCATAGTGCGTAGGGTAGGAGCCACAACAAATTCCCAACCTGGTCTCCGCAAGCCCGTACCAACGCCTTTACGATCGGACCATGTCTGCGTTCCACCTTCCCATTTACCTCCAGGTTGTATGCCGTAGTGAGCGAGAGTTTAACCCCTAACTGTCCAAACAACTCTTCGGCCTCATGTGCATCCAGTTCCCCGCAGTTCGCTACAATCTTTCCTACGCACCCGTACCGACACACCACCTCCTCGATTAGGAACCGGCATACGGCCTCGGTCGTTTTGTTCGGTAATGCTCGGCCCTTCACCTGGTTCGTCAGATCTTCTCGTGCTAGCACCAAGTACCACATTTGCCCTACCCCCATTGGTATTGTCACCAGATCCACCATCCACTTGAAGTGGATGGTCGGCGGGTAAGTCGGGTGCAACTCGTCCCGATGTTGGACTATGGAATGCATCTGACAGCTTTCGCAAGTTGTTACGAATCGATGCACGTCTCGGTATAGTCCTGGCCACCAGTACTTCTCCTTCGGCTTCTCGAACGTGGCCCATGTCCCCCGGTGCCCGGCCCAAGGACTCTCGTGGTACGCCATTAGCAATGCTTCCTGCTCCTCCTTCCTGGCCACCACCCGGAGCGGGACTCAGTTTCGCTTCTTCGGGTGCTTCCATATGCTTCCGTCTCGCAGGAAGAATCGATACGCTTTCTTCTTGATCCGGTTAGCCTCTTCCCTTGTCCACGCCGCTCCCAGCGTCATCGTCTTTAGGAACCCACTGATTTGGAGCCACTCCCCTTCGTACTTGCTCTCGTCGAACTCGTTAAGCACTGGAGTGCTCCCAGCCCTCACCGTTATGCGAGCCGACTCGAAGAAGTCCTCGCCAATCTCTTCATTCTCCGAAACCATGCCGTCTTCATCATCAAACCGTGCTCTTGAAAGCATATCGGCCATGGTGTTGTCTTTACCGGAGATGTTTTCTATCTCCGGATTTAGAGACTTGATGTACGCGATCCACCGGAGCATTGCCAGGTCTGGAGTTGCGCATCCGGAAACCATACCGAGAATCGGTAGGCAGTCTGTCTCGATTATTACTTCCGTCCTGATTAGATAGTCCTTGTCAGCCTTGACTGCCGAAACGATACCCCACAATTCGCGCTTAACTTGGGCGTATCCTCGCTATCGCTCACTGAGAACCTTCACCCCAAACCGGATTGGGAACTGCGTGCCACTCGCGTCCTCCTGATTGACCACCCATCCTATCCCGGTCGGGCTCGTATCTACAGTTACGTAGATTGGAACCTCCTTGCCGTAAACCGCTTTCTGGAGAGCCGATGCCGCAGTAAGCGCCTCCTTCAGTCTCCGGATCGACTTAGTATGCTCCTCGCCCCATTCAAACTTACGCCCCTTTTTTAGCAACCCGTAGAGTGGTTCCACGACGTGTGCGTAGTGCAGAACCCAGATGTGATAGAACGCACTCATCCCCAAGAACCTTTGGACCTCTGTAACCGACCTGCATTCGTCCTTCATCGCGAAGATGGCCTCCACCTTCGTCGGAGACGGTTTCCGGCCGTAAGGCCCGCACAAGTGCCCAACTACCAGGATCTCCGACCTGAAAGTTGACTTCTCTCCGGAGAAGGTGAGCCGTGCATTCTCAAGCCTTTGTAGCACCTTCTCGCAGTCTTTGATGTGGTCTGCAACAAACCTCCAGCAACAGTCCGGTGCAACCGACTCATCCTTCTCTTCCACCGAACATCCCTTTATCGGTATGTCGTCCAAAAACGGCATGGTGATGTCTGGGATGCAGTCCCTTAGCACTTTGTTCATAGCGTTAACCATGTGCACCACCGAGTTGGTCCCTCCTTGCAGCAAGGTACACATCCACACTAGACCGAGAGGAGTCCGCATCATCGTAATATCCCTGCTCTCCACGGCTAGTTGGAACTGGTCGTACCCCGACTATAGATCCCCACCCAAATAGATCGACCTTCTGGTGAAGGCCTCTACAAACTCATCAATGGTCGGACCGATACCTGCATTTTGAATGGTCACTTTATTGACCGGTTGCAGGTCCTGAATGAAGCTCAGCGTGCCATTCTTCTTTGGCACCGTAAACCACCGGTTAGAATATGGGGCACTCAACGGCTCGAGGATGCCCATTTCCACCTTCTGTTTCAGCAGCTTCACCAACTCCAGGATGTGAGCTCTAGGTACCAGAATTGGCTTGAGATTCCACAGCACATGCGGTACCGTGAAGATCACCATTGGTTCCACGATCGTCGAGTCCACGCACCCGATCTCCCCCGGTGCAAATGCGAAGGCCTTCCCATCCCTTCCGAGCATTCCCTGAAACCTCTCCTCCTCCACCGGCAGTAGGAAGCCACCCCCACCGACCTTGAGCTCTCGTAGCATTATGTCGGTGAACCGGTGTCCTATGCCGGCCGGATTCCGCAAACTTGGGTCCCACGCGACCCCCTTTATTCGTTCCTCGCTGACCTCTGGCAAGGGTGCTACGACTGGCCTCACCTTCTAGTCCACAGTCTTGTACCTTGTATCCACGTAGGCCGTTCGATCCGACCTAACCCTTTCCCCGAAGTCGGCAATGACTTCGTACATTCCCACTGAGTTAACAGGAATCATCCTCTCTTCACTGAGGCCTTCTTCGATGACCTTCTCGATTTCCCTGAGGGTGTCGTCGAAAGAGACCGCCTCCACGACGCCACTAATTTCCTCATCGGGGTCGAGGACTCCGCATGTCCTGAGTCATTCCTCTACCCACTTCCTCTCCCAGCCGATCCGAACAAGGGTCTCCGTAGTGGCCCTGGCCCAGTGCGACCTCGAATAGTGACTTTCCGCCAACTCGTCTTCCAAGGCCATGTCCTCCAGGTGCATGGTTCGCACCTCCACCGGCTTCTCTGGTTCCGGCTCCGTCGAGAGCCATTTTCGCTTCACCAAGTCCACGATGGATTCGTGGAACTCCTTCTTGGCAATCCCGAGAACCTCCCTCAACGACAGCTCCACCTTGTTGTTGAGGATCCGTTCTTCGAGGACCTTCCGTAGGTCCGTTGACCTCTCGATCTCCGTGCTCAGCCAGTAACCGGCCCGCTTCATTTTGTCTGGTACGTCGAGGTTACCAGCATCGTTTTGCTTCTGCCCAAACCGGGTCTCGTACCATTGTGAGGGCCCGGGACCTCCGCCCTTTCCCGTGCGCTTGTCTTCTACCAAAACCTCGTAGTTCTGGCACGCGGCTTCCACGAGACCGGTCTTCTCCTCAACAGGATCGTCCCATCCAATGACCTCTCAGAGTCGTTGCTCTGCGCGACTCGCTTCCTCCTTCTTCAGTCATGCACCGGAGAGGCCTTCTAGCACTGAGGGCTAGAAGCCAGAGTCCTACGTTTTTCGGTCTTTGTCACCTCCCACCAGGATTCCGCCCGATGCCGAATAATGGACCGCCTCCGCATGGCACACCTCCGCTTCATCCCGCCACGCCCGAAATTTGTCTCCACAGCTCTCCGAGTATCACCAGCGTGCACCCGTCCATTCCATAGGTACACCACATTACCCTTGAGGGCTTCAGCAAACTCCACACAGTCTCGCCGGTTGTGCCCGACCGCATCGCACAACATACACCGTTGTCCAGCCGGTGGCCTTCAGTCACGTGGTTGCCCTCCACTATCTCTCCGGGCCTGCGCGATCTTCATGTCGCGCACCATTTGTGTCAACTCCTCAAGAGCCGCTCCCCCAGATGGGCCCTTGACCGCTCCGGTCAACGCTAGGCCAGTTTCAATCCAATCCCGAGTTTCCTCCGTTTGTGCCAGCGAAGACTCGTTGAACTTCCTTGTCGGGGTGGGTCCCATTGCCGACAACTTCTCGTCACCCCACTCTCGCCATTTGTCGAAGCGGTTGCAAACCCCTTTGACCACGGCCCAGCCGGTCGTCAGCCCATCATCTGTCTCCAGCAGGAGACCCACCTGGCCCCTATCCTGCACGTCCACCGATTTCACAAACAACAGGACACGGCTCGTGTCCAACATTGAGAGCCGTGCGAAGAGTTCTTCGAACTCCCAGAGGAGCACTGACGCATTCCTCCCCTTCCCAGGGGTTTCCACCCACTCCATGAAGTCCCACTTTGATAACTGAAGCGCGTCATCAAGCTTGTACCTCTCGAGAAGCCGTGCTTCGAATTCTCCCCAGTTCCGGCATCCACCCTGTACCTTGAACACCTCTATGTGGATGCTCGGAGTTGCCACCCGAGGGAACCTGGCCAGATGCCTATCCTCTGGAATGTCTCTCATCACCATCTCGGCCCAGTAGGCCACCAAATAGCTCGTGGTGTCTTTCCCAACGAATCGGCCTATCGTGCCGACAATTGCTTCAATGGCCCTATCGAGGGTGCTTGTGCCCTCGCAAGCACTTACTATCCAATTGACCATTGTCGTCATGGCTTCGTCGAGTTCCAATCCCCTCATCTTCGACTCTTGTGTTGCCTAGTTTCACGTCGGGTTCACCAAATATGTCGCGTTATTATGCGTGCGTGTGTGAAATAAGGCGGGACCGCGGGAGCCCTAAAACGAGGAGCACGAGAGACAAGAGGAAGTGAGGAGTGCGAGAGTGCGAGGGCCGCTAGACCTATCAGCAACCAGCGACACTTACCGGTTGATTGGACCTCCAACGTGTCTACCGACTCAACCAAAGAGCACACTCGAGAGAGATGAAAGAAGAGACTCCCTGAACACAAATAACACAGATCGACGAAAACAAGAGATTATATTACAATAACAGTGGCAATTACAATGGTTGCAACCCCGCAGAGAATGATGACAAAGGAAGAGAGAGCTCAGTTCCCAATCCGACAGCACCTCCTCCTTCCCTCCCCCAAAAGGTAATAATCTTCTCCTTTTCCCCTTCCCTTTTATAGGTCGCCGAGGAGGCCGTTACATCAAAACACGTCAACATTATTCTCTGTCCCTTCGGACAGAGATACGTTGTCGTGAAGATCCGTCACTACGCGCGGATCGTGAGGCGGAACCGTCGGGGTTCTGGACCGGAAGGATTCAAAGTCGGTACAAGCTTTGGCGCAAGCTTTAGCGAGAAAGTACTTAAGATAGATTGGGAAAGAGAGAAGTTGAGGTTACACGATTGAGAGAGATTGATTGAACTTTTAACTTTAGATTTAAGAAACAAGTTACACCATCAATTTGATAACGAATCTCTTCTTCTTAATTTCATAATAATAAAAAAACCGTGTTTTTTCTCCTCCCCCTTCCTTCTTTTATAGATGCTCTCATGCATATGATGTATGTGAGGGTACAAGACATGCATAAATTGCATGTTTGCCATTTGGCGCTTATGTATTACATGTGGTGCATGATAACCATGTCACTCATTTTAGCTCTCATGTATGAGAATTTACATGTAAAAGTACAATGATAGAAATATAATTTCAACTAAATAGCATGGCTTAATGGTAAGCCAGTTGATTCCTAACTTGGAGGTGCAAGGTTTGAATCCTTCCTTGCCCTCCTTGTATATGTATATATGTATATATATTTATTTATCTAGTCGCCGGACGCCGGTTCGCCGGATGCCGTCGTTTACCGGTGCCGTCGCCGGATCACCGGCTCCATCGCCGGTCCGGTTTTGGTTGGCCAAAACCCTTTACGAGTAGCTAGCCCACCTCCACTCTTAGTTCAAGTTACCTTGAACTCTCTATGCTCCACACATAGGCCGGAGCCTCGCCGGATGTCGCTGCCGGATCACCGGCTCCATCGTCGGTCCGGTTTTGGTTGGCCAAAACCCTTTACGAGTAGCTAGCCCACCTCCACTCTTAGTTCAAGTTACCTTGAACTCTCTATGCTCCACACATAGGCCGGAGCCTCGTCGGATGTCGCCGCCGGATCACCGGCTCCATCGTCGGTCCGGTTTTGGTTGGCCAAAACCCTTTACAAGTAGCTAGCCCACCTCCACTCTTAGTTCAAGTTACCTTGAACTCTCTATGCTCCACACATAGACACAAAGATAATATCTTTTGCTCCACCTTATATATGATGAGAGCCGTATTTGTCGTGCCTATGTGGGATATCTCACAATTTTCTCTTTTCCTTTCACAAACTTTATACCCTCATATCTTGACATTTAGTTGTCCGTTTCTCGTGTAATAAAGTGCATTCGAAACCTCCATCATTTTGTACTTAGATATTAAGTTTATTTAAAATGTTATCTTCACAATTATTGTATTATGTGATTCATACTCGATTTCGTACGTTTTATGGGATTTTCACACTATTGCCGAAAATCTTCACGACAACGCATCGATTTCCTAATTAATAAATATGTCACACCTAGTATATTTACATCAGCCGTCCTATTCCTAGTTATGTACAATGTATCAATTCGCACACACTCGTGCAAGGGCGGGGTCACATCTTTAATTCCTTGATTCCACTTCAGGCTGGTTTTCTTCACGATAATGGAATGTTGGTATTGTGGCAAGAAAGGCCACCGAGAAAGCGAGTGCTGGAAGAAGTGCGCCTATTTGGATAAATCCGGATCCGGCAAGGCCAGACACGGGAACCGACAAAGTTCACACTATGCAGAAGGATCGGAAGTCAGAGCCGGCATGTGATGAAATATCCTTCAGGCAAATTGTCAAGAGCCTAATCTATCTGACAATCGCCCAACCTGACCTAAGTTATCCAATCGGACTGATCAGTCAATTCATACAAAACCCGACAATCAAACACATGTAGTGGTTGCACCACATACTATGGTATGTAAGTGGCACTTGTGATCATGGGTTGTTGTGCAGGGGCGGTACAGTTGACCAACAGTATGGCTACACGAATGCCGATTGGGCCGAAAATGCAACAGATTGCCGATTGACATCAGACTTCATGTTCTCCCTATGGAATGCAATTATCTCCTGGAGCAACTAAAGGCAATCGATAATGGCCTTGTCCAGCACAGAAGCAGAGTATCGAGGAGCAGACGCAACGACTTGCTAAGCGATTTGGCTAAAGAGACTGCGGAAAGATTTACAAGTGACGATTTCGGAACCAATTCCGATCCATTGCAACAATCTCAACACCATCTACCTCACAAAAAAACTTGTCTTCCATGCTCACACAAAGCACATAGAAGTGCATTACCATTTCGCGCGAGCGTGTCCTTAGTGGTGAGGTCAACTTGTGTTCCATTCGAACTGATCAGCAAGTTGCCGACATCTTCACCAAGGCGCTTGGACTAGACAAGCTACGTCAATTTTCAAAGATGCTTGGCTAGCAGCATCTCGACATGCCTTGCTTGAGAGGGAGACGAGCAGAGCCAACTGAACAACAAGCTAGGGGGAGGGTTGAAAAGGTTGAAGCAGGCGAACGAGATGGAGCTAACGGGCCGAAGGGCCAAAGCACGATAAGGTCGAAAGGGCCGATAAGGCCAAAAGCCAAAAAGGCTGGAACGATTAGAGCCGAACATCTGATACCACACAAGCTTGAGAGGGGGTGTTGAGATAACAGGCTCAATTGACTTATTGACTTTATTATAGTTAGAATTCATTGTAGCTAGAATTTTTATATCATGTTTGGAATTTGGCCCCCATTTGTATTTTATCTTTATAGGAAGAATCTAGTCTCGACATCATGTCTAAGATCTATCTATCATTTGTAAAGCAAGTTGTAATATCAAATTAAAGTTTTCCTCTATAGCTAATGCCATTGACCCAAATTCTTCATTGAAAAAATAATGGTGAAATTTAGCTCTTATTGGAGGGGTTCAACCCTACATTCTATCCATTTTCGGATTTGAACCTTACACCCAATGTATATGACAATACTATTCTTGATAGGTTAGGTTGCCTTGCATCTACTTATATAACTTTCTCTAGTTTGCAAGCCATGAATTACTACATTACAACATGCACAAAATCTAGGTGCAAATCATCATATACTAAGTTATAAACCACTCTTGTGTTATGGATGTGGGTACAAATCACATATCTCATTATTAGACACCACATAATGCAAATCATGAATTCCACATTGACAACATTCACAAAAAATGGTCCCCTTCAATTGAGTGGTGTTGCCTCAATTACCACAAGAGCCACATTGTTTCCCCCTTGATAAGTGATATGAATTAACTACCATGGTTCATTGTGTGTTGGGGGTTGTAACATTGAACAAAGGGCATCATGTTTGGAATTAATGATACACCCTCTCTCCCCTAACAAGAGACCAAGCCATTTCTACCATTGGCATATCATAGTTATCTTGGGCAATAGGTGACTAATTAGAACTATCTTGGAGCAATGTGTCAAAGGGAAATTCCACTAGGCCATATACTTAAGTTTTTTAGTAAAATTAGGGATTTCTACCTTTCTTTCCTTTCCATGTAATGCTTGTAACCATTTATTCATCTCACTTCCCCCTCTCTCGAACAACTTAATAATTTCAATATTTTTCTCTCTAACTAATTCTTTGAAACCACACTTGTGATGCATTTTGTCATTTTTTGTTTTCTTTATTATCGATCTTCCGACACTTTGTAATGACCACAAGATAGGATATCCCGTCGAGCCTTTGAGGCATCCCGATCCCTACATGCATCTGGAGACACTAGCTCTAGGTATAGCACTGTGGTGAGTTGGTTACTTGCAAACAACATAGACATTAATAACCTACCACCCCTTAAGTACAACCATGGGACTGATCAAACTCTAATATCTCATGAAGACCGTAATAAAGTGATACACCAAGAAATATGGAAAATTTAAACTCGATATAAATGGATCACCCCACAAGAGCCACTCCCATCTAAAATGTTGTACTATAAGGAACACTTCTTGCACTTCTCTCAGTTAGGTTTTATTACACGACCAAGATATCTAGATACATACTTATCAAATACACTAAGGGTGGCCATTGGACAACTTAGGATATTATCTCACCAACTTGAGATTGAGAATGGTCGGGCTAATAGAGTCCCTAGAGAGGAAAGTCTATGTAGGTTGTGTCACATCGAGATAGAGGATGAGTATCACTTCACATGCAAGTGCCCAACTTATGCCGAGATACGGGTGGAATACCAAGACATATTAGGACCCTCTCCCACCCTCTCCAAACTATTAGATACCCCAAATGTAAAGAGACTAGGTAGGTATATCTTAGAACTAAAACAACATAGGGAGAATAAATTGCAAAGTGTTAACCATAACCCTTTTACTAGTCATCAAATTGTAACTAGTGTAATTTTTCAGGAACAAGGGGAGACAATGAATGTGATACACTTACGCCGCTCAGCCTCTCTCTTGAGGAAGCCGAAATGCAAAGAACAACCAAACTCCCTCGAATGTTGGGCTTCAAAACAAGTCGACACATAGTAGAAAAGATTAAGAAGATAAGGGGAGGTGAGCTACGTCGACTAGAAGCTATGGTTGGGGTACCTTTTATATTGGGACCACGGGCCACATCGACATCGAAACCCTTTGACCTCCCGCTTCTCTTCAAGAGACTTGGATTGAAATGAAATTAGGCCTAGTATAACATCATTTTCATTGTAGAACATGTTTTTTTATAGAACATGTTTGTTATTTTACTAGAACTATTTAGCTTAAAACTCTATTTTTATTTTTATTTTTTACTTTCGATGAATGGGTAAATATCCCATTTTTTGTTGTAAAACATTTGTCTCATGGGCCAATTTTGGCCTTAGAAGACGTTAATATATCTTTCTTTCTCTCTCTCTCTCTCTCTCTCTCATGCACACACACACACAAACCTTCATCAGAGGAACATCTCCACCATTTATTAATTTCTCTCCCCGTATGTCCTTTCCAATCTCTAAAATCTTTCATCACACAACATAATTTCTTTATTGGATTGGCCTCTCATCTAGATCCACAATCAATAACTTCCCTATGTGCAATGCACTAACATCAAAAGCGATACCATTCATTGAGGTATAAACTAGGAAGTCCTGTCTAACTAATGGTGTTAAACTATAAAACAAATGAGTTGAAAAGTTTTCAAAGAGGCATACTCTCACCAATAACATAAACTAACAAAAGCCTTTTTACAAGGACGCATGAAGAATGTATGAGACACACAAGAGCCTCTAACGGACACATATAGATCTCTCTCTATTTATATATTAGAGAGAGAGAGAGAGAGAGAGAGAAATACTTCTTTACACTCTTGTTTCTCACTACGTATTTATTCAAAAGTAGTTCTCTCTATATATAACTTTCCTGACAAATTTCTCTCTACACACCACATGTGTTGGATATGACGCAATTCTACGATTGCTCTATGCCATTGGAGTTTGGTGTCCCCACATGTCCAACTATAGGCATGCACACACAATCTCCCTCTCTCTCTCTTCTTTTATTATAATTAGCTTAGCTTAATGGTACGCCGTTTACATTATTAGCACTAATCTTGGGTTCAAAACCTAATTTTCTCACCTCTCAATTACTCCATTGATATCTCTTATTTCACTACATGCCATTGTGGAATGTAGGGGTTAAACCAATGACCACCTAGTCTCTATTGGGCAACCTTACCAACTGAGCTACATCCATCTAGGCACTTCTTCTTCTTCTTCTTCTTCTTCTTCTCTCTCTCTCTCACTCTTGGTGAAAACACACAATTATATTAATAAATGTGTGTAAAAAACACTACTTACAATGGGTGTGACAATGAAGTATGGTCACCCACTAACTACACTACACGACATGGGTAGTAGAACATGTTGAATTGCCAATAGGCAACTCCACTGAGGAAATAATTTCCACTTCTTCCAATAAAGAAATTTGTCACATTAGTACTCCCTCCCTCCCTCTCTCTTCTTTTGGTGAAAACACACAATTATATTAATAAATCTGTGTAAAAAACACTACTTACAATGGGTGTGACAATGGAGTATGGTCACCCACTAATTACACTACACCACATGGGTAGTGGAACATGTTGAATTGCCGATAGGCAAGACAAACACTCCACCAAGGAAAGAATTTTCACTTCTCCAATAAAGAAAATTGCCACATTAGTACTCCCTTCAACATTCGTAGATATGCTTTCACTCCATGTCTACCATCGAATACAAAAGCGTTGCGTATATTCCAATTATGACACAATCCCCAATATCTCAAAAATAGTAAAATGATCTCCATCTCTTGGGTCAACCTGTGTAAATTGTGCAAACACCCACTGTCTAGGTGTCAAATAACACTGTGATAAGACTTGCCAAATTTGAGAAATGTAACTCCAAATCAGACAAGCAATCGGACATTGTATAAATTGATGAGTATTATCTTCGATTTGAACAGTGCAAGAAAAGCAATTACCCATTGTAACGAATCGTGTATGATTCTTGTGAAGCGGAAGAGATGTGAGTTATGTGTGTGTATGAGAGAGAGAGTGTGTGAGTGAGAGAGACAAGGAGTAAGACACAGAGAATACGCAAGGTAAAAATATATTAACAAAGGAGAAAGACTCAACATTGTACAAGGTGGGAGGAGGGTGCTTTATATAGTCACCCTCTCTCTTCATTAACTACAAGACTCATGGAGCATGGGGAATGTGAAAGCTCATAAGTTATGTGTCATAGAATATGATTCTACGACTCATACTAAATGCTAGAATACAAAGTGATGACATAATGGTGACTCTTGGCCGTTGGAGTGTCTATTCACTCTCAAGGTGAGTTCACACACTAAACCAAGTTGAGCTTGATTCTCAACACGCCCCCTCAAGCTCAAGTCGGATCGGTTTCAGACGGTATCCGAAATCCACTTCAACTCGTGTTCCGAAGTCCGCGTCGACTCACATTTATGCGGAGTTGCGGAATCCGTGCTCCAGCTTGCGTTGTGCGTGGTTGCGAAGTCTGTGCTTCGGCTTGCGTCTTTCTTCGCGGCTTTGCGCAGTAGATCGGCTCTTTGCAACTTCGTTGCGCGGTTGCGTAGTGTCTTCTCTTAGCGGGTTCGTTGCGCGGTTGCGAAATCCACGCGTTATTGCGTAGTGTCTTCAGTACTCCCCCTCAAGCTTGGTAGGTTAGGGATTGTAAACCGAGATAGGTCATGAATTGCCATAGCTTGTCGACTCCTAAGGCCTTAGTGAAGATGTCAGCCGTTTGAAGATTTGTGCTAATGTGTTGTAGGTCAACATCGCCAGCCAGAACGTGCTCCCGGATGAAGTGATAGTGCACTTCGATGTGCTTCGTCCACGCGTGGAACACCAGGTTCCGAACCAAATAGATACTACTCATGTTGTCACAGTAAAGGGAAGTCAGATCCTTGATGGGTACGCCCAGATCCTTGAGTATCCTTTTGAGCCATACGGCTTCACATGTGGCCACTGCCGCACTCTTGTATTCTACCTCTGTGCTCGAAAGAGCGACGGTTGGTTGCTTTTTGCTGCTCCATGATATTGCTTTGCTGCCGAGGGAGAAAACAAATCCGGAGGTTGATCTTCTATCGGCTTTGTAGCCGGCCCAATAGGCATCTGTGTACCCCTCGAGTCGTATTGGCATCGCGGTCTTGTAGAGGATGCCACAATCCATTGTGCCACTCACGTATCGTAGAACTCGCTTAGTGCAATCCAAGTGAGTATCACGTGGTGTTTGCATGAATTGGCTAAGGAGACCAACCAGATAACTGAGATCGGGTCGTGTGATCGTGAGGTAGATGAGACTTCCGATGAGTTGTTGATACTGAGTCGGCTCACACGCTTTGATGCTGGAGTTTGCATCTAGTTTGAGATTGCGATCGAGTGGGGTTGCTGCGGATTTGCACTCAACCATCCCGAACTTGTATAACAAGTTGAGGATGTAGTGTCGTTGAGAGATCATGATTCCGGCCGGGGTCTGAATTACCTCGATGTTGAGGAAGTAGTGGCGCTCCATCATGTCCGTCATCTCGAACTTGTCGGAAAGGAGGGATTTGACCTTATTGATTTCAACGAGATGCGCACCTCCAATGACTAGGTCATCCACATATAAGATGATGACGATCGAACTTGCGGAATCGCTTCGTATGTAGAGGGAGTTGTCCGATTTTGACATACGGAAGCCGATTTGATGAAGATATTGCGTTATCTTCGAATGCGAAGCACGCAGTGCTTGCTTGAGGCCGTAGAGTGGCTTCTTGAGTCGGCATACAACTTTCGGATGGGTGCTCGAGTTGAAGCCAGGTGGTTGTATCATGTACGCCTCCTCTTCTAATTCGCCTTGTAGAAAGGCGTTCTTGACGTCCATTTGATGGAGGTGCCACCCTTTCGCCACGGTAAGCGCAATTACGGTCCGTACCGTCGTCATCTTTGCCACCGGGGCAAAGGTCTCCTCGTAGTCAACTCCGTGCATTTGGGCGTAGCCTTTCGCTACGAGTCGCGCTTTGTAGCAGTTGACGAAACCGTCAGCGTTGTACTTCACTTTGTAAATCCATCTACATCCGATCGCCTTTTTGTGTGGTGAGGTGGGAACGAGATCCCATGTTTCATTCTTGCGTAGTGCCTGCATCTCCTCGTTCATGGCTTCGATACATCGTTGATCCTTGGCTGCTTCGGAAAATGTTTCCGGCTCGCGTACTATCACCACCTTCATCATAAAGGCATAGTGATATGCCATGTAGTCGTTGTAGCCGAATCGGCTGACCGGATTCTTTTCACGGGTGGACCAACAAACCTTTTCATTTGCAAAGATGAGGACTTTCTTAGCTCCGATTGGTACATCGAAACCGCCAAACTCACTGTCGAGTCAGTGAGTCGACTCATCGTCGTCCAAGCGATCGTCTTCGTATTCCGCCATTCTCGCCTTGCCTTTGTCCATCTTCGAGCTAGGCCATGATGTGCTTTGATCACTCAAAGGCTCTTGTGGTCTACTCAATCGGGTCGTGATCGGACTTTCTTTGAACATGCGTGTAAGGTGATCTTCATCCTGTATCTCTTGTTCAGTGGATTCCGGGTCGAGCGGAGTCGGAGTCGAAGTTGTCTCTAGTGCGTACCAGGATGCGGATTCGTCAAAAACGACGTCTCGACTTACTCGAGATTTTCAAGTTGAGGGGTTGTAGTACTTGTACCCCTTTTGCTCCAGTGAGTATCCTACGAGGATACATTTCTCCGACTTCGGGTCAAACTTTTGGCGCTTCTCGTCGAGGATGTGCACATACGCTATCGCGCCAAATATCCGGGTGTGCGATAAGTTCGACTTCTCTCCGAAGTATTTTTCATGCGGAGTGACCTCGTGCACTCCGGATGTTGTGCATCGGTTCATTAGGTAGACAGTTGTATTTGCAGCTTCGGCCCAATATGACTTGGGCATATGCTTCTCGTTCATCATGGCCTGCGCTACTTCGAGGATGTGCCGATTTTTGCGCTCGGCTACTCCGTTTTGTTGCGGAGTGTGTCGGTAAGTGAATTCTCGCCAAATTCCTTCCTTTCGGAGATACATCGTGAAATCGTCCGAGAAGTACTCCTTGCCGCCATCTGATCGAAGGCATCGTACATGACGGCCCGTGGCTTTCTCGACTTCATTTTTGAATTTTTTGAAGTGTCCGAACACTTCGCTCTTTTGCCACATCGGATAGATCCAAGTGTGCCTAGAAAAGTTGTCGATGAAGGTCACGTAGTATCGGCTTCCGCCGAATGTCGCCGTCTGAGCCGGACCCCATACGTCGGAATGAACGACGTCGAGTAGACCTTTGCTTACGTTCCGCTCTTTCGGGAATGGGTGTCGGTGTTGCTTGCCGAATTGGCACGCTTCGCATACACCTTCAATCTCCTTCTCTTTGAATTGTTGAGAGTCTGATGACGACTCCTTTCGATTTCATTGCTTTGAGTTTGTTGAGATTGATGTGGCCGATTCGCTTGTGCCATAGCTCTATGTCGAAGTCGGCTTTCGTGCTTTTTGCGAACATGGCGGATTTCATCTCATGTGAATCAAGAATGAACATTCGGCCCTCTCTTCTTCCGCACACGATGATTCGGCCCTCTTTTTCGATGAAGCACCCTTCTTGGTCAAATCGTACTTGCATCCCTTGCTCAACCATTTGGCCAACCGAGACCAAATTCTTCATGATGGTGGGAACATGCAAGACATTTTTAATGTATGTTTGCTTACCTCTTTCGCCGAACAGAACATTGTTGATGTGCCAAATTGGGTGCGTAGTGTCATCTCCGGTTTCGACATAACCGGGTTGCTCCGGCTCTCGAAGTTCAAGAAACCATTCTTTATGAGATGTCATATGGTTTGAGGCTCCGGAGTCAACAAACCATACGTCCTCCGGATTGAGGGCACTAGTTGAGGTGGAGGCCGACATAGAGTTTGCTCTATGTTTCATCATGAACATTCCACCACGGTCGGAGTTGTGTGCATACATTCCACCTCAATCTTCATAGTCGGAGTTGTGCCCGTACATTCCGCTATACTCTTCGTAGTCAGAATTGTGCGCGTAATTCGTGAGTTGTCGGCTTGTGGAAGCCGATTCACGCATCTTCTTTCGGCACTCTTCTTCGTGGTGGCCGAGCTTTCTGCAATATCAGCATTCGGTTGCGTTTTGACGGCTCGAGCCGGAGTGGCAGCTCCCCCTTCTTGCGAAGGTTCCTCGTTGGCTTCGGTTTTGCGGTCGAAATTGGGAGTTGTTGTCATAGGTCGGACCTCGTCTGCCTTGTCCTTGGCCAAATCGGCCTCTCGCTCGTCCGCGTCCTCTTCCTCCGTTCGAGTGCGTTGTCGCGAAGATTCGCGCGTGTGTGTGCTACTCGAGCGACCACCGGGGTCTTGGACTGGGGAGGACGTTCGCGGAATTATCGACGCTAGATGACGATCAATGTAAGATTGGATGAAATTTGTTCACTTGAGAAGAAGAAAGATTGTACACTTGAGAAGTAGAAAAACATGAAGAAGATAAAGACAAATATAATTTATATTGATGATAATGGTGTTGGTGATATCACATATTGAGCCCCCCTTACACAAGCCCAATTAGAGGCTTTTATAGGTTTTTCCATGCTCGTGACATGCACAAAACCATGGGCTAAAACCATGGTTTTGTGCACACGGTTTTGCTTATGTCATGCACAAACCATGGTTTTGTGCACATGGTTTTCTATGGTTGTTTCGTCTATAATTTGTATATGAAAAGGAAATACATAAAATCTACACTATATGATAGTTGTCCTAGTGGTAAGGCAATTATCTTGTATCTTAGAGGTGCAAGGTTCAATCCTTGCTTGCACCCCTCTGTATGAACTCAAGTGCCACTAGGCTAGGTTTATTTGCTAAGTGCATGTGCAATGTTGCACATCCTTGGTTTATTCATCTCACTCGGTTTCACACCGTAGCCGAAAATCGTCACGACATCCACCCCCACCAAACCCGCACATCCTCCGGTATGTGCCGAGAAAGGTGAAGAGGTGAGATCTTTGGCAACGGTGATCAACCGAGTTCCTCTGCACGCTCGTCGACTTCGTCTTCCACTTCGAGTATGCGCAATCTTTCCAACCGAACCACCGTAGCCACCCGATCCACCATATCCGGCGCTCACACCTTCTTCCCCGATCGGTTGTAGTAGATCTACCGAACGATGTCGTCGATACGACCGCTCTTCCTTCATCCACCGCACGTGTCCTTCGATTGGACTCCTGACCACTCCTCACGCTCACCGTCTTCAACTGGGTATTGTAGATCGTTCGTGTCGATCTCCGATTAGGCCGAGTTTGCCCTTGTCCGGATCGGTCTCCACCGATCACTTCTTGGCTTGGTTGGCCTTCGTCTGCATTCACATTTCGCCGAGTCGGGCTCGACCGATTGATTCTGGCTGGGTCGGCCCCCTTTTGGATCGGAATCGTCCGATCGATTTTCGCCGAATCAGGTTTCGGCCGGGTCGGTCCCGGTCGATCGGCTCCCATGCGGATCTTCCTTCGTTCGGGTCGGAATCCCGGCCGGATCGTCTTCCGGTTCGACCGGTTCTTGACTCTTCCTTCCTTCCCACATGCAACCTCTCCATCGAACTCAACCGCAGCTTCATCCTTGGCCTCCACGTCGGCCATATCCTTCCCTCCGTGTATGCTCGCCTCGAGCCATATTGTCTCCTCTTCGCCACCTCCTTTATCTTCGGTCTTATGTCGACACACGGTCTCGACTGCCGAAGTCTCCGGAACCAGTGTGAAGGAATCCCTTCGTTCATTTACATTTACCTTGTCTTCTTCATCGCCCTTTCCGTCGTCCTCTTTTTTGTCCACACATTCTGTCTCTCCGGTCTCACGTTGGCGCACGTGCACAACCGCCGAAGTCTCTAGAATAGGTGTGGGGATATCCTTTCTTCCTCGATCTTCTTCCTCTTTGTGTTGGGCCTTTGTCTTCCCGTCACCACCTTCCGTCTCTCCGGTCTCACGTTGGCACATGGGCGCAACCGCCGAAGTCTCTGGAACAAGCGTGAAGAAAGTGTCGTCATGGCTATCCGTCGTCGACTCATCCATAGCCACCTCCGACTCGATGTCGTTTGTCATGGCTACCTCCTCAATCTCTTCAGACTCAAACACTTTTTCTCCCTCGATCATGCAAGCTTTTCTCATGCTTGCGCCATCATCACCCGATGTTTCGTACACAATGCGTGTTCTGAAACATTTATCCTCCCTCGAAGTGGCGTTCGCCGTCCTCGAGTCATCGGCCTCCTCCTTGGTCGTCGTTTCTTCGTAAGACAAGAAGGTGACTTGTTTCACGCCTTCTCTCTCGGTACCGTCATACCGAACGAGAGCCTTTGTATCGGCCACTTCATTAACCCGCATTTGTTGGGAGGTCTCTTCTTCCTCGATCACCATTCGCCTCGGTTTTGTCTCCCTTTTAAGCTTCATTTCTTTTGTTGGTGGCGCGTTGTTGCATCTCGTCCCTCTTCGATCGTCCCTCATGGGCCGTCTTGTTGTCGTCAATATTCTCGCTTGCCCCTTATCGTGTAGTCGGCATACACTTTCCACTTTGCTCCAATCCTCGATGAGGCCATTTTCACCATCATCTTCTTCGAGTTTGAGGCCGATCGCCATCCTTTCCATTCGATCGATTGACTTCACGAACATAAGGACCTTATCGACCCCCACCAATCTTTGTTCCCGCTCCGACAATTGAGAAAAATGATGCTCGAAGTCTACGAATGCTTGTGTCGCACCTTGGTGGGTCTTCGCTGATGTCACCCATTGGTCGAAGTTGCGTCGATCTTGTCCCTTTAGTCTCTCATAGTCATATTCCTCCAATAGAGCCTTCTCGAAAGTCGCCCACGAATCATGAGCTTCTAGAAGCTCTTTTACATCTTTGAAGATCGGTTGAGACACCACCCGACAAAAGTACTCTAGCCTCATAGCTTTGTCCACACCTCTTGAATCCATCTGCGCATTGTAGACTTTTAGGAAACTTTGGACTTCGGTGCCGTTGAAATAGCTCACTCGCTCGACTACCCTGTCGACGGCTTGTTGGGCTTCATTTCTTCTTTTCCCTTCTCTCAGAAACTCCATCATCCTTCTTGACATTGCCTCCATGAGATATTCGCCATCCATCTTCGTCCTCCCCTGCTGCTCTTCACGTCGGGTTCACCAAATGATGTCGCGAAGATTCGCGCGTGCGTGTGCTACTCGAGCGACCACCGGGGTCTTGGACTGGGGAGGACGTTCGCGGAATTATCGACGCTAGATGACGATCAATGTAAGATTGGATGAAATTTGTTCACTTGAGAAGAAGAAAGATTGTACACTTGAGAAGTAGAAAAACATGAAGAAGATAAAGACAAATATAATTTATATTGATGATAATGGTGTTGGTGATATCACATATTGAGCCCCCCTTACACAAGCCCAATTAGAGGCTTTTATAGGTTTTTCCATGCTCGTGACATGCACAAAACCATGGGCTAAAACCATGGTTTTGTGCACACGGTTTTGCTTATGTCATGCACAAACCATGGTTTTGTGCACATGGTTTTCTATGGTTGTTTCGTCTATAATTTGTATATGAAAAGGAAATACATAAAATCTACACTATATGATAGTTGTCCTAGTGGTAAGGCAATTATCTTGTATCTTAGAGGTGCAAGGTTCAATCCTTGCTTGCACCCCTCTGTATGAACTCAAGTGCCACTAGGCTAGGTTTATTTGCTAAGTGCATGTGCAATGTTGCACATCCTTGGTTTATTCATCTCACTCGGTTTCACACCGTAGCCGAAAATCATCACGACAGCGTGTAGAGCATGTGGGCATCCGACTCATTGCTCCTTGTATGCACATGGTTTTCTTCAACCAATAGCATTGATTGGATCTCAAAGAAGGAGGGAGATTTCTCCCTTGCTAGGACGGCGGTTCGCATCGCGCCGAACCGTGGTGCGAGGCTGCCGAGGCATATTTGCACCATCTCATCATCATCGATACTTACACTTATCGAGCCGAGCGAGTCGCAAAGCTCCTTGATCTTCAAGGTGTATGTCGTGATGGACATGTCCCTTTGTTGAATGTTGGTCAACTCTTGGCGGAGTTGAAGCCTTCTTGCGGTTGTGTTCGCCACGAAAATCTTTCGTAGATTTTCCCATTCCTCCTTCGGTGTCTTGGCTTCGCGAATGTAGCCGAGCATGTGATCGTGAACACATGTCGCCAAGCAATACATCACGCGGCTTGCAATTTGCTCCCATGTCACATATCCATGAGCCGCTTCGACGGGTCGGTCTTCGTGCTCTCCTTTGATGTAGCTCCAATAGCCTTGCCCGACAAGGTATTGGTGCATCTTGTACTCCCAAGATGCGAAGTTGTTTCGATCCAACTTCTTGGTAGGGAGAGTGCTCCCAATTTGAGTATTCATTATGTCGATTCTTCTTCTCTCTTCGAATGCGAGCTATGTAGCGAAGCTACGATAGCGATGAGCCGGTTCTTTTTGAATGTCGGCGTAGAGCTCAACACACGTAGATGGGCTAGATGGAGCTACCAAACCACTCTGATACCATGTAAAGAATCGTGTATAATTCTTGTGAAGCGGAAGAGATGTGAGTTATGTGTGTGTATGAGAGAGAGAGAGTGCGAGTGAGTGAGAGAGACAAGGAGTAAGACACAGAGAATACGCAAGGTAAAAATATATTAACAAAGGAGAAAGACTCAACATTGTACAAGGTGGGAGGAGGATGTTTTATATAGTCACCCTCTCTCTTCATTAACTACAAGACTCATGGAGCATGGGGAATGTAAAAGCTCATAAGTTATGTGTCATAGAATATGATTCTATGACTCATACTAAATGTTAGAATACAAAGTGGTGACATAATGGTGACTCTTGGCCGTTAGAGTGTTTATTCACTCTCAAGGTGAGTTCACACACTAGACCAAGTTGAGCTTGATTCTCAACACCCGTTGCTAAAACATGACGCTTTAGAGCTAATCCTAAAGGCAATCCTCCAATCAAAACTCTCCAAATGAAGATCTTTGCTACAAGTGGCAATTTAGAATGCCAACTACGTTGTAAGATCAACCACCACCCATGATCAAATTTGTGTATTCTCCATTCTTCTTCAGCCTTAGATGATAACTATCCAAGAGACTCAATAGAGCAATGATACAAAATATTAGTAATCACTTGTAACAGAGACGTTTGACCCTTTAAACACCAATCAACCCATAGTTGTTCTCCTGTTTGTAGAGGTAAGGGACCTTGCATCAATGGAATATTTTGTAGTTGTTGTCAAATAAACCCACAATTAGGTGGAATGCGTAATAATTGTCGCGCTTCAACAAACTCCAAAATTCTTTGAGATGAAGCCTCAACTATATCTCCCACCTCTTTGACCCCCAAACGAAACAAATGATTAAATTGAGAGCGCAATCTCTCCTTTCCTGGCCAACATAATAACCAAGAAGACACAAGCAACTCTTTTTGCAAAGAATTACAATGCTCTCTACTAGATGATGGTTTCCATACACATAACAAAGAGTGCTTCTTGCCATGAAGTAACCAAGTGTTGAACACATGTAGAGCCCGGAATACTAAGTGGGTTTAACACATGGGAGGACAACGATTAAAGCGTCATGGTGGCAATTACTGAATGGATCTCTCTCTCTCTCTCTCTCTCTCTCTCTCTCTCTCTCTCTCTCTCTCTCGAGCGCGTGCGCGCACTCTCTTGAGCGCAATGTGCACTGTCGATCGCAACACTCATCAATAAATTCCTTTGAACACCCACACTCATAGACTGCCACCTGGGAAATGCTTCAACTCTCGGGGTAACACCAACACTCAGACTCTCACATGGGAAACACTTCAACCATGATAAGGAAACCTCTGTCTCTATCTCTCTCTCAATTGACTAGGTAGAATGTAAGGGTTGAACCCATGACCTCTCTCTCTCTACCTTTTGAAGAAAGGAAGGAAGGTAGAGAAGGTGTCCCGAGAAGAAGGGAGAAAAAGGAAGAGAGAGAGAGATCCATCCATATACATACATACATATGAATCATGATTATATCTAATATCTATCTATCTATCTATCTATCTATCCGTCTGTCTGTCATGATGAATGCATGCCTCCTCTTCCTCCTCCTCCTCCTACTTATGACATAAAAATGCTTCTCTCTCCTCTCTACTTCTAAAGCAAAGGCATTCAGAACGCTCCTTGCTTCCTCCTCCCTCCCTCCCTTTGCTGTATAGTGTCATCGATTCACATCAATTCTAACTCTATGGAGGCCTCATCCCCTCTGACGCTTCAGAGATGGTCTGGGAATCTCTCATTCTGTGGCCTGCACCGGCACTCCGTAGCTGTAACGCTCCCAAGATCAACCGTCGTCTCTGACCCTGCACCCCATGGTTTCACGCTTCCGTCTTTGTCTGTAGGATCAAAAAGAAATGGAACTGGAAAACAGAGCTCTCTGTGTAGAGTCTTGGCTTCTTCTTCATCTTCATCGTCTTCTAGTAATTACAATGGTACACCTCAATCCTTTGATTATGACGTCATCATCATTGGAGCTGGAGTAGGTGGCCATGGTGCTGCCCTCCATGCTGTCGAAAAGGTTGGTGTTTTTCTTCAGTGGAAAATTTTAAAAGGTGGTTTTTTTGTAGTGGGAAAATTTGAGAGTTACCTTTGCTTTACGACGTTGTTTTTGGGTAATTTGTTTCTTCATGAATTTGTTTTAAAATGTAGCTTTCCTTCATGACCTCCTCTAGAAGTTCTAGAAGATAGTTTTAATTTTTCTGCATGATCTGTAGATTACTGGATCTCAAAGTTGATTCTATGAGGGTATACTGATTTCATGAGATTATAAAGCATAACACTGATTTATATGTGAAAATTTGAGCAAAAGGCAAGTTCATTTGATGAGATTATAATGCATTACATATGGAGCTTCATCAAAGGGTATGTGAATTTTGATGACGTTGCACTTCTAATGTACATGGATTTTATCAGTTTATACTGCATTTTGTATGGAAATTTGACACAAGAGTCTAAGGTTTTTTGAAAATTTTACAGCTTCTGTGTGAAATTTTGATAAAGTGTTTTTTAAAGACCCAACTTCAATTTTTATATTCGCTTGAGCGATTAGAAAATGAGTTTAGTTTTATTGTATCATTTGTCTATTATCAGATCCCAAAGTTGGGGTATGAGATTATATGCTGCATAGTTTGGTATCAATGAATTTTCTGGATCTCAACGCAAGACATGTTGATTTGATCGCATTAAACTGCTTATGTAGGAAACGCAATTTTGACAAAAGACATGTGGTACTATATGTTTTTTGCGTGAAAAATTGATGAAAGACGTGGATTTGATAAGAATATAAGGTTTTGTGCATGCAAATTTGACAAAAGGCATATGGACTTGATGAGACTATAAGTTTGTACAGCTCTCTTCTCAGATCTGTAGTCATTTTTTGCAGGGATTAAAAACTGCTGTGATCGAAGGTGACATTGTGGGAGGTACATGTGTTAACAGAGGTTGTGTGCCTTCCAAGGCTTTGTTAGCTGTTAGTGGGCGAATGCGGGAGCTTCAAGATGAGCATCATCTCAAGGCCCTTGGTATAAAGGTACTACACTTATAGAATCTGCAATATTCACAAAATTTTCTTATAATTGTTGAGAATCTGGCGTTGTTGATTTACCTGATGTACATATGTGCATTTGGATATCACATCTAAATACAAGAAGTTTTACACTTATTTTCCTCATCTGCCTTACAAAAGCGCAAAATCAATTTTGTGTAAATGTTGTAAGACTTTGCATGTGCGTTATGAGATTTGACATGCATAAGAATGAATAGTTTCAATATTAGCAAAGGTATGCATTTGCATGGGCATTGTAAGACCAACATGTATTAGAACTGAGAGTTTCTATGTCTCCTTTGTTAGGATAGGGTGCCTAGTTTGGGTAAGCAGGCATTACATGCTTTAAAATCAAGAACATTCTACATATAAATTTGTTAAAATAGAATATCCTTTTTTGGCTCTATGTGTCTCCACTAGATTTGAAATCAAGAGTATCCTATGTTTTTATTAGGATAATCTTCCTAGATTAGCTATCCTTTATACGGTGCTTGCTTATTTTTTCTGCTCTTTTGCTTGGATCTACGGTTTTAATTATCACACCCTTTTTTGGTGCTTGCATATTTTTTCTTCTCATGTGCTTTAATATATCTTGCGACAGTTTTTCAATTTAGAGGGATTGAAACATTGGTGAAGACCACACACATCTCATTAGAATTGTAGGGTGATATTTGTTCAAGGAAGTCTGCAATGGCTAGTAATTAATTGCTTGTTTAAATAAATTGTGTGAATGTGGGTGATTTTTGTTTTCATAAAATTCTTAGGTGTTTGAATGAATGATGCTTTGAATCAATAATAAAATAATTGATTAAATGAACCATTAATTAATAAAGGCCAAGTTTGACACACTATTTTATGTAGGTGGAAAACCCAGGGTATGACAGGCAAGCAGTAGCAGATCATGCTAATAACCTTGCAGCACGTATAAGAGGAAACCTCACGAACTCATTAAAGGCTTTGGGCGTGGACATTTTGACTGGTGTCGGGACTATTGTAGTGAGTTTTTGGCGATTCTTGAAAAATACACGTTTCATTTTGACATATTATAATGGTGGAAATGTTGTGCTACTATTAAGTTTGAACTACTAGGCAAAACATTTACCATTCTTTATACTTTGGTTTCATAGGGACCTCAAAAGGTGAAATATGGAAAGATTGGTTTTGCTGACAAGACTGTGATGGCACGGGATATCATCATTGCAACAGGATCAGTGCCTTTTGTACCCCCCGGGATTGAGATTGATGGTGTGTATCTTTTTTCGATTGGATGCTGTGTTCAAATATCATTTGAATTAAAACCTTTCTTTATTTTAAATTTCGTTTAGGGAAAACTGTGTTCACAAGTGATCATGCTCTAAAGTTAGAGTGGATACCTGATTGGATCGCCATTGTGGGCAGTGGATATATTGGCCTAGAGTTTAGCGATGTTTATACTGCCCTTGGAAGCGAGGTAAAACTTTTCTTACCCTCTATTTTCATCAGACAATATTTTTAATGTCCTGTAGGATCACCCCCTAAATTTAAGAAGAAAAGTATGAAGATACCATCTATCATAATAAAGTACATTGAAAACTCATGGATGAAAAGTTTTATGGTTGGATTTTATTTATGGACAGGTTACATTTATAGAAGCTTTAGACACTTTGATGCCTGGTTTTGACCCAGAGATAACGAAACTTGCTCAACGAGTTTTGATCAATCCTCGGAAAATAGATTACCACACTGGAGTCCTTGCAAAGAAGGTTGAATATTTTTATATCTTAAGTTTTATTTAGTATTGTATTGTGAGATTTGTCACAGTACATACAATGTTCATAAGCACTGCACATTATATATGTAATATTCTAATCAAATGTACTAGTGCAGATTACTCCAGCAAAGGATGGGAGACCCGTGCTAATTGAGTTGGTTGATACAAAGACCAAGGAACCAAAAGAGACATTGGAGGTAATATTGATAACTGGTATATCTTTTATATTGGTTTTTATGTAATGAACACCATCTCAGATATAACTAGTTGAAGGCATTTACATTCTCTTGGGCATGTACAGTAGAGTTGTCCGGCAAAAATTCATAATTGGGGAAACTATTGTAGTGCATTATTTTTAAGGGCTTTTAACCAAGTTTCAATATGTAGATAAAATAACAGTTTGCTTTACTTCATTAATCATTCAGAGACAACTTGGTTTTTTTCAGGTTGATGCTGCACTTATAGCGACTGGACGGTCACCCTTCACTAAAGGATTGGGTTTAGAAAATGTATGTTTTGTGGATTATACTAATATTTCATTTGGGTTTTCACTTTTGTACGATGAGGATAAGAATGGGTGCTTTAAAGAATTCACTCTCATCTAGCAAAGGCTGGTGCTTGATTTTGTTGGTAAATGTTGTCATTCAGCGAGTGTGGATTATACTAATATTTTATTTGGGTTTTCACTTTTGTATGATGAGGATAAGAATTAGATGCTTTAATGAATTCACTCTCATCTAGCAAAGGCTGGTGCTTGATTTTGTAGGTAAATGTTGTCACTCAACGAGGATTTGTCCCAGTAGATGATTGTATGCGAGTACTCGATGAACATGGTACCCTGGTAATATAAATATTTTTCTCTCATTTTACTTTTTATTTGCATTCATGTAGGAACATAATTCTGTATATAATTATGTTTGCACGTAAATGCATTGGCTTGTGTAGAGTTTTAGAAGAAATCGGAGATTCTTATCAGGAATTTCTTTTCTCTTTTTTGTACATATCCAGTCTTTGATGAGAATTTCTTCTCTTTTTCTACATATCCAGTCTTAAGTTCTCAATGAATGAGCTTCAAGCAGTATGTGTTTCTTCAGGATTTATTTAAACAGTAGAAACTATATATATATATGCATTTTTGTGAGTTTTCATTGAGAGTTGTTTCTTACACTTTTTGAATATCCAATTTTTTTGGTGTATGTTTTCATTGAGAAATATTTCTCACATTTCATAAATCCACTATTATTAAATTGATGTGTGAATGATGAAAAAATAGGCCTCTTGTGATTTTATAAGTTTACTCAGTCTTCTGGCCTTGTTTTAGGATGATTGTATAAGTTAACCGAGTTTTCTTATATCCAGGTTCCAAATCTGTATTGCATTGGTGATGCAAATGGTAAGATGATGCTAGCTCATGCTGCCAGTGCACAGGGAATATCAGGTGGGTAACCAGCTATATTTGAGTTTTTTTATCTGCATTATGATATTGTCATCGTTGTGTCTATATGTAATAACAGTGTTTTGGGTTATCTACTATTCGTAATTTACTATACAGTTATTGAACAAATTTCTGGCACCAACAATGTCCTTAACCACCTTAGTGTACCAGCCGCTTGCTTCACACACCCAGAGATTAGTATGGTTGGACTAACAGAGGTATGCAATGCACGATGCACATACATATTCGTATCATACATTCATTCGTTCACACATATTTGTAGAAATACATTCACACTGTTGGATACATGCATATACATGTACATAGTTACATATGGATACGACTAAATACATTCACACAGTTGGACACATACATACACACTTCCATAGTTCCGTATGGATACGATATACACACATATAAAATTTGATACAACATTCAAACGGACATATTGAATTCCTCTCAGCCTCAAGCAAGGACTAAGGGAGCGGATGAAGGCTTTGAAGTTAGCATTGCGAAGACGAGCTTCAAAGCTAACACCAAGGCATTAGCTGAGAATGAAGTTGAAGGTCTTGCAAAGGTCAGTACACTAGTTTTCTAAATAAACTAGATACTCAACTGGTTCATTAAAATTTTCTGTGATTTGTTGAAGTTGCATAGCTCCACTTGTATGTATGTTAAGACTTAAAGTAAAGAAAGGTAGATTTGGTTAACCTTTGAATCATTCTTAGCATCAGCCATCATTGGGGAATGTTTTCGAAGGGTTTAATTTTATAAACTGAATGCTAGATCGTATCTTTTGCACTAGTTAATATTTGCATAGCTTGGACATATTTGCCAAGTAAGTAGTTTGTAATCAACGTATATTAAATACATAATACAAAGTTGATTCTTTTGTCTACAGCTAATTTATCGCGCTGATACCGGAGAGATCTTAGGAGTCCATATCTTTGGGCTACATGCAGCTGATTTGATTCATGAAGCTTCAAATGCAATTGCCTTGGGAACCACCATTCAAGTACTGTTGACTCTAAATAATACTACCACATTCTTGTTTTTTTCTTCATCTTTTGTCATATTTGTTTTCTTCACTGCTACCAATAGTAGGCATAAAAAACATTCATACCTTCCTCACAATAGGGTTTTTATTATGTGTTATTTTTATAGAATATAAAGTTTGCTGTTCATGCACACCCAACCTTGTCAGAAGTATTGGATGAGCTATTCAAGTCTGCAAAGGTTTTTTTTCAACCCGCAAAAAGAAGCAAGTTTTTAGAAAGTCCTTAACATGAGAGCTTGACAAAATAACATTGGGTTGGTTTATTATGTAGGTCGGAGAACATGCGGCTACTCCTGTGAAAACTGAGGCTGCCGTTTCAGCTGTTTAGATGGACCAAGGGAATTAACCACGAATTTTTTTCTTGCTACAGATGATTAATTAACCACAACTTTTTCTTGAGAGTTGTTTAGTCCTATTTAGAGGAATAATATATAGATATACCCACCATTGTTGTCACCCTAGCTTTGGTTAAGTTTTGCAGGGGTATTATATTTTTTGTTTCTTCAAGTCATAATCAAACATTAGAGCCTCCTTACTTTCCATTGATTCTCACATAATTTTTCGATATTTTCTCGTTGAGCTTATTTCGATTGGTATATAGAATAGAATGTGGTTCCCAAAGAATGCTTTGACACCAATTAATCAAGCGTGTTGAGTCGATCGGATGTATTGCTAGATACAAATAATCCATGAACTTTGTTCTATTTAACTTGGTCATATGGTTGGGGACAATGAGAGATCATGGTGGGGACTGTTCCCCTCATCAATCTATATTGAGAGAGATTATGATGGCGTATTGTTCCTCATCAATTTTTTATGATATGTTTGTGGAACGGTAGAAAATTGGTTGAAGTGACATTGAGATCATTGAGGGAATTGGTTATGGAGGGGAACGACCTAATGTAAGTCCTTCAAAGAGCACATTCTAAGGTTGAAGTTAGTAGTTGATTAAGGACAAGGTGCTAACTCCTCACTCTCTAAGGTTTATAAATTTTGATGTGCCCATTGAATTTCTATATTGAAATTTGACCTTGATAGAGCTCTAATGGTGTAACAATTGAAATTGGCTCTAAAAAAACTTGAATTATATATGCCTATCTATGATCCAACTATTGAAGATTAGCAAGATCCAATAAAATAAATTTGAATGGTGTTTGTGATAGCAGAACAAATGCGCGTGTGTTTCTAATTCATTGATGCCATGAATGCCCATGATACTAGACCAAATGCGTGTGTCTAAGTCATTGATGTATGAAATAACTTCCTCCCTTCAAAGGACACAACATGAAGTATGAGGATATTGGAAGGCCCCACCAAAAACATTTGTATCTATTTAATTCTCTCATTTATATGCTAGGAATAATATAAAGCCATATATATTGTTAGGATTGAGAAACTGTGATCTTCAAAAACGAAACCCTCCACAAAATTCAAATGGTGATGATGGTCATAATTAAGAGATTTTCATCAATAAATGAATTATAAAGCTAAGAACATGTGAAACGGTAATATTAGAAATCCTAAATTGCTAAATTTAGATTGTTCATTGTTATACTATTCATTGAGATTATTCAAATATTTAGAAGAGTTATAGTCCATTTTCTAGTGGATCTTTTATTGAGCATGCATGTTGGATATGGAGGATACTATACTTAAATGACATGGGTGACCAAAGTAGTTGGAGCATGCAATCACATTTGATTTACATTGAGATGAGAAAGAACTTGCTTCTCCCTCACATGATGTAGTATTTGGATGTGTAGCACATCCCCTTTAAGTTCCTTTTTATAGGATGCAAACTCTTTGCATGCTTACTAATAAGTAGGAAAACTTCACTACACACAAAAAATTCCTTATACAAGGAAGATGGATTGCATATATTAATGTAAACAATTTGTCTATGTGTGTCTATATATACATGTCATGACTCATGCCTAACCTTCAATTATACTATTTAGCTTGATAAACCAACAATCATTGTCATAGATCAGGGATAGTACATGAGCCTTATGATATGATACAAAATGGCTTATGCATTGGTTTGGTTAATGGAAGCACATTGATAAGAAGCGATAACGCTCCTGGCATGTAGAAAAATATCCCATTTTTTAATGGAATCAAACTTTATCGTATGCGGGGTGATAATGGAATGTTTGATATTATCGCCATTACCTTAATAAACTATAGTATATTCGACAAGGCAACTAAGACATGTCATAACAAGAATATGACACTTCTATTTGATCATTTCTTATAAAGATAACATTTTCGAATGAACAAATTAATGGAGAAGGATATACATTCCTCCTCCAAAAATCAAACATCTATTGCACTGTTAGCATCACCTTGTCAATGATAGTCTGATTGTTGAACCTTCTTGTCTTGTGGACATGATTGTCGTAAGATCTCAAAGTTACGTCGAGACAAGGGCATTAATACCACATGTAAAGTTCTTTTTGTGATTCCAAAGCTCCTCTTTTAAAGCTATAATCCTTCAATCAAGTCAGAAAAGTCTGTAGGGGGTGTGGTCTCCAATCTAAGAAGAATCGAGAGTTAGCCAAAACTACCGATAAAAAGAAATTTTGAGAATGGAAACAATCAACACAACACATCTCCACTGGGATGGTGGTGGTGGTGGCAAAATAGATGAGCGTGACCATGTGCTCGTTCGGTGTGATTAAGAACCGAATGAGTAAGGTCGAAAGGATTAATAATAGATCCAAGGATAGGTAGGAGAGAAATCCATCAACAAAATGTTGGTTGTCGTTGGGTCGGGTGATTAAATCTGGCGTATGGCCAAATGGTGTCATTTGGTTGGGCGATTAATTTGACGTAGTGGCCATGTGATGAAGAAAAAGAAATCATGATGTCCGCTAAACCTTAGATATTGGTGAAAGTGTGGGTGGGTGTCCATCCGTCCGTCCATCCGTCCGTCCGTCTTAATGGTCTAGTCTAATGTCCGCCCGGCCCCAGTGTGAAACCATAACACACACACACGCCCTTCTCTGCAGTCGGAGGATACCCATTTCTCTGTAGCTCTCTCTCTTTCTCTCTCTCTCTGTAGCTCTCTGCTTCTGACGCGCTGCTAAAACCCTAACCCTAATTCCTCTGCGTCTCAACGAAGCCCCTACCCATTCCCTTCCCTTTCTGCTTCGTCACAAACACACCCACCCTACCTAACCTTTGAATTAGCTAACTCTTTGCAGAGGACTCAATCCATCTTCACCTAAATCCATCCATACGCTTTCTCTGTGCCCCTCCCCAAGAAGCCTTTATCCCTCACCCCCCTCACCCCACCTCTTCCTCTCTGTTTCTTCTCCCCAAAGTTTGTCCAAGATGAGGATCATGATCAAAGGAGGTGTTTGGAAGAACACAGAGGATGAGATCCTGAAAGCCGCAGTGATGAAGTATGGGAAGAATCAGTGGGCTCGTATCTCGTCTCTTCTCGTTCGCAAATCTGCGAAACAGTGCAAAGCTCGATGGTACGAGTGGCTCGATCCTTCCATCAAGAAGGTCAGTAAAAAATCCAAATCCTCTCCATGCTTGCCCCTGCTCCTTCTCTTGCTGCGTTCTTGATTTTTTTTATTTTTTAAAATAAAATTATTTTCTCCCGTTAGTGCTATCCTTCTCTTGCTGCGAGTTTGTATCCTTTTGCGTTTGCTTCTCTTTGTTGGGTCCATCCTCCTACTATGTTCTTGGTCCATCCATGTGGGTATGAATGCTTTTGTTTTTGTCGGTTCCATCTATGTACAAGCTGTGTTGAGTTCATGTCAAGGGTTCTGTATAATTTTGCTTTTGTCTCTGGTTTTTTCTTCTCTTCGTTGTTTCTATCTATGTGTGCATGCATTGTTTTGCATTTTGATTTTTCCATCAATGTGTTTTTGACTATGCATTTTGCTTTTCTGTTCTGTGTTCGCCTTCCTTTCACTTTATGTTGCGTCCTATCTACTTGTGTATGCGTGTTTATTCGTTTGGTAATTGGTTCTTTCTTCCTGCATTATGTGTTGAATTTATTGATGCATGTATTTTGTTGTGCTTTTGTGTGCCGGATCCATCTAGGTGTTATGCTTTTGAATGTGCATTTTGCTTTTTAATATTCGTGCTTGTGCTGGAAATTTCTTCCTACACAATGTGCTGGATCCATATGTGTGTACATTGCTTTCTGCTTTTGTGTATTGGATCTGCCTTCCTACATTATGTGTATTCCGTTTTGGGCCTATTCCTTCATTTTGTGCTTTGTCCTTTGATTTTCTGTGTGGGCTCCATCCGCCTGCTCTCTTTTGTACACATATGAGTCCTGTCATTGTCTTTACAGACAGAATGGACCCGAGAGGAAGATGAGAAGCTTTTACATCTTGCAAAACTTATGCCCACACAATGGAGAACCATTGCACCAATTGTGGGACGCACACCGGCCCAATGTCTCGAAAGGTATGAGAAGTTGCTCGATGCTGCCTGTGCAAAGGATGAGAATTACGAGCCCTCGGATGATCCAAGGAAGCTTAGGCCTGGAGAAATTGATCCTAATCCAGAGTCAAAACCTGCACGTCCCGATCCTGTTGATATGGACGAGGATGAGAAAGAAATGTTGTCGGAAGCTAGAGCTAGATTGGCGAATACTAGAGGTAAGAAAGCAAAGAGGAAAGCAAGGGAGAAGCAACTTGAAGAGGCTAGAAGGCTTGCTTCTTTACAAAAACGGCGAGAACTTAAAGCTGCAGGTATTGATACTAGGCACCGGAGGAGGAAACAACGAGGCATCAACTATAATGCCGAAATCCCCTTTGAAAAAAGGCCACCGCCAGGGTTTTTTGACATTTCAAAAGAGGAAACAGTGATTGAACAGCCTCATTTTCCTACAACTATAGAAGAGTTAGAGGGAAAGAGGAGAGTTGATATTGAGGCTCAACTAAGGAAGCAAGATATTTCAAAGAACAAGATAGCTGAACGCCGAGATGCGCCCTCTATGGTTATGCAGATAAACAAGCTAAATGATCCCGAAGCTGTGAGAAAAAGGTCTAAGCTTATGCTTCCTCCTCCTCAGATCTCAGATCGAGAGTTAGAGGAGATAGCAAAGATGGGATATGCTAATGACTTACTATTGGAGAATGAAGAGCTTGGAGAAGGTAGCGGGGCTACAAAGATGTTATTAGCAAGTTATGGGCAGACCCCTCGAATAGGCATGACACCTCTACGTACTCCGACAAGGACTCCTGGTGGTAAAGGAGATGCTATTATGATGGAAGCTGAGAATCTTGCTCGGCTCAGACAAGTTCAAACTCCTTTGCTTGGAGGAGAGAATCCTGAGTTGCACCCATCAGATTTCTCGGGGGTTACCCCTAAGAAAAGGGAGATTCAGACCCCAAATCCAATTGCCACCCCAGGACAAACACCTTCAGGTGGTGGTGGGATGACTCCTTTAACAAAAATGACCCCTCGTAAGGATCTTTCCTTCTTTGCTACTCCAAAAGGTACACCGATAAGAGATGAGTTGCACATTAATGAGGGGCTAGAAACTCCATATGAGAGTGAAAAGGCGGAGAAAGCAAGGCAAGAGGAGATTCGAAGGAGCCTTAGAGCTGGTCTGGGAGATCTACCTGCACCTAAGAATGAGTATCAAATTGTGGTACCTGAATTGCCAGTTGAAGAACCAGATGCTTCAGATGTAGTTGAGGAAGATATGTCAGATAAACTTGCAAGAGAAAGAGCTGATGAGGCAGCAAAGCAAGCTGCGCTCCTTCTCAAGAGATCGAAAGTTCTTCAAAGAGAGCTTCCACGTCCTCCTCAACCATGTGTAGATTCATTGAAGAACTCCTTGAGGCTCAGTGAAGCTGAAGGTATTACTTTCATGGAGCAAGCAGATGAGTTGATAAAGAAAGAGATGGTCACGCTTTTGGAACATGACAATGCAAAGTACCCTCTCGAGGGGAAGAAGAAACCTAACAAGAATGCTGCAAATGGTAATACACATCCTGACGTTCCTGAACTGGATGATTTCTTGGATGAAGAGCTCCGAGAAGTAAGTTATGTTTACCCATATTTATTTGTTGAGTAGTTATTTTGACAACCATTATAATGTTTGTTCAAATTTATTTGCTAGAGAAATAATGTTGGTGTCTGAGGAGCATGTTGAAAGGTTTTTTCTCTTATATGTTATTCACCTCTCTGTTGCTAATCAGGCAGCTAATATAATTGAAGAGGAGTCTGCCTTCTTGCGATTGGCCATGGGGCATCAAGAAGCGACAGTTGATGATTACAGTGAGTCCAGGGATGCTCTTTTAGAGGATATGATGTACTTCCCATCTCGGCAAGTATATAATCTCGCAAGTGTTGCAAGTATGACCGATCGATTATCTGCCTTCCAAAGTGAATTTGATATTGTCAAGAAACACATGGAAGGTGAAACCAAGAAAGTAGCGAAAGTAGAGCAAAAACTGAAAGTCCTCATGCAAGGGTATCAGGTATTTTTCTCTCTTGTTTTAGGCCAACTGGAAAGCATGATTTACAAATGTACATTCCAAATGGTATATGTGAATCATAGTTCTGAGAAACAGGCCTATTCTGGTTGATAGAAACAGCCAACAGACATGGTTTTCCTAAATTTTTAGTGAACTTTTGTTATCTGCTTCACACTCTATTAAATGTAGCCTTATTCTTCACCTTTATTATTATTATTATTATCGTTATGCAATTTTGTATTTCTTTTAAAATTTTTCTGCTCCTATGACATGTGACTTTGGCGTTTTGTTAAATGTGTTTACTCACATATGTCGATACATATACACATAAATGTGTGCATATACATACACGTAGTAACCGATGTGTGTATATACATATCCATATCCATACATACTACAAGCCGTTAGTAAACCCCGATGATTAGGTTCAGCTGTCAGCTGTGCCTGTGTATATCAATCTCTTTTCTCTTCCTGCTGTGATGTGGCATGAAATGATGAGCCACAGAGATGATTTGCCAGCCAAGCCAGCCAACTGGGAAGCTATTACTTGCTTGCTTGCTGCCAACACATCGATATACATATACTTCCCAACACGTCGATATACATATACATTATATATACATAAACATAAATCTGTCTCTATATGCTATCTCCACCCGGTTCCATGTGACAATGAGACAAACTCTTAACACATTGACAGTTATTTGAAAAGTTTTTTGGGCCTTGATTCTCCATTCCTAAGGAGAATCTTTTGAGGTACGTGCCCACACACACAGATGTCAATGTTGATTATTCACATCTCTCTGGGGTCTTTTGTGTAAGTCTTGTAGGTTGCATTGCAACATGGTCTGTATATATGTACTAACTACAAATAGGATTTTTTAAGAGTTTGTGTCCCATGAACTTAGAAATAATCCTTCTATCTAGAAACTCATGCATCTTTTCTGCTATTTGCAGGTAAGGGCAGAGAGTTTGTGGGGGCAGATTGAGTCTGTATTCAAAGAGGTGGACACATTAGCAACGGAATTCGAGTCATTCCGTGCACTGCACATCCAGGAGCAATTTGCGGCACCCTCTCGTCTGGAGAGCCTACAAGCTTCCCTTAAGCAACAGAACGACTATGAAAGGAAATTGCAACTGAGGTATGAGAACTTGATTGTGGAGCGAGAGAACTGGAAGTCTCTTATACATGAGCAAGATATGGTTGTGGCACGTGCGGAGGAAGAGGCCCGGATGAAAGCAGAAGCAGAGGCACGTGCAGAGGAAGAGGCCCGGATGGAGGCAGAAGCAGAGGCACGTGCAGAGGAAGAGGCTCGGATGGAGGCAGAAGCAGAGGCACGTGCAGAGGAAGAGGTCCGGATGGAGGCTGAAGCAGAGGCCCATGCCAATTCTGCTCAAATGGAGGCAGTGATGGTGGCAGAAAACACACATCATCCGGAGGTTGCAGAAGCTGAGATGGCGATGGGCCAAACATCAATTGAAGAGGAGGCGAAGGAGACTGTTAATAATGATGTGATTAGTGCTGTAGCCTGTGACGTATTATCAGAGACTGCTATTGAGGCAATCACCAAGGAGGTTGCGAGTAATGCCACAAGTAGTGTTGCAATCTCTGAAGTAGTATCAGGGGCTAGTGATGGTGCTATTCTTGAAGAGGAGGTTTTGAGTAATGCCATGACTAATACTGCAATATCTGAGATGGTATCAGATGCTGGTGGTGGGGCGATAGTTGAACAGGAGTTTGCTAGTAATGCCACAACTAGTTTGACTACCTCTGAAATTTTATTGGAGGCTGGTGATGGTGTAATGGAGGAATCTGCAGCAGCTGCAGCTGACCTGATCTGCGCTATGCCATCGGAGGCTGCTGATGTGGTGGTTGCAGCTGATACTGTTGTAGAGGAATCAACTGGAATCATGATCTCTTCTAGTGTAGAACAATGAAAAAGGATGGTTTTGCTGTGGCACATATCTGGACATGTGGCTATGTGCATGTGAGAGAGAGAGAGAGAGAGAGAGAGAGAGAGAGAGAGAGAAGAGAGAAGAGAGATACAGAGAGGGAAAAGAATGAGAGAGGCAGTGTTTATTGGGTTGAGCTAAAAAATCTTTAATGGTTGCAATTTCTGGCATCTATGAATTTCCTCGAGCTTTGACAAAACTATAAAAGCTTCAAAGTTGATACCTAGCATTATGCGAAAGATAGTGGGATAAACAAGATGGTATATTGATTGGAAGGATCTATCTATGATCTGATTGTCTTCTCCGCTTGTTTATTGTTGGAATGGAAAAGTCTTAATCTTCCAACTCTCACCTTTTACATCTTTGTGCCTCATATTTTGTACATGATGTCAGCCATACGAAAGATGTTGCGGCTTCCGTTTACTGTTGAGATTTGTATGCTTATTGGTTAGGAAATTCTTTTGCTCTATAAATGGAGATGTTCTTGTTCAATATGCATATTGGTACAATATATGTAATTCTATTGTTTTGAAATTATTCTATGTATCATCTTGTTGTGTACATTGTGGACTGTAATAATGGAGAAGTAGGCAAATATGACTAGTTGGGGGCTTGATATTATTATCATGAGTGTATGTGAGGTTTTGGTATTATTGTATTTTGGTGTACTGGCGTCCCATTTCGGTACATTTATCCTATTGTGATAATAAATGATTTCTGTGCAATGTATGGCAACCACTCATTGCTAATAGGGTGGGTATCTTCTTTGAATGGATATTTTCAACATAAAAGTTTGAATACCTTTGCCCCACTCAAAATAAATTTATGGTCAACTGATGAAGAAATCGAAGGTGGAGTTTAGGCAATCGAAGGAGATGACTTGATGGTTCATGAAATTGCTAATTAGGTACTTAAGGATGATACAAGGAGATGGCCTTGTTTGATCATTGAGGTACTTGGTTTGGCCACTCACCCGACTCAATTTGCTCGAGTTCATTATGAAACACATGGGTCAGCTGAAAACAGTCCACCAAATCTGCAAAGGAAAGAGTGGCATCAAATTGCTCATGGACATGTCCAAACTGGCATGATGATAGCAAACTTGGTGCCAATAGGTGGAAAGGTGTGGAGTGGTGGGGTGCAAGTTGTTAAGGGGATTGAGGATGAGAGGAGGATTAGCCTAGTGAGGATAGATGAAGGCTTGTGATGGCCGCTCCTATGAGTCGTGATTGGTAGGATTGTCCCCATGAGTCGAATGTGGCCTTGATAGTTGGAGATCTTGTGCATATGCTTCGTTGAAAGACATATGCACGTATAGCATGATCATCATGTGATACATCTTAAGTAGTCATACATCTTTATCAAGCTCGTCAACCCAATTGAAGAAGTTGTTTGTTAAGTACCTACCATATGGATGGAACATGACTCATGGATGATGGAGACATTGGCATTGATACGGTCAAGTGTGAGAGTAAGAGTGGGAAGACAATAGAGTCGTAATGGAGCTTTAAATCGAATGCACCCTTATGTGAAAGGTGACAATCTCTTTGAAAAATAACTATAAAACTAACTTTCACTCTTCTCTCTCTCTCTCTCTCTCTCACCATCAATAGTGTATACTACAATCATGACCCCTTCAGCTTGCAATATTGGTGTGGAGTCAAAACTCTGTGAATGCATAGACATGAGCTTGGTGAGAACACCGTGAGCCAACACAAGTTTTGGGTGCAAATCCCAAGGATTCCTAAGATGGACACTTGAAGCTCTTAGTGAGCTTCCCATCGGCAATGGAGGCAAACTTCGCCTACCTTTGGGATGGATCGCAAGTTGTTATGGAGGATACGATGGGCGGGCGTCATAAGAGAGAGAAAGAAGCTAGTAAATTGAGAAGTTTGGTGACTAATTTGGTGGTATTAATTAATATTTTGTTTTCTTGATTTTTTATTTTTCCTTTCATATGGGTAAATTTTGTTTTTAATAATCACCCTATTCCCAACCACAACACCATGGTTAGCTCTCTAATAATTCGGTTTCTTTTTTGTCAACTGAAAATTCATAAAATTGTTAGCATTTTTTGGTTATTTTCTTGAGCTCAATGACACTTGAACCTTCGTGACCAAGTTAACAAAACGAACGTCGGTATGCATGTCAACCCTATCCTACACACTTACCCAAAGCTCTCTATAGCCCTTCAACAAAGAACCGTCCCCACACCTAGAATGAACAAATTGGTCCCATGGTTTTGTGGGCTATGGAGACGTCTGATATCACAATGTCGATAGCTTCAAGAAAATAACGTGGGCTTATGAGCTCATCATCAATGTCGCAAGAGTGGTTGCCTCTGGGCTCCCCTTCAATGACCAGGTTAGAGTATGGTGTTGGATTCTCCTTCATGAGCCATTAGCTAAGTTTTTTTGTGTGTGAAGGGGAACTCCTAACCAACTTTGCTAGGTGAGGAATGAAATGGAATACGATTGACTTCCTAAATCTTTTACTATTAGTGTTAAGGTTCTTAACATAGTAAATAAGGAAAGCAAATAAAGGAAATGATAATACATTTGATTGATAGACAAAAGGAATGCTCCACAATGGCTATAATCACTTGCCCAAACACTTAATAATAAGACTTAAGGTTTTAGATTATGAGATATTAAAGATAATAAGATAGGCTCTTAAATGTTGGGAATAAGCTTAAAAGATCTATTCAACTGTCATGTATTTCTTGTACAATACCATTGGGCCTTTTTACATTGAGCTATAACTCTTGCTAGTCTCTTGTCCTTATCTTTATTACTTTGTCTCTTTCCTTAACCCTACGCTTGTTCCTTGCTTTATGACCAACATCCAGTTAACAAATATATGAATAGCCTCCAAATTCATGTCATTAAGGCAAAGAACACATGGATACAACACTAATTAGGGAAATAAAATTTCGTTAACTTAAGATCGTTATATCGATTTCAATGTTTGGGAAATTACAATCACTACTATAATTAATTTTGAGTTAGATTGTCTGTTGTGGATCTTGTGATATAAAAAAGATGGATTGTCTAACATTTGCAAGGAAAACCATTTGTTAAAGCATACCATGTGGTATGATAAGCTATTTATATCTCTGATGCTCAACGCACTTGATGAGTGAATGTGATTAGTGATCATGCAAGGTACAATATATATTGCTCCCTAATGGAAGTTGTTTTCCTGCACAAGCACATTATATAAACATGTTTATGTGGACTGAATGTTTTCCAATAGATGTCAAGAAATGATGACTAGTATTCCTTGAAAGGAGTCTTCAGATTACTATATATAATCCTTGATTATGTGTGAATTGCATAAAATCTAATAAAGTGTCTTGACTTGGAATTGTGGAAATGGTAAAACCAAGACTCATATGATGAACTAGCTAATGGAGTGCATTGTGATGGGAGCAATAAACGTGTTTAGAGAGTTTAGAAAAGCATTGATGTGACACAATTGTTAATGATGCCATCCAAGCTCACGCCATACATGTCATTGCTTTATGTTTTCATGAATATTCCAATCCAAGCATGGAGTCTAATTAAGATGCTTTGTATTCTATTATGCCAAGCTTATTGTTTTGATTCAAGACGCTTATTAGTCCCAAGTTTACAAAGAAATTAGTTTTACTAGGTGTTAAGAAAAGAGAAACAAACTTTATATACGTAGTGCGGTATTATTGAAAATCAAAGGGGTATTATTAGTGTTATCTTATATGTGAGGAGTTATTTTTATATTTTTCCTTCGAACGTAATTTTAATAGCAAAGCATTCAATGTAGGCCATTCATTAAATAGTAATGTAAGTTGTTGTTGATTGACATATGTAGTGCAATTTCCTCATATTGATAAAAAACGTGACAATGAATTTCCTTTTGGTTGGTATCGAGAATGAAGAGAGGTGGTAAATGGGGCTCTCAATTCCTAGTATTTAGTGTTGCATAGCAATATCTACAGATATATGCAGCACATATGTACTTGTTTAAGGTCATTGCCCACTGGAGAGTCTCATACAGCTTTGAATTTCTCTTTGCTCTATTTTGTTCTTTACCAAATTAAATCTTGATTGTTACCTATATCCTGGTAGTGAGAATTATGCTTATACAAACCAACAAAATGACACAAAATGGGTGGCGCTATCCAGATAAAAAACAAAATAATCAGCAGAGCTGGTAGAGGAATGGGTTAAGCTTAGGGATACATATCACCTTTTCAGGTTGGAGAAGATATGAGTTTATGTTAGGCATGAAATGAATGCCCTCTAAATAAAGCCAAACATAAAATTAGTTTCCCATATAAAAATAAACCATCACATTAAGTTACTGCAAGCTTCGGCGGTAGATGTTATCTAACGTGATCATAGGTGCGACTTTCTTTGGGCCTGATTCGAAACAATGCGTCGCTGCCAAGGAACCACGAATAAGATCACTATGAACCCTACATGCACTGAGCAAACACTCCCATGAAATCCCAATATCTTCAATTGGAACCTCATGTATCATAGCCTCTGCTTCATCAAGACGCCCAGCACGTCCAAGAAGATCTATCATCGGAAAGTAATGATCTAATGTATGCTCTAGCCCATGGTCTAGCTTCATTGAGGAGAAGTAATAAACAGCTTCATCCACCAACCCCACATGTCCACATGCATTTAAGATAGAGGTAAAAGTAATGGATCCCGGTTTGGTTCCGGCGATTTGCATTTCCTCTAATAGAATTAGGGCTTCTATTCCATGCCCATTTTGGGAAAAAGCCGCGATGAGTGCAGTCCAAGTGACAACATTGGGCTTACTTAGTTTCTTGAATACATCGTTTGCCTCTGACACACTTCCACATTTGGCATACATGTCGAGAAGGGCCGTTCCAACCATACAATCCTTCCCATAACCCTCTTTATCGATGATGGAATGGATCTCCTTGCCCTCTTCCATGCATGCAAGATTGGCGCACGCTTCAAGCACACCGCAGAAGGTTATCTTGTCGGCTTGTAAGCCTCGTAGTCTCATTCGCCAGAAAAGATCCAAAGTTTCCTTTCCATAGTCATTGATTGCATAAGCATAGATCATTGCATTCCAGGAGACAAGATCTTTATGATGAATACGCTCAAATGCATCCTTTGCTTCAGGCACAGCATTAGTATTTCCATACAAGCTGATGAGGGCACTTCCTACTACTTCTAGATGTTCGTATCCAGCCATCACAACCAGATCATGAAGCTTTAGTCCCTCAACCATGTCTCGCAAACCAGCACAAGCATCCACAGCACAGACGAGAGTAATTTTATCAGGCTTCAGACCTTCCTTTAGCATATGCTGGAATAAACCAAGAGCTTCAGATGCACAACCATTTTGTGAAAATGCACTGATCATGGTATTCCAAGAAACAGCATCACGTGAGTGCATCTTCAAAAATACACTCTCGGCTATATATACCCTTTTGCACTTGCCATAAAGACTCACCAGTGCATTCCCCACAAGAGGATCGGTACTGAGCCCCCCATACTCAATAATGCTTGCATGGATATACTCCCCATCTTGGATGGATGCAAGGCTCCCACATGCATCGAGAGCACATGCGAATGTAACATTGTTAGGTATAACTCCTTCGGACATCATACGTTTGAACAATATTAATGCGTCTTCATTGTAGTCATTTTGAGAAAAGATTGCTATCATCGCTGTCCAAGTGACCACATCCCGATTCGTTACTCTATGAAACACATTCAATCCACTAACTACACTCTGGCATTTTCCATACACATTGGTAAGGGCATTCCCGATGAATCCATCTTGCTCATATCCCATTCCAACAATAGCAGTATGTATCATATGAGCCTCTCCGAGGACCATAGGCTGGTTCCAAAGTGCGTGATTTGCTTTCACATGGCCAGCATAGTTAGAATTTGTCAAATAACTTCCTTGTACTGATGAGCTCCCACCTTTTCTCAAGTCGACCTTGTACTGACAAGCTTGAGGATCCACATCCTCGTATTCGTCGCTTGTCTCGTGAGTGACAGATGTGAGATGGACACATGCATTGAGAGCACTTACAAATGTAATCGTGTCGGGCTGGGGCCCCTCTATGAACATGTGATGAAAAACACAAAGAGCTTTGTTGGCGCAGCCATTGTGTGAACATGATCCGATCATGAGGTTCCAAGAGACAACGTTTCGGGTCGGCATATCACAGAAGAGCTCCCAAGCTTTGTCCAAATGGCCCTTATGCCCATGAGAAATGAGGAGAAAATTCCAAGAGTATACATTTGGAGAAGGGGAGCTGTGGAAGGCAGATGTAGCCTCTTCAACTTCCCCACACATTGCATAAAACTGGATGATCCCATTAGAAATGAAAGTGTACAAATCATACCCAAGACTGATGATGTGGCTATGGAGGTATCTTCCATCATGCAAAGATTTCTTCTTGGCCAAACCTCTAAGGAGAGAGGTGATGCCATGGAAACTTAGGGGAAGACCACTTCCACTTCTTCTTTTGCTGCTGCTGCTGCTTCTGCTCCTTGATTCGTCTTCTCCTTCTACCTCTTCTTGTTCTGCTCTGAGGAAACAAAGATTCGTCGAACTTTGCATGAATCCTCACTCCAGAGTCCCCCCACGCATGACTTCTCTCGCATTTTCGTTTCTGTTTCTTCTTCTTTTGCGTTTTGTTTGCTGGATTGATAGTATGTATGTATACCCACCTCATTCATTCATGGGACCAAGCACCCCAACCCCTGCTCCTCCTACTCTGCTCCTTTTTTACTCTATGTATTCGAAACATCTCTCTCTCTCTCTCTCTCTCTCATAGGACGCCTCTCAAGCTATCTCCTACTCCGATTAGGACTCTTGAGACTTATATGGACAACTTAAAGTATCGCGACTTAGTGGTACTATTACCTCAGTACACGCTCGCAAAGAATGCGCAAGATGACACGTCGTAAGAGACGAGTATGGGAGACATCTCAATATTAGGAACTCTACCATATGCTAATGAGTATCAATTGTGCTATTGCATGGAAGAGACTACAAGAAGTAGAACCACAAACACCCATTCAGGATCCTAACACTAGGCACACATATACAAAGAGACTTTACAAATTCCCGAACCGACCACCCATCCCTATGTCTTCTACACCTTGACCTACCATGGGGACATTTTTCATGACCGCTAGGGTCACTAAGGTCATAAAGAAATTATAACATAGAAAGTCCATGGATCATACAAGATTGCAGGCTGAACACATCATATCATATATGCTCGAGAGTGCCTAGCTCCTTTTTCTCAATCTACTCTTCAATTGTGCCTTTGCGGAGGGTTTTCCACAAAAGTGGACCATGAACACAATAGCCCCATACATAAAGGAGGGAACCCCATGGCCATATGCTCACTAAATTATATGGTTCAATTATAGAAGTAGAGCTCAGGGATTAAATGGATACATTAAGTCTTCAGGCACCTGAACAATTTAGCTTTAGACCAACATTCTATACTATTGAGAATCAAACTCAACTTCCCTAGTGTGGGAACACACCTTAGTATACTCAAGTGTGTGAACACCCCACCTCCTAGTATATAGTAACTAGTGTGTCATAAAACTTTAAGTTCTATGACACATATTTCATAAATAGTTAAGACTCCACCTCTTTCACAAGAGGTGGTTCTAGTGCGAGAACTCAAAGAGAAGGTGACTAGATAAGCACCTTCTCCTTCTCTTTGTAATAGTTGGTTTTATTCTTGCTCCTTGTGAATACAATTTTCTTGTTTTCTGAATACACTATGTTCACACACACACACACACCTCTTTCGCTGTACATAATCTCTCCCGATTCTTTACATGGTATCAGAGCGCTTGGTAGCTTGATCCAAGTCCATCTACACATGTTGTGCCTAAGCCCATGTTCACGAAGAACCAACCGATCACTGTACCAGCAACCGCACAATTCGCATCACAGAGAAGAAGAAGTTCAACATGAATACTCAGATGGGAAGCACTCTTCCTACCGAGAAACTCAATAGAAACAACTTCGCATCTTGGGAGTACAAGATGCACCAATACCTTGTCGATCAATGCTATTGGAGCTATGTCGAGGGAGCACAAGAAAATCAACCCAACCCGGCACATGCCGACCACCCAGCTTGGGAGCAAGCAACGAGTCGTGTGCTGTATTGCCTTGCATCATGCATTCATGATCACATGCTCGGCTACATCCGAAGGAGGCATGGGGGAACCTCAAAAAGTTATTCGCGGCCAACACAACCGCACGAAAACTTCAACTCTACCAAGAGTTGAACAATATTCAATAGTGGGATATGTCTATCGATAGCTATACCTTGACGATCAAGGAGTTGTGCAAATCCCTCGAGTCGATCTATGTTAACCTTGATGACGATGAAATGATACAGATATGCCTGGGCGACCTAGCAACCCAGTTCGGCACAATAAGGTTGGTCGTCCTCACGAGGGAGAACCCTCCCTCCTTCGATCTCCAGTCGAAGAAAATCACGAACGAAGAGCAATGTGCAAGAAGTGTTGAATGCGGGTCTCTAATGAACGTATTCACATTGTCTCCTTTTGTACACACTAGGTTTAGGCTATTTATGGAAATAGTGAGAAGGGCAGTTGCCCTAAGTCAATCAGTATATCAATTGATTTTGTAACCTAGTTTGGTGGTTGGTTGGAATATAGTCCATCTTGTGCCTAATCATCTCTCTTTCTTGTTGTGTCTTGTTTCTCTATTTCTGTTTCCAATTTGGCCATGGCCGACATAACCAGGAACAACCCTACGAACATAATCTCTACTACCGGCAAGATTTTGCAAACACGCGAGGTGGAACGTCTGGAAGAAGGGGGAGTAATCATGCCGGAGCAAGCTGACAAAACAACTCTATCCAATGTGGATATTGTGGCAAATTTGGCCACTACGAGGCAGAGTGTCATAAAAAGAAGAGTGGGTCGGCCTTCACAAGCCGACAACTCACCAACTATGCCTCCAACTATGACTACAATGATCGTGGTGGAATGTTTGTAATGAGGCACAAAGTGAACTCAATGTCGGGCTCCAACCCGACCAACACCTCCAACTCAGAAGATGTATGGTTTGTTGACTCGGGTGCATCCAATCACATGACGCCTCATAAATATTGGTTCTGAGAGCTACGAACAAGGGGGCATCGCCAAACCCCATTCTACAGTACTAAGACATTTGTTTATTGATTCGATGAACCTAAAACTTTGAGGAAATGCTTTTGGATATTTTCAAACTCTTTCCAAATGGATTTAAGGTAATACTATCACCCCCCCATAAACAATGTTGAGAATCAAGCTCAATCTAACATTGTGTGGAACACACCCTTTGAGAATTATGAGCACTCAAAGGTCAAGACTCACAACACTCTCTACACATTAACTATGTGTCATAGAATCATATTCTATGAAACATAACTAATGAGTTCCATATTCCCCATGACTAATGAGTCTTCACATTCCTGAAGGTTCTAGAGAGAAAGTGGACATTGTAGTGAGTTAATGAAGAGAGAGGGTGACCTTATATAAAGCACCCTCCTCCTACTTCATAGAGTGTCAGTTGTGACTCCTTGTAATGCTATATTTTGTATTTGCTATTCTGCTTATTAATATACATCTTCTTCTTGAGTATTCTATTTTCCATTCTTTCATCTATCTATCTTGTGTTTTCTCTTCTCTCATCTCTTTCCTCTCACACATACACATAACACACATCTCTTCCATTGCACAAGAATCATATCCGATTCTTTACATGGTATCAAAGTGGTTTGGTAGCTTGATCTAGCCCATCCGCGTGTGTTGTGCTCTACTCCGATGTTCAAGAAGAACCGGTTGATTGATATCGTAGTGCCACTACATAACTCGTGTTCGAGAGAGCAGGAAAAGAAGAAAGAAAGCTTCATCGACATAATGAATACTCAAATGGGGAGCACTTTCCCTAGCGAGAAGTTAGATAGAAACAACTTTGCATCTTGGGAGTACAAGATGCACCAATACCTTGTCGGCCAAGGCTATTGGAGCTACATCAAAGAAGATATTCGCCGCCAACACGACGGCACGAAAACTTCAATTCCGCCAAGAGTTGAACAACATCTAACAAAGGGATATGTCCATCACAAGGTACACCTTGAAGTTCAAGGAGTTTTGTGACTCGCTCAGCTCAATAAGCATCAATGTGGATGATGATGAGATGGTGCAAATATGCCTCAACGACCTTACACCACGCTTCGGCGCGATGAGGACCGTCGTAGTAGCACGAGAGAATCCTCCCTCTTTCTTGGATCTTCAATCCATGTTGTTAGTTGAAGAAAACCATGTTTGAATGAGGAGCAACGCCTCGGAAGACCACATGCTCTACACACATTCCAACGGTGGAAGAGGACATGACCAACAAAGAGGCCGATTCGGCCAAGGACGAGGCAGATGAGGTCCGACTTACGAAAACAACTTCCAATTTTGGCAACAAGATGGAAGCCATCGAGGAACCTTCGAAAGAAGGAGAGCTTTCATTGCGGTCTGAGCCGACAAAACTTGATCGAATGCGGATATTGTGGCAAAATTGGCCACCACAAAGAAGAGTGTCGAAAAAAGAAGTGTGAGTCGGCTTCCACTAGCTGATAACTAACCAACTACTATTGACAATTTCATAGAGATGATCCCAATTAGGAGCATACTTGCGGGCTTCCTTTATACATGTGTCCTCCACATACATAAATTCCTCTTTTTCAATCATCTCTAGACAATCCCATATTCCTCACTAAATTGATAATTATAGTGTAGCATGAAAATACTTGAATTGTTTGCATGTGTGCCCATCTAATCACTTCCTTCAAATGTCGTGAGGCGTGGTTAACATTAAAATATGTTAATCCCTCGAGTCGATCAATGTTAACATTGACGATGATGAAATGGTACAGATATGCCTGGGCGACCTAGCACCTCAGTTCGGTGCAATAAGGTTGGTCGTCCTCATGAGGGAGAATCCTCCCTCCTTTGATCTCCAGTCGAAGAAAATCACGAACGAAGAGAAATGTGCAAGAAGTGTTGAATGCGGGTCTGTAATGAACGTATTCACATTGTCTCCTTTTGTACACACTAGATTTAGGCTATTTATGTAAATAGTGAGAAGGGCAGTTGCCCTAAGTCAGTCAGTATATAAATTGACTATTGAGCGAGCAAGCTCAACCGGATGTGGATTGGTTGAATAAGCCAGAGCTGGATCGGTATCCGGATGGTATCTGGAATCAACCGGGCGGATCGAGGAGACGGATCGGAGAGCCGAATTCGAGTGGGAATCGGAAGCCTAGTAGTAGCCTAGACTACTAGGTAATCATTGTCCCGTAGTTAGTGTCAGTTACACATAGGAATATTGAAGTACCTGTCAGTCCTGTATGGACTTGTATAAATAGTGTTGTTTAGCATGTTGTATGTACAAAGTTACAGAGTGTTTTGATTTTTGAATCTACGTTTACGTTTTGCTCTCTCTGTCTCTCCTGCTTATACTGCTTGGTAAGGAAAAGCCGATACGGAATGTCGGTACTGTGGCAAAAGGGGCCATAGGGAAAGCGAGTGCTGGAAGAAGCGCGCCGATTCGGACAAATCCAAATCCGGCAAGACCGATCGGGAAAACCGGCAAGCTCACACTACACAGAAGGATCAGAAGGATCTAGAACCGGGAAGACCGGTAAAGGGCCAACCTTCGTGATGAAGCACAAGGCTAACTCGATGAAGGAGACTACTTCCGGATTGGAGGAAGTATGGTACATTGATTTTGGAGCGTCCAACCACGTGACGAGCCATGAAGAGTGATTCTCGTTTTTGGAGAAACCGGGACAACCAGGAATTGTCGAAACGGGAGACGACACTCGTCACTTGATTGTGCATGTTGGAGAAGTCCCTTTGAGCCATGTCGGACAGAAGGGGAAGCTGATGAACGTATTACACGTACCGACAATCACAAAGAACCTGGTGTCGGTCGGACAAATCGTCGACCAGGGGATGTAGGTGCGGTTTACGCACCTCGGGTGCTTCATAGAGAAAGAAGGCCGGATAATCGCGCAAGGGCGCAGAGAAGGGAGGATGTTCATCCTCAACACCAATGGCGTCAACACTGCCATGTTTGCCAAAGGACAGAAGATTGAATCGGACATCGACCTTTGGCATGAGCGGATTGGCCACGTCAACTACCGAGGCTTCAGGACCTGCAAACGAAACAAGTTGTTTTCAATTTGCCGAAATTTAGCGGCCGAAAGGCCGAAATTTGTGAAGCCTGCCAACTTGGGAAGCAACACCGGCTTCCATTCCCCACTGAATGAAACCAGAGCCATAACAAGCTCGATTTAATCCATTGGGATGTATGGGGACCAAGACAAAATGTTAGTCTTGGTGGTAGTCGGTATTTCGTCTCCTTCATCCACGACTACAACCGACACACGTGGATTTACCTCATTGAGAAGAAAAGCGAAGTCTTCGACTGTTTCTGCAACCTTCAAAGTTTAGTCGAAAGGGAAACGGAGAGGAAGATCAAGTGCCTGCGGTTGGATGGTGGAAGCTTCGGATATTCGGCAACATCGGAAGAAGCTAGATCCGAAGTCGGAGAAATGCAGCCTAGTCGGTTACTCGCATGAGCAAAAGGGGTATAAGTTCTATAATCCCCGGACGAAGCAGGTCTGAGTAAGATGAGATGTTGAGTTCGACGAGACGACATCGTGATATTCTCTACCGACTCCGACTTCCGACTTTGACCCAATCCCGGAGGATGAGGCCAGTGAGCCTGAACCGGTCCAGATAGAAGATGATGAGCTAGAGACTCTAGAAGAGAGTCCGGAATCATTTCGTTTGAGCGGACCGAACGAGCGACTGGGTCAAAGTGACCAGTCGGATGAGGAACCAACGAGTAGTGGAGACTCTGCCGTGCTCTCCTCACGCAAGGAACCGAGGAGACGGTTCTCACGCAAAGAGAAAGGGAAGAAAAAAATATCAGAATATGAAGCCGACAACGTTGAGTTGGATCGGAGCGAATCCGACTTCGGAGCGGTGTGCCGGCTTAAGAAGTCGCTTTACGGCTGTAAGATGGGGTTTGTGACCTCTAAATCTGACTCATCGTTGTTCATCTAGCAAGGTCCGGATGGTCCGGTTTGCATCTTACTTTATGTAGATGATTTAGTCATCACCTGACCCGGACTCAATGAAATCGACCGTGTCAAGGCCCAACTATCGGATGCATTTGAGATGAAGGATCTGGGGGACCTTCATTATTTCCTTGGGATCGAGGTGATCCGAACCCCCGACGTTGCTCTCACAACAACACTATGTGTTGAATATGTTGTACAAGTTTGGCATGACGGAATGCCGACCTATCTCCACACCCCTGGACCAGAACTAGAAGCTCCGTCCCAACTTTGGACCGGCTTGCGATGAGAAACGGTTCTGACAAATAGTCGGAAGCTTGATATACTTGACAATCACCCGACCCGATATTAGTTATCCTGTCAGTGTGATCAACCAGTTCATGCAGAAGCCGACTGTGGAGCACCTTTAGTGCGCGCATCGAATATTGCGGTATGTGAGCAGCACGAAGGACCGGGGACTGTTATACTGGCATGGTATAACTGAAGAGCTAGTCGGATACACATATGCCGACTGGGCTAGTGATGCATCGGATCGCCGATCCACCTCCGGTTACAAGTTTTCTCTAGGTAGCGCGGTTGTTGCGTGGAGCAGCAAAAAGTAGCCAACAGTGGCTCTGTCGAGCATTGAGGCTGAGTACCACGGCGCTACCAATGCCACCTGTGAAGCCATCTAGCTTCGGCGACTACTGTGAGATCTCCGGATCAAGGTGCCGACCCCGATCCTAATCTACTGCGACAACATAAGCATCATACAACTAGCCAAGAACCCCGTGTTCCATGCTCGAACAAAGCACATAGAAGTGCATTATCATGAGTGAACAGGTCCTGAGCGGTGAAGTCGAACTTCGGTATGTTCAGACGGATCGGCAGGTTGCTCACATCTTCACCAAACCGCTCGGATCAGACAAGTTGCAGCACTTCACCGAAATGCTTGGTGTTCAACATCTCGACGTGCCACACTTGAGGGGGAGAACAGGCACAAGCAAAGACAAAGAAACCAGTGCCATAATGGGCAAAGGCAAAGAAATCGGTGCCATAACGGGCAAAGACAAAGAAATAGCTGATGGCACTGGACTAGGACCTGGAAAGGGAAGAACCAACAAAGGGGGAGACAAAGGGAAAAAGGAAGTCGAGTCGATGAAGGAAGTCGGCACATCCGAACAAGTCGGAACGAGCGGCATCGGTGGCAGAGTCAAGAAGGATAGAGCCAACCGGAAGGAGAAGGCCAAGAGACGGACATGGTCTGATGTGGTGAGGGTCCTGAAACCGGAAGGCTAATTGGAGAACATCGACTCGGACAAGAGCGGGAACGAATCAGAGACAGCCGATTCGCTTCAATTGTTGGATTCAGAGGAGCCGGATCAACTAAAGGCCAAGCAAACACGGACGCAGCGGAGGTCGACGCCAACACGAAGGAACCGACGGGTCGACAAGTGCCGGAGTCGCAACAATGAGGGAGCTGAAATGGGCCTGTTGAGTAGACAAGCTGACCGAGGAGGTCGAGGTGCGCAGAACCAGATGGGTTGCGGCAAACAAGACAGGATCGGACGAGGAGCGCAAGCAAGGCGGACTGATGCTAGGAGCCGGGTAGAAGAACCGGTTGCACGGACACTAACACCACGATATGACCTCAAGTTGAGCTTGAGGGGGAGTGTTGAGCTAGCAAGCTCAACCGGATCCGGATCGGCTGAATAAGCCAGAGCCAGATCAACATCTGGAAGGATGAGCCGGAACACATTGTGAGAAGGCTATTTACGTAAATAGTGAGAAGGGCAGTTGCCCTAAGTCAATCAGTATATCAACTGGTTTTGTAACCTAGTTTGGTGGTTGGTTGGAATACTATCTATCTTGTGCCTAATAATCTCTCTTTCTAGCTGTGTCTTGTTTCTCTGTTTCTATTTCAAATGCCATCAATCTACATTGCTTTCATCCACTTATGATCCTTACCGTAGGAGGGTGATGATTTGTTCTGCACGACACGACTCCGTTCTCAACAAGAAGGACACATGCTTTATTCGAACTTGGATGGAGGAAGGGGATAAATCCATGGAAGCAATGGCTGATTTGGCCATGGCCGACACAACCAGGAACAACCCTACAAACAAAATTTTCTACCACCGGCAAGATTTTGCAAACACGCGAGGTGGAGCGTCTCAAAGGGGGAGCAATCATGCGGGACTAACCGACAAAAAAACTTTGTCCAATGTGGATATTGTGGCAAATTCGGCCACTATGAGGCAGAGTGCCATAAAAAGAAGAGTGGGGTTAGCCTTCACAAGCCGACAACTCAATAACTATGCCTCCAACTATGACTACAATGATCGTGGCAGAATGTTTGTAATAACGCACAAGCGAACTCAATGTCGGGCTCCAAGCCGACCCACACCTCCAACTCAGAAGATGTATGGTTTGTTGAGTCATGTGCATCCAATGACATGACACCTCATAAAGATTGGTTCTGAGAGCTACAAACAAGGGGGCATCGCTAAACCCCATTCTATTGTAGTGAGACATTTGTTTATTGATTCGATGAACCTGAAACTTTGAGGAAATGCTTTTGGATATTTTCAAACTCTTTCCAAATGGATTTAAGGTGACACTATCACCCCCCCATAAACAATGTTGCGAATCAAGCTCAATCTAACATTGTGTGTGAACACACCCTTTGAGAATCTATGTGCTCTCAAAGGTCAAGAGTCACACCACTCTCTACACATTAACTATGTGTCATAGAATCATATTCTATGACACATAACTAATGAGTTCCATATTCCCCATGACTAATGAGTCTTCACATTCCTGAAGGTTCTAGAGAGAAAGTGGACATTGTAGTGAGTTAATGAAGAGTGAGGGTGACCTTATATAAAGCACCCTCCTCTTACTTCATAGAGTATTCTCCTTGTTAATATACATCTTCTTCTTGAGTATTCTATTTTCCATTCTTTCATCTATCTATCTTGTGTTTTCTCTTCTCTCATCTCTTTCCTCTCACACATACACATAACACACATCTCTTCTGTTGCACAAGAGTCATATCCGATTCTTTACATGGTATCAATGTGGTTTGGTAGCTTGATCTAGCCCATCCACGTGTGTTGTGCTCTACTCTGACGTTCAAGAAGAACTGGTCCATCAATATCATAGTGCCACTACATAGCTCGTGTTCGAGAGAGAAGGAAAAAAAGAAAGAAAGCTTCATTGGCATAATGAATACTCAAATTGGGAGCACTCTCCCTACGGAGAAGCTAGATAGAAACAACTTTGCATCTTGGGAGTACAAGATGCACCAATACCTTGTCGGCCAAGGCTATTGGAGCTACATCGAAGGAGCACAAGAAAATCGACCCAACCCAATGACTCTTGACTACTCAAGATGGGAGCAAGCGGCAAGCCGAGTGATGTATTGCGTGGCGACATGTGTTCGTGACCACATGTTTGGCTACATTCGAGAAGTCAAGACGCCGAAGGAAGCATGGGAGAATCTCAAGAAGATATTCACCATCAACACGATAGCATGAAAGCTTCAACTCCGCCAAGATTTGAACATCCAACAAAGGGATATGTCCATCTCAAGCTACACCTTGAAGTTCAAGGAGTTTTGTGACTTGCTCGGCTCAATAAGCGTCGATGTTGATGATGATGAGATGGTGCAAATATGCTTCAGCGCGATGAGGACCGTCGTACTAGCATGGGAGAATCCTCCCTCTTTCTTCGATCTTCAATTCATGTTGTTAGTTGAAGAAAACCATGTTTGAATGAGGAGCAATTCCTCGGAAGACCACATGCTCTACACACATTCAAACGGCGGAAGAGGACATAACCGAGTAAGAGGCCAATTCGGCCAAGGACGAGGCGGACAAGGTCTGACTTACGAAAACAACTCCCAATTTCGGCAACAAGACGGAAGCCATCGAGGAACCTTCAAAAGAAGGAGGAGCTTTCATTCCAGTCTGAACCGATAAAACTCGATTGAATGCGGATATTGTGGCAAAATTGGCCACCACGACGAAGAGTGTCGAAAGAAGAAGCGCGAGTTGGCTTCTACTAGCCAACAACTAACCATCTATGCCACAAATTTTGACTATGACGTCCATGGCGGAATGTTCGTGATGAGACATAGAGAAAATTCTACGTTGGCTTCTACTTCAACTAGTGCCTCCAGTCCGGAGGACGTATGGTTCGTAGACTCCTGCGCCTCGAACTATATGACGTCTCATCAAGAATGGTTTCGAGAACTTCGTGAGCCGGATCGAACCGGCTATATCAAAACCGGAGACGACACTACTCACCAATTCGGCACATCGGCAATGTTCCATTTGGCAAAGAAGCTAACCAAAATTATATTAAGAATTTCTTGCATGTACCGACCATCACAAAGAATTTGGTCTCCATCGGCCAAATTGTTGAGCAATGGATGCAAGTTCGATTTAATCAAGGCAGTTGCTTTATCGAGAAAGAGGGTCAACTCATCGCTCGCAGACGAAGAGAGGGCCGAATGTTCATTCTCGACTCGCACGAGATGAAATCGGCCATGTTTGCACCAAAGCCGACACTGACATAGAGTTGTGGCACATTGTCAAGTGGATTGGCCACATCAACCTCCGAAAGCTCAAGGCAATGCAATTGAAAGGAGTCGTCATTAGACTCCCGAACTTCAAAGAGAAAGAGATTGAAGGCGTATGTGCAACTTGCCAATTCGGCAAGCAACATCGGCACCCATTTCTGAAGGAGAGGAATGTGAGCAAAGGCGTACTTGATGTAATTCATTCCGATGTATGGGGACCAGCTCAAACGACTACATTCGGTGGATGACGATACTATGTGGCCTTTATAGACGACTTCTCCAAGCACACCTAGATCTACCCCATGCGACAAAAGAGTGAAGTGTTCAGACACTTCCAAAAATTCAAGAGTGGCATTGAAAAAGAAACAGGTCGACATGTACGACGTCTTCGGTCAGATGGAGGAAAAGAGTACTTTAACGATTTTTTGGCTTTTCTTCAGAAAGAAGGAATTCGGCGAGCGTTTTCATGTCAACATACGTCACAACAAAACAAAGTAGCCAAACAAAAGAATTGGCACATCCTCGAAGTAGCATGGGCCATGCTTAATGAGAAGCACATGCCGAAGTTGTACTGGGCAAAAGGCGCCAACACAACCGTCTAGCTAATGAACCGGTGTACACCATTTGGCGTGAATGAGGTTACCTCATATGACATGTTCGGATATTCGGTTCCATTGCATACGTGCACATCCCTAACGAGAAGCGACAAAAGCTCGACCTGAAGTTGGAGAAATGTATCCTCGTAGGATACTCATTGGAGCAAAAACGGTACAAGTGTTATAACCCCTAGACTCAGAAGGTTCATGTGAGTCGAGAAGTAGTCTTCGACGAATCAGCCTCATGGTACGAACCCAAGCCAACTCCTCCCCATGGTTGTTTACGTACCCGTATTTAACATTTAAATGGGATAGACATGACAACAACAATCATGTCAAGATTTGAACTCTTGACCTCTTATATATAGTTAAGTGTTGTGCTCTAACCAACACGTCCAAATATATGGTCATGTTATATATATCTTAGTAGATTATTAGTAGATTATATATTTCAAGTCACAGGAGTTTTTAGAAAGTTCTAGAACTACAAGGTTCTAGAGGGTTCTAGAATATTCTCTCGAATATTCTAATGCATGTACTTAGACTCACAGTATAAATACTTGTAACCTCCTTGGTCCCTTTCAAGGGATTCAATGCTAGTCATTGACACATCAATCTAGTATTATCGTCTCGCCCCATCTTGTCTCCTTCATCTTCATATTTCTCTTCATGCTCTCCAGTTAACCCTAGCTTCCTATGTTCATAGTCTTGTCGTCCACAGCTTCTAGAGTTCCTAGCCTTGTCACTTCCGGTTCCACTTATCAGTCGTAGCCTCGTCATCCATGCTCCGTAGTAGTCTGTGGTTGGTGTGTCTGTGACATTAAATACGTATAGTACCTCATCATTTGTATAGTATGTACTATACCTCAATGTTGTTCAGTCAAATATCATGTACATTTGTCCAATACGGTATTTAACGTATTTATAAAAAAACAGGTATAATATGTATTTATAAAGAAAATGTAAGTAAAACCCCAACAAAAAGCAAAAGAAAAAAACGATTTTAGTGAAAAAGAAACCAAAGGAAGGAAGAAAGAAGAATAGAAGAGACGACGATGAAAGAAGAAGAAGAAGAAGAAGAGAGAAAAGAAGACATAAACTTATCCTTACTCTGAGTGTGATAATCGTAGAAGATAGAAGAAGAAGAATCTAAGAAAACGAAGAAAAGAGAAACCTATCATGAGTGTGATAATCGTAGACGATTCCTCAATCTATGAAGGCATAATTGTAAATAATTACAATTTGAAGTAGAACATCATGATACACACTTACACTGATTTATAGAATAAGGGAATGTCAACATCCATATTACTACAAATATTTTAGGATGTGAAATGTTCAAATGTCTTATATGCATTTTAGGATGTAGAACTATATTGTACATCACAAAATTGTGTAAACATAGATGTTTTTTACAATATTATAGATATTGTTTAGAAAGGTAGATAATTTTCAAACTCTAGATGTATTTAACGTACTATACGTAAAATATGTATTTTATAAGTATTTAACATATTAAGAAAACGTATTTAATGTATTTTTAAATTGGGAAATACTGTTCGCGTATTAATACGTTATATATGTATGGGATCCGTACCGTACCTAACAACCTTGCTCCTCCCGAATCATTTCTAGTTGACTTGGAATCCACTAAACAAGAGATAGAAGATGGAGATCGACTCAAACACATGTTCGAAGAAATTCTGATTATGACAAGGCTTAGTGGGCCACAAGAGCTCCCGAGCAACCAAAGCACATCTCGGCCTAGTCCGAAGATGGACAAAGGAAAGGTGAAAATGCCGGAGCATGAAGATGATCAATTCGACGACAACGAATCGACTCACTCCCTCGACAGTAAGTTTGGTGGCTTCGATGTACCAATCATGAAGACACTTGGCGTAAAGAAAGCCATTGCCACGGCAAACGAAAAACTCTGTCGCTCCACCCGTGAGAAGAATACTGTTAGCCGATTCGGCGACAACGATTGCCTTTATGATGAAGGTGGTGACAATTCGAGAACCAAAAAGTTTTTCAAAAGCAGCCAAGGATGCACGATGAACGAGGAGATGCGGGCACTATGCAAGAACGAGACACTCACCGCACAAGAAGGCAATTGATTACAGATGGATTTACAAGGTGAAGTATAATGCTGACGGCTCCGTCAACTGCTACAAAGCTCCACTCGTAGCGAAAGGATACACACAAACACATGGAGTTGACTATGAAGAGACCTTTGCCCCGATGGCAAAGATGATGACTATGTGAACTGTAATTGCACTTGCAATAGCGAAAGGGTGCACCTCCATCAAATGGACGTAACGTCTTTCTTTAAGGAGAATTAGAAGATGAGGTGTACGTGGTACAACTGCTCGGCTTCGAATCAACCATCCATCCAAAAGCAGTCTGCCGACTGAAGAAGCCACTCTACGGCCTTAAGCAATATCTTCATCGAATCGGCTTTCGAATGTCGAAATCCGACAATGTCCTCTACGTACGAAACGACTCTGAAAGCCCGATTGTCACCATCCTATATGTGGATGATCTGGTCATTGGAGGTGAAATTCTAATAGACATCAACAAGGTCAAGTCCCTCCTCTCCAACAAATTCGAGATGACGGACATAAAGGAGCTCCATTACTTCCTTGGCATCGAGGTAATTCGGACTCCGCCCGACATTATGATCTCTCAACGACACTACATCCTCAACTTATTATAAAAGTTCGGGATGACTAAGTGCAAATCTGTGGCAACCCCTCTCGATCGAAACCTCAAACTGGATGCCGACTCCGACACGGAAGAGTGCGAGCTGACTTAGTATCAACACTAACCAGGAGTCTCATCTACCTCACGATCACTCGAACCGACCTCAACTATCCGGTCGGCCTGCTTAGCCAATTCATGCAAACGCCATGAGATATCCATTTGGATTGTGCTAAGCGAGTATTACGATATACATGAGCGGCACAATGAATTGTGGTATTCTCTATGAATCAACCACACCAATTCGACTCTAAGGGTACACAAATGCTAACTGGGTCGATTATAGGGATGATCAACGATCGACCTCCAGATTTGTTTTCTCCCTCGACAACAGAGCGATTTCGTGGAGTAGCAAGAAGCAACCAATTTTCCCTCTTTTGAGCACAGAGGCCAAATACAAGGGTGCAGTCGTGGCCACATGTGAAGCCATATGGCTCAAGAGGATTTTGAAGGATGTAGGCGCTCCCATCAAGGATCTGACTCCCCTTTACTCCGATAACATGAGCAATATTTATCTAGCAAGAAGCAACCAATTTTCCCTCTTTTGAGCACAGAGGCCAAATACAAGGGTGCAGTCGTGGCTGCATGTGAAGCCATATGGCTCAAGAGGATTTTGAAGGATGTAGGCGCTCCCATCAAGGATCTGACTCCCCTTTACTCCGATAACATGAGCAATATTTATCTGGCTCGGAACCTGGTGTTCCACGCACGCACAAAGCATATCGAAGTGCACTATCACTTCATTTGAGAGCATGTACAGGCCGGAGATGTCGACCTTCAACACATCAACACGAATCTTCAGACAACCGACATCTTCACCAAGGCCCTAGGAGCTAACAAGCTTCGGCAATTCATGTCAGACCTTGGATTGACGATCCTTGAGTTGCCAAGCCTGAGGGGGAGTACAAGAGAGGATTGGATATCGTCCGAGCCGGATACCAGCCGAAGCGAACATCAACCGAAAGGAGCCGACCTGAGTTGAGCTTGAGGGGGCGTGTTAAGAATCAAGATCAATCTAACATTATGTGTGAACACAACCTTTGAGAATGTATGTGCTCTCAAAGGTCAAGAGTCACACCACTCTCTACACATTAACTATGAGTCATAGAATCATAGAATCATATTCTATGACACATAACTAATGAGTTCCATATTCCCCATGACTAATGAGTCTTCACATTCTTGAAGGTTCTAGAGAGAAAATGGACATTGCAATGAGTTAATGACGAGTGAGGGTGACCTTATGTAAAGCCCCCTCCTCCTACTTCATAGAGTGTCGGTTGTGACTCCTTGTAATGCTACATTTTGTATTTTGTATTCTCCTTGTTAATATACATCTTCTTCTTGAGTATTCTATTTTCCATTCTTTCATCTATCTATCTTGTGTTTTCTCTTCTCTCATCTCTTTCCTCTCACACATACACATAACACACATCTCTTCCGTTGCACAAGAATCATATCCAACTGTTTACAAAGAAGCATTGGTGTCACCAAAATGTCTAAAAGGTATTTCTACATAATATGTTGCCTCTCTCACCTTAAGTAGTGGGTAGCACATTCATTTCATCTATTATTTGAGAGAACTTTAAGGCCAAGGTGTTCTGTATTAAGTTCAATTAGCTCATTACTAGACATAATGCATGGTTTATCTTTATTTTGGTCTTTCACAAGCATAATATTTGCTTTAGGTCTATTAACATTTAACTTAATCAGCATGCAAAACTCTTTGAATTCCTTGAGAAGAATTTATGCATGTTCGAAAGAATTTGCAGAAAGCATCACATCATCTACATGCGACAAAAGCATGACAATTACGTTCCTAGTGACAACTTCAATACCTCCTTCTATTACGAATTTGGAAACCATTTGTTTGATGCATTAATGCAGAATGCAAATAAAGTTCAAGGTGAGAGTGGGAATCCTTTCTTAATGTAAATATCGCGATTGAAAAAGTCTGAAATTTCATTAGCCATAGCAATGGGCCCGATTCGGTTTCGGTTTGGTTTGGTTTTTTGGCCTTGAAACCAAACCAAACCACTTATTAAGAAAAAAAACCCAACCAAACCGTTTGAACATTTTGAAGCCATTTAAACCAAACCATTTAAGCCAAACCGTTTAGGAACAATTTAGAACCAAACCAAAGCATTTACGAAAAAATCAGAACCAAACCAAACCATTTACGAAAAAACCAAAACCAAACCAAACCAAACCAAACCACTTTAAGAAAATGTAACAAAAGACATTGCAACATCTAAACCAAAACTAGAGATTCGTTAGACATAATAAAGAAAGTAGAGGTTAGATAAACATAAAAACAAAACCAAAGACAAATAATAATAAACAAAACGAATTACAGAAAGAGAAACAGAAATTTAGACATTTGAAATGTTTTTTGAAGAAAAATACCATAATAAACAAAAAAAATTTGATAATAAAGTTTTGTGGAGAATGTATAGATAATACACAAAAAACTAAAAGGTTTTTGGAATGAAATCCTAGAGCTTATGACCAACAATCGATCATATACAGTTCACGTCAACATTTAAGTTTATATCCAACATTTACAACAAAGTCAAAAATATAGGAAAAATGTGAAAAACCTCTACATAAACTAATGTTCCTCTTTTAGTTTCCAATGTTTACTTTCAGCTAGAATTACGGATTCCTGGAAGTATAAAATATGTA